>NC_133766.1:17104848-17407878 GCF_036562045.2 Rhinolophus sinicus | reverse complement strand
TGCTGTATTTAAATTTCATAAAGCAAATTTGTCACTCTGTAACATGTTGAATAAGTAGTCTTCACTTTTTAAATTATGCATCTTCTCTACAATAATGACATCCCAGCTCATGAGGCCAAAAACAAGACTTGTCTCTTGTTGATCTGAGACTTTCTACGCACAATGTGAAGTGTGGGCGGGCCGCAGCAGGTCCTGTCCGGAGGCCAGCTGCTGAAGACGTCGTCTGCTGCAGACTCCTGCAGCTGTGCTGCCTCAGACACGTGTCATTTCATTGAAAATATATAATCTTTTCACTATACTTCTTTGAGGATTTTTAAAGTTTGTCTGAAAATGCGATGTTCAGATAAGTACATTTATGTTGATTCAGTACGTGATTTAGTGATAAATCTCGTAAGTTAAAATTACTTTAAAAGCAGTCAACTCTTTGGAGAAAGTAGGAGGACACTAGAAACCTTCATTTGTCTTTTTCCCCTGAGTATATCTCCCACATGAGATTTAAGTTCCCCATATTTTTGCTAAGCAATCTACAATGTTACCAACCCATTATTATGTTCTATTAGAGGTTATGATTTTTACCATTTACGAGAGGAACGTGTTTATAAACTCAATAGTCATACACTGAAGCTGGGGTTTCAGTTGAGTCCTCAGTTCTCCAGGGGCTGCAACTTTTTTTAAAAAGTCATCAGATTTTAAGAAAGAGTAATGATTTATTGATATTATAAAAGAAGGTAGATCTGAACTGAAAATCCACAACCTAAAGAATAAATCTTAGTTTTAACTTGCTTTTTTTGGATTCTCTTCATATACATAAAAAGCAATGACTTTCTAGTCATGGCATTTTCTCTTGCGATTTAATAGAGTGCATAGACGGACTCTGTAATGTGCACAGTATCTTGAGCATCACCTCCCTTAACCAGCAGATCATCTTGAGATGAACTGTTGTTTTATATTTTCCCCTTTTGTAACCTAATAGAAACAAGCTCCGTGTACTTGAACTTGGAAGGGGGTCCCCTTCCAGTCATGAAGCTTGATTCGTTTATCCATGTCTCTGAGGACTGTGTAGACGTTATTCATATTTTTGTCATAATTTTAAAATCTGTTCTTAATGATAACTCTTTAAGTCCTTGGATTCTTATAAGTTAAGCTTGTAACAACCAGAACTGCAAAGGTCAATTAAGCTTGAGTTCTCCTGGTTTATCCAAGGAGAACAATAATAAAAGGAAGCCATAGAATTGCTGTTTCAAAACAAAGTGTACCGTAGCATTAACTGAATATTCACGAGCTCTACGTATATTTGGTGTTTGCTTTTTTTTTTTAGTTCACTGTGGGAAGGTGTTATTTATGACTAACACCTGCCAATAATGCTATATCTCTTTCTTGATTTGAAAGAATCCTTGAAAAAGAAAAGGATAACTAAAGTAGATGATTTTGTTCTTTGTATCCCTGCACATCTCCTGATAGCTCCACTCAGTGAAATTAGGGTAAATGTGGCTGTCAGAAGCTGCTGAGAATCTACTGGGTGTAACATGTCCCACTTGGAAAACTAGTACTTCAAATGGGTGCCAAAGGTCAAATGTAATGAGATAATAATTATCCCTGTTTGTGTCAGTATCAGACTTTAAGCTGATCCGGAATAATAAAGCCTTTTACCTTATCTGATGTCCTTTTTTGAGCTTTTTGCATTAACCTAGAAGCAGTCTACACAAAAAGTAATCAAATCCCTTCTGCTTGTTCATTGAATAAAATTTGTTTATTCCCAAGGATATGATTTAGTTCAAACTGAAAGAGGTTTTAATAAAATACATCTTGCTTAGTCAGACTTTTAGCGTTTCAGATGGCTTGGATTACTTGAAGGAGGGTGGAGTGATGTAGTTCTTTTTCTAAACTAGTATTTCCAGCCCAAGCTTTTCCATTTGAATGCACTCCAAGCACTATTGCTATGATGCTGGATTAGTTTCCTTTAGCTATTTCAACACAGGCCCTTAATTTACTTTTTTCAGGGTTAAATAATTAGTCCTTTAAAATGTCTCTTTCAATCTTGGCTGCACATTTTAACTGATGATAAATCAAGACCATGTGTAGCTAACCCTGTTAGACTGCCAGAGGGTGGTCTCAGCCCACCACCCCCATCCCCAGCCCTAAGAACTTAAAACTTTGCTAATAAGACTTTTGGGGCTCCCTGTATAGGAGGCGTTTTTTAAAACCTCCACTGCGTGATATGGATGCTTGGAGATGACTTTTTAAGAGTGTGTGTGTTGCTTTAACCCCCAGCTTGAATTTAGCCTGTGGCTATGACCTCTTCTACTAGGTCACTTATCAGTTCAACATTTGCTTTGTGAGAGCCTATCACAGCAAACACTGCTGCTCTTAGGTCTGTTTTTCTGCTTTTCCCAGTCCCAAGAGGGTCAGCACTTCCTTTCACTCTTAAAGCAAAGACCAAGGAGCGTCACAGAGAGAACGGGTTCCACGACGGGTAGTGTGGGCAGCAGTTTACAGACGTGCTCAGAAGACAGAGTGCGAGTGCCATGCAGTCGGCCCCCATATCCGCGTGTTTCACATTCACGGGTTCAACCAACCCCTGGTCAGCAATGCTACCTTGCTGGGGACGTGTACTATGTAGTTAGGCCTGCGACGGTTGCGTCTGTACTGCACATGTACAGACTTTTTTTTTTTTGTCATTTCCCTAAACAATACAGTATAACAACTATTTACAGAGCAGTTCATTGCTTTAGGTATTAACCAATAATCTAGAGGTAATTTAAAGTATACAGGAGGATGTACGTAGGTTATATGCAAATACTATGCCATTTTATGTAAGGGACTTGAGCACCTGCAGATTTTAATGTCTGAGAGCTGTGCTGGAACCAATCACCCACAAATACCGAGGGACGACCAAAGAGAAACTTTTAGGGCAATTAAGCACAGGAGGTTTTTGCTTCACAGTTTAACAAAGGACTGGATGTAGGCCCAGCTGAGCTCTTGCTTGTCAAACCTCACTGCTTCTCATAGGCGATTCTTTGCCTCGACTAGGTTTGGATGGTAGCAGATCACGGACTAACCAGTTAACTTGTTAAATTCTTGGAAACTATGGGAAAACCTGCATTATGCAGTTCCTTAGATATTGGTTAGAAATTATAGGCAGGCCAAACACATTTTGTTGGACATAAGGTGAGTCTAATGCTTCATTAGATCTGATGCCAGGAAGACAAGCTCAACTTGTTATAAGGGATTCTTTTTTTTTTTTTTTTTGGTCTAAAAGTGGTTTAAAAAAAATCTATTTTATATCTGCTAAAAAGTATAGGAGTTGTTAAGAAATGATGTAAGATAAAGTCAGCCTTTAAAAAAAAAATCACCTGAGCATATTAAGCAGCTTATTCAGAACAGTATCCATACAGCACGTGTCTACAACACAAATGAGAGGTATTATATTGTTATATTGTATTATATTGCTCCATCCCAAAAGCTCATCCCTCCCACTTCCCTGCTAAGCCAGGAAAGTGGATTTCAAGAATGTATAACCAGGTTCTTTATTTTCAATTAAATATTTCATTTACACTCCATTTCTCTTTTAATTTCCTTAACTGGCCCCTTCCTGTTTTGACATTCTAAATAATTTATGTTCAGGCCATTTTGTGGAATATGAATAGCACATTTCAAAATGCCTTTGATTGGAACGTGTTCAATTCAGCCAACATTTATTTATTCATCCCCTGGGTGCCAAGCCCTGTGTGAGGCGCCTGGTCTGCAGTTCTTCCCTGTACTTCCACTTGTCAAAGGGGTCACTTGATCTCTGGCAGTTTATTATGCTAAAGTCAGCATTTGGGAGAAAGAGGCAAAGATCAGATTTTTCAAGTCTTGAATGAAGCTGTTTGTGCACAGCTATTATGTAGCGGGTGCTGTCTAGATGCAGAGTCTTCCTTCCAGTACTTTATTCCACTGCTGCTTAGAGCACCTTTAACTTTTCAAAGTCAAATGCTGTTCTCAAGCTTGTTCTTATTATATTCTTTACAACATTATAAGTAATCGTTAAAAATATGGTCTCTAAAGCAAACCGCCTAGCTTTGAATCCCAGCCCGAGTTATATGACCTTGGGCACATTCCTTAACTTCTCTGTGCATCAGTTTCCTTGTCTGTAAAATGGAATTGGGTGATTATTACATATACTGCTCTTAGGACAGTGCCTGGCACCCAATAGCTAGTATTTATTGAACAATTACTGTTAGAATTATTCTCATAAGGTAGAGCAGGCAGGAGTTATTACCATATTTGATAAATGGACATAAAGGTTGAAGTAACTTTTCAGTTTTCCTAACTTATCCCTGTCCCCTTTCTGCTAGAGCTGTGGTCCTAAAAATTGTGTTGCCTGGGCCTCCCAGCCCTCGGTCTTTTCAAAAGGAGCAAGTAGGCCTCTGGGAAAAAAGTCTCCAGTTCCTCAGGTGTTTGAGATTCATGACTTTCCCACCAGATACACATGAAAAATATAGAAGTTATTTCATACATGGCCTCAGCCACTGTTTAAAGAGGCTGTAATTTGCAAACCTGTATCCTGGACTGCTACCAAAGCCTTTGCTCGCACAAAGCCCACCCTCCGACTTCCTGACTGCTGCCTGCAGCTCTGCTACATTGTCTAGGATGTGTTCACTTTTAGGAAGGAAGCTGCAGCTGGCAGACCTTTAGAGCCAATTCTTGGTCACTTGTTAGGCTATTGTGTTCCCAGGCCGGTCTAGGCAAATAAAATCAAAGAGGTGAAGCTCAAAACAGGCCATGTTGCTTTATTAGTTAGTAGCTCTGATTTTGTAGGATACAAGGGTCAAACATTCGGTTGAGGAGTATTGTATAGACTATAGACTCTTTCCTCTCACTTAATGAGGTTCTTCCCTGGGCCTTTTTTTCGATGCCAGTAATACTTGTCATTGTCACATCGGTGCCAAATTACCAGTCATGAAGGTGTATTTGACATTTTGGTGGACAAACCCAGTATTGGGGTTTTCAGTTGGCATCTGAGCACAAAATTTGGCTACCACTGCTGCTGTTCAAGTCCCTGGTTTCCAATTTACGGGAATTTAGAGAACGGGGCGTTCTCTCATTAGGAGCTGGCACGTTCACCTCTGCAAGCAGTCCTACTATGCTGGATCCCCATCTTGGGCTTGTGTCAAAGTGATCAAGTCAAATGAAAATGGTAAGGGCTGATTTTTTTTTTTTTTGATTTTTTTTTTTTTAAATGAACAGCCTTACTTTTAAAAGTCATAGTCTAAAAGTAATATAAATAATGACCCCTTCCCTCTAGTAATATATTACCAGGGTAGTATTTGTTACTGAAACAACAAACTATAAACCATCTGGCCTTGCAATATTGACTTGAAGTTAGCAATTATTGTCATAATCCATCATTCGATAATCATTCAGCACCAGTCTTTTCCTCTTCCGCCCATTCCCATCACCTATAATACACTCAAACACTATTTTCTAAGAATTGTATGCAAAGAAGCATAATACGATGTATTAAGCGTAACTGTGAAATAACTTGATAGTGGCACCGGAACTGAAAAAGTTAAAATTCAGTATGCGTTATTGACTTTGTCATGGGTCAACATTCAGCCCAGAAGTTAATGTCAAGTTAGAAATGCTGCTTCCTCAAAAGCCTTATCGGATTTAGAGCACTTTATGTGGGTATAAGATTCGGAGTCCAAAAATCAGTGTCTTCACAAAGGGCTTGACTAGCAGACAAGTCAAAAGGAACACTAATAACTTCCGGGTAGGGGTAGGAAGAGGGTGATTACGATAAACATTTCTCAGCTTCCTAAGTAGGTAATGAGGTGTTGGCCTTGAAGGGTTACACATGTAATTAAGTATCTGGCTTTGGAAAACTGTCTCCTAAAACCAAGAAAGGTAAGCGGCAAAGTCTGGAATTAATACATGGAGTGCCTGCAGGATAAAGGAAAATTGGAACATGGTTATTTGATTATTAGGAACGGTTTCTGTTCCAGCCAAGTCTCCTGTACAATAAATTCTACAAAGGGAGGATGCCCGGTAGAGCCGCTTGTTAACTTGAGTTATCCTGTGTTCTCTTGCCTTCCTGTTTACTTTGACAGCATTTCTAATCCCATTCACTTTCTCCTTTTTCATGTCGTTTTGGCCAGTTAAATAGTGCATGAAGCCAGGGTTGTGGGTTTGATTCCCAAATGGGCCGATTCACTTCACTTTGTGTTCTGTGGCCACTCGCGGCTTCTCACAAGCCTACCCTAGCCAGCCACCCCACCAAAAGGGAGGACAGTGTTTAGACTCACTATAAACACTCGATACAAACTCATCGTGTGTATCCACTACACAACCTGAAGGCACTTTGAATGCCTGCCTGTACTCCCTGTCTGAAGACCAAATTTACACTGTTTCTCCGAAAATAAGTCCTAGCCGGACAATCAGCTCTAAGGCGTCTTTTGGGAAAACAATTAATATAAGACCCGATATTATATAATATCAAATATCATATCATAATTACCCGGTCTTATAGTAAAATAAGACTGGGTCTTATATTAATTTTTGCTCCAAAAGATGCATTAGAGCTGATTGTCTGGCTGGGTCTTATTTTCAAGGAAACACGGTCAACCTCTTTTGATCAAACTTAGGGATAGTTTCATATAATACAATAACCCTGTAAGTGGGTATAATTGTTTTCCATGTTTTGGCAGATAAGGAAACTAAAGCACAAGAGAAGTTAAGTAACTTTCCCAAGGACACGGAGCCAACAAGCAGTAGTTGTGGATTTGTTCTGACTCAAAAGCCCACAATAGTAATTTCCATACTATGACGCCTCGCAGAAAGAAGCCTGTCCCTAACCCCCTGTTAATCAAATATATACTTTCCATGTTGTGCACATTTGAAAGAACTCTCAAAATGTTCCAAATACACTTCCTACTTGAGTAATAAAACAGTTACTCCTTGGGAGAGGAAACCACTCTTACCTGCAGGAGGGAGGTGACACAGGTCTAGAATCAGGACTGATAATACCTTATAGGAACACAGGGAGGTGGACAAACATGATCGAAAGTTAGAAAAATAGGGATAAAAGCACAGAAGTTTAAAATTCTTTAGAAAAGAAAAAGTGGAGAAAGGATTGTCCACAAATACGATGGACAGAACGAAGGATGAAGATGAAAACACACCCTACGACCCAACAGTGCCACCCCTATACCTTAGAGAAGCTCATGTGCCCTGGGCGTGTGTCCAAGGATTTTGATAGCATTGTTTATGTAGCCAAAGGCTGGACACAACCCAAATGTACATCCACAGGAGAGTGGGTAAACTGGTATACTCAGCACTCTATAACCATGAAGTGAAAAAGAAGAAACACATGACACTGAATGAATCTTAGAATGTGGAGCAAAAGAAGCAAGAAACAAAGGAATGCATACAGTTGAATGAAAAACAGCAATGCTGAACTAGTTTTGAGGGCTATATACATGGATAGTAAAAGGTAAAACAAAGGTGGTTATTGCAATAAACCAAGACCAGTTCCCTCTGGAGGGTAGTGCTTCCAAGTAACATGGAGGACTGACTAGGTTATGGCAAAGTTCTGTCTCACTCTGGGTGTGATTGCATTAGTGTTTGCTCTATAATTACATTTTGCATTTTTATACACTTTTGTATATGTCTTATGATTCACAATGTTTTAAAAAGGAATGAAGGATCAAATAGTTCTCTAGAGAAGATAGGCAAGAGGTGGGAAGAGAGGAGTTCCAGATAGACTCAATCTTATACCTCTTACGCAAAGGGAGTGAGTTACTAGCGGAGCCTATGGGATGGTCTTGATACCTTCTAAGGAGAATGTTCCCTCAGAGCAGAAGGAGGAACCAAGTTGCCTCTACATATACTGTCAGGATTCAGTATGTTCATTGAGCTTAAAAGAAGTGAGCCTTCAGCAAATCATGCGAGGGCTCAGACATGGGCTTGGGCTTGCATAACGGAGACTGAGCCAGAAATTAGGGGGGGCTCGCCGAGGGGGGGTCCTGTAGCATTTGGGCACCTAAAGTCTCCACACGACATACATTTGTTCCTTTCTCCTTCCCCACTCTTGTATATTCTTTCTCTTCCCAGGGTCAGTCATCAAATCAAGGCAGAAATGAGTCATAGAACTCAAATTCTTATTTTAAAGATGCAGAAACTGGCCTGGTGAAGTGAACCGATGCGACGAGGGTCACAAAACTAGTTATGGCAGACCCCATTCTGGTGTCCCACGTTCTTTGCATCCCAGTCCTGTCAATCTGTTAACCATTCCCCCAAATGCTGCACAGTCCTGCCTTTGTTCCATGTGCTTCCCCTGCCGCTGTGATTTCTACCCTGATGCCTGCCTTTAAGTCCTTGTTGTTTAAGGTCCAGTTCAAACCCCCCTCCCTTCGTGTAGGCGTTTTCACAGATCTTCCTAATGAAGCCTTCCGCTCGACCCCACAGTGTCTTGTTCAAACGCTACACTAGTGCATATCACATGTGCCTCACAGTTATTTCTATATTCCCTCTACTAGATTGTACCCTCCTAGAGGTCAAACTGGTCTTAGTCATTTCTGCATCCCCAGTGCTGTGCTGGAGCTGGCTGTGCTCGTGGGAGCATAGCACTAAATAGTCAGGAGTTTTGTGAGCTGGTTGTCAGCGTCGGTATCCTGAAATCAGTTATGGTGAGAGTGCGCCATGGAACAGACAGAAGCCACAGATTAGGGCCTCCCCCCTCCCCTGGTAAGTGAGCCAACTTACCAGCACATTACTGCATATATCCCACCACCACCACCACCCACCCCATGCTTGCCAAATGCCTGGCATAGCAGTGGCAGGAAACATGAAGAAGAAAGAACCAGTGAACGGGCAGACCAGAAAGTAGAGAATTCAAAAAGTGTCAGCTCAGGAGCGCAGGAAAGAAAATTTTGTGAGAAGTGGGTAGGTCACTGCTACAGAGAAGCTGATGAGGATCAGAGCTTTCGTGAGGCCCAATTGTTGGGCAGTTGTCTTCATGGAGGGTTATTTCAGGAGCATGAAAGGTGAAATGTGGCCAGGATTGGGGAAAAAATGGGTATGGTTAAGATAGGAAACAAGCAGTAAATGTAGATTCCTTTCAAGAAAAGAGAACAGACTTTTACTAGGCAGCTATTTGCCGAACACCTACTATGTGTCAGGACTGCACATACAGGCCTGTCCACAGTGGCTCCCGGGATCCTAGGACAGGCACCCAAGAGCATAACAGTGTGATAAGGGCTCTGATGAAGACACGATGGGGGCTGTGGGAGCCCATCCAACTGAGCCTGGGTTTTATACAGAAGCTGATGCAGCTGAGCCCAAGAGAAGAATTTTCCAGATGGGTAAGTAAAGGAAGGGTATTCCTCACAGAGGAGATGGCAAAATAGCGTGAATGGTTTGAGGGTGTGAGAAATGGTTTGAGGGTGTGAGAAAGTGGCCTGTCGGAGGGACTCTGGGTAACTCCATTTCCCACCAGGGCTGGAGCAGAGAGAACATGTCAAAAACAGCAGGAGAGGGGCTGGCCCCGTGGCTCAGGTGGTTAGAGCTCCGTGCTCCTAATGCCGAAGTCTGCCAGTTTGATTCCCACATGGGCCAGTGGGCTCTCAACCACAAGGTTGCCAGTTCAACTCCTCGACTCCCACAAGGGATGGAGGGCTCCACCCCCTGCAACTAAGATTGAACACGGCACCTTGAGCTGAGCTGCCGCTGAGCTCCCAGATGGCTCAGTTGGTTGGAGCGTGTCCTGTCAACCACATGGTTTCCGGTTCTACTCCTGCAAGGGATGGTGGGCTGTGCCCCCTGCAACTAACAGTGGCAACTGGACCTGGAGCTGAGCTGTGCCCTCCACAACTAAGATTGAAAGGACAACTTGACTTGGAAAATATCCTGGAAGTACACACTGTTCCCCAATAAAGTCCTGTTCCCCTTTCCCAATAAAAAATTTAAAAAAAGAAAAAACAGGAGGTGAGGCCACAGAGGAAAGCAGGGGTCAGGGCGAAAAGGCACCTGCAGGGCCACCAGACTGGGTTTGGACTTGACGTCTCAAAGATGCTGAATGACTAAGCAGGGCACAAGCATATCTTTATTTCAGAAACATGATTCCGGTAGCAATATTGAAGGAAGACTGGAAAGGAACCAGACTAAACAGTTGACCTGGTGAGAAGGTGAGTGATTGTAGTAACCCAAGGAGAAAGGATGGGCCTGAAGGAAGGTGATGTCAGTGCAGGTAAGAGAAACTCCAGTGCAGATAAGAGCTACTCCAATTTAAGGGATACTCCCAAAATGGCAGACTAGTGGTTTTTAAGGTGGGTATACACGAGAGCAATCGCATGAATCCCAGGATCCTTGCACTGGCAACTGGGTAGGTGGTCGTGCCATTTTGGGGGAAAGGGATACCGAAATGATAGGATTATGGGAGGATATTGTTTTCCTGGTAGACGCCTAATGGGTAACCGGTGGAGATGCAGGAGTTGATGTATACATAGAATTGGAGCTCTGAAGAGCAGTCTGGAGTGGAAAGAATTTTAGGAGTGTTAGGTGGGGAAAAAAATAAAGTGGAGCTTATAGAGGAGAATGACAGGGAGAATGTATGTGGCATGGTGATTCTCCTCACCAGTTTTGGATTCGGGAGGGCTGAGGCGGGGCCTAAAAATGTGCACTTCTAGCAAGTTCCCAGGCTTGCTGACGTTGCTGGTCTGGGAACCACACGCTGAGAGCCAGTGGTGTGGAGCAAAGCCTGCATTTGGGGGTGATTAGAGAAAGAAGAGCTGACAGAAAATGACTGAGAAGTAGCCATTTTAGGAAGAGACAATCAGGATAGAGTTTTAGGGAGTAAAATTGAATCAAGTCAGGCAAGATGAAGAATGAATATTGTCAATTGCAATTTGACCATTTAACAGGACCGCTGATAAAAGTCAACAAACTTTCCGGAGTGTGTGATCATCCTCCGAGACAGAATAATATCTCACACAAATTCTCTAATGCAAGTTAGTTAATCTCTTTGAGCTTGTTTCTCATCAAAAAAAAAAAGAGAAAAGTAATAACAGTAGTCTTGTCATTGAGTTCATATGTGTAAAGTGCCTAGACAAGTGCAAGGCATGTACTAAGTGTTCACTTCCATGATTGTCCTGGGGTGCCAAAATCCCTACCTTGAAGACCAAGTCGTGGGGAAGAGAGGCAGGCGCATGTGGTCTTGATGGAATGAATGGCGTGTCGTGGCCTCACACCACAGAAAGCTTGTAAATTTCCAGCAGAGCTCAGCAATCTGGCAGCAGCAACAAAGAAAGCTGAATTCGGGATTACCCAAGATGGGAAGTCAGCAGGGAAGGACCCAGGGAAGAATAAAGAATGAGGGATCCATGAGCACCCTGGAAACAGCAGACCAAAGGGTCCAAGCTAAATATAGAGGAAGCCAGAGATACTGGGGAGGGTAAACAGGTGAGAAAGAAATACCTCAACAGGTAGGAAGTTAAGTGTGTTGTGGTTGGAGGGGGGTTGTGAGAATGTGAGATAACACAGACCATTCTGATGCCGTGTCCAAATTATGTTTGTCACAGTGAGTAACAGGTTGGGCAGAATTTAGGAACGTGTAGTTTTTCAAAGTGGTGGTGAAGCCAGGGTATCAGAGGGACCCAAAAGATGTGGCAGGGATGAAGCGGCCAGGAAAGCTTTGAGGCAGGTGTTAAGCCGCTGAGGAGGGTGCGAGAGAGCTGGAGATCAGTAAACGACCTAATGGACAGGGTGGCCAGTAAGATAGAATGATGTGCCCAGCAGGGATGGGGGAGTGGTGGCCTGGAGAAGCGACAGAAGCTCAGAGAATAGCACCCTGTTCTGACCTTGGCAACCAGGGGAGGAAGAAAAGCCGCTTACTCTGGAAAGGGCCGGAGACCAGAGCAGGCCCGGCTTTTAGGATAAGAGGGTGGAAAGAATATGTGTTGAAAAGTTGGAAAAGGTAGAGAAGTGTGTTCATCAGTCCGCTGGTGCCGGAAAGCCCAGGGGCAAAGAGATACCTTCACAGGCCTAGAAACAGTTAAGTGAAGCCCTGCCCTGTAATGGGATTATGTCCGGACAGGAAGTGATAGTGGGAGGCCAGATCGTGTCCCCACGCAGCCCTGCCTCAGCCACCACCACAGGACAGCACCTTGCTGGAGGAAAGCCGTGGCCTCCTGGGTCAGTGCCCTCGGCCTATTTCTGTACATTCAGGCTGCTGAGTAATGGCTCCCAAGGCAGTGCCAGCATCTCACAGCACGAGGGGAAAGTGAGAAGTAGAGCTTGGCACCTTATTTTGGGAGCTGTCGTCAAAGGCCCAGCCCTCTGGTCCTCACTCAGCTCCAGCTCTCCCTGGGAGCCCGGATGACCAGCCCTGCAAGCTCTGGATGAGGTGCCCGGTGAGACAGCCCCTGTGAGAAAGAAGAGCTCTGCGGTTTCCCCACTGATGACGCTCTGAGTTCTTACTTCCTGAAGGAGAGTCACCAGTCAGTCCAGCTGGTCCACTCACTAGGCTAGTACCTCAGCCTAAAGGCTCTTAGGAGTGAGCCCTGTCTCCTCTCCCTACTCGCATGTTCTTTTTAAAATACTGCAAAATGACCGTGACATGCAAGGTACGTCCAGACACTGCGCTCCAAACCTGAGGTGTTAAGTGTAATTCAAGCTAGAGTTCAAACTTTCAAACTTTGAGCTGGTTTCCAAAGGTGGGGACCCACCTGCACCTCTCCCAGCCAGCCAGTCCCCTGTGTGTCCCCAGTGATACACCTGTGTGACTGCTGGCTGGGGCCAGGGCTCAGTCTCATGTGGAAACTGGTGGCTCCATTGGCACAGGTCTCTGCAACTGGAACTAACTGGCTGTGAGAGTCTTTGGAACAAGCCTTTGAGTTAGTTGCTGCTGAACAGATAGGTCCAAAGACTGTCCCAGGGACACTTGTGGCTCTTTACTAGTAGGTCTGGTTGCCTTAAACCCCTAATCACCATTAGTTACATTCAGGACCCCCAAGTCTGGACTCTAGATGAATCCCCATTAATATCTCGCTTGACTTCCTATATACGTCCCCGTTTTCTTAAAAAGTAAACCCTGTTAATTTCCTGGCATTCTCAAGAATTCGAGTTCTCTCTTATGTTAAAAATACCCTATGAAATAAAGGCATTGGGATCCAACATGGTTGAGTGGTTTGCATTGAATCATCGGAAGAAATAGACAGCACAGCAGTGGTTAGAGCCCAACACGGTCTCTTCCTCTTTCAGCTGGCCCTCCCTCCGCCTGCCTGCCTCTGGTTCATGCCAAACTAAGAACCAAACCACTGATGGCCGCAGGCCTGGGACCCTTCTCCATCACTGCCACCTGGCTCTGTGACAGTCTTGGACATCATTTACATCAGGTAGAGATGATCATTACACTGGGGAACTTTTCTTACACCTGCCTCAGAGATAACACTACCTGGGTAGAATTCTGTCCAGCTCAAAGACTGTTGTCCTGCAGTCAGGGCTTCTGATTTGTTTTGCTGTCGTTCTGTCAAGAGGGTTTCCGACTCACCTGCAGTCACAAGGACTGTCTCACGCATAGAAATGCTCATACCTTTGTTATGAATTCCGTTAGGTTTCTGTGGCTACAACCAGAACTTCCTCATTTGTCAAATTAAATGCCATCGTGTTGGGTGCCTAGGTTTCTACACTTGTCCTCTGGAAAGCTCAAGGATTTCTTAACCAATTGGGGGCTATCCACATGTTTGAGAATCTTTGAGATCTAGGGACACTTACTCCAGAAAAATTCACAAGATATTGATATAGAAAATGTTGCTTATAAGAGTGTGGGGAGAGGATGTGAGTTTGTAGACCTTATGAAGCCCAGTGACGCATGTTGGGGGCTCCGTACCTGTGAATTTAAGGGTTCCTGACTCACACTACAAGCTACTGCTGGGCAGTTTGGCTCCAGCACAGTGCTGATGGAATAAAGTTTATGGGTTTAGTCTCTCTGTGGTTGAGTTGACTGCACAACAAAAGCTCTTATGTCAGAACCACAGAATAATCTCAAAAGCTCAGACCTGGAAGGAAGTTTAGCATGTGCTCCAGTCAACCTCCTCTTTTTATAGATTAAAAAGAAGACAAAGCACAGAGAAAATTAGTCATGTACTTGAGGTCACGTGGCTAGTTGGTGGCAGGGCCAGGACGAGAGCCTGGGTCACACCACATAAATACCAAGTGAATGGTCTTTGAGTCAGGAATCAGGAATATAACATTATGTATGGAGGAACGCACATGATTGTAGTCTCCCCATTTTTAAAGACATGAGCCAAGATAGACAGCCAACATTTACTTAGTGTCTGTCATCCATCTGTTCATTCAGTTATCAAAAAAAAACCACCATCTAATGTCCGCTATGTGCCAGGCACGGCTAGGCACTGTTTACAATAAGGCTCAATCCTTTTTTAACATATTATTAACAAACACAAACAAGCACACATACACAATGTGACACTAGCATCCCCTTTTATGACATTATATTTTGCTTACCACACACAGATACCAATTCAGAGGCTGTCCACACGCAGGGATCCCTTGGGCCATGGCTTCAGGGTTTTTTTTCATGGCATTAATTGAGTTGGAGGGAGACAGTTATAAGGTGCTGTACTATCTCTGGTCAGTTCAGTTCCAGACTTGTCTTCGGTGGGCATGTGACTCTGGAATAGAACAGCTCTAAATGTTTGAGTAAATACAAGGACCGAACAACTAAACTCAACAGGGGAGACACAGCCCCGTTCTCATGCAGGCGGAACCAGCTCTTCCGTGTGCCTTGAGCAAGCTGCAGGCCCTGTCGGACTGCCCTGTGCCCTTGTTCCTTCTCCTTTTCCTCGCTCCCTGACATTTGCATGCAGACCCTCTCTCATCCTGGCTTCACTCCACCTGCACCTGTAGCCGTTTCCTGGGAGAGCAGACGTCCCCTTTAGGCCTAGACGATGGTCACTTCCTAGTCAGCGGTCTATGCTGCGGTCCTGCCGCTGCACTGCAAGTCCTCCATACACACAGGCTTAGTCTCTCAATTGGGTGATCTTGCATTAAGCCAGGGTCATATCAGACCAGGCCAGCTGTCCTGAGCCCTCCCTAATCTGGAGTCCCTTTGCCACAGCTGGACTTCTCTGGGGGTCAGGGTGGGAAAGGGATCATTACAGAGCATTGTGCTAAATACCTTATGTGGGTAACCTCACTGATCTTGCTCATTTGTTTGAGTCATGACTTTTTATTTGTTGCTAATTAAAAACTTTTTTCTTGTTGATAAAAAGGGGAACGCCTTCTCATTAGAAGTATGTTATAACTTAATTTATACATTCTTTAATTTCAACTTTATCGAGGTATAACAGACATATAAAATGTAAGATAGTGTACATCATGGTGATTTGGTATATGTATCCATTGTGAGAGGATTCTCCACATCTAGTTAATTAATACCTCACATATTTGTCTTTTTGTGTGTGGGGGTGAGAACATTTAAGTTTTATTCTCTTAGCAAATTTCAATTATACAATACAGTGTTACCAACTACAGTCACCATAATTTACATTAGATCCTAGATCTTACTCATTTTACAGCTGAAACTTTGTACCTTTTAACCAACCTCTCCCTATTTCCCCACCCTTCAGCCCCTGGCAAACACTTTTCTACTCTCTGTTTTATTAGTTTAACTTTTTTGTTTTTTAGATTCCACATATAAGTGACACCGTGCAGTACTTGTCTTTCTCTGTCTGGCTTATTTCACTTAGGGTGATACCCTCAAGGTCCATCCATGTCGTTACAAACGACAGGCTTTTCTTTGTCATAGCTGAATAATATTCCATTCTAAATACATACCACCTCTTCTTTATCCATTCTCCACTAACAGACACTTAAGTTGTTTCCATATCATGGCTACTGTGAATAATGCTGCAGTGAACATGGGAGTGCAGATATCTCTTCCAGATTCTGTTTTCATACCCAGAAGTGGGATTACTGGATCATATACTAGTTCTATTTTTAATTGTTTGAGGAACCTCCACACTGTTTTCCATAGTGGCTGCATCAGTTTACATTCCCACCAACCGTGCACAAGGGTTCCCTTTTCTCTATGTCCTCACCAAAACTTGTTATTTTTTTTCTTTTTTGTGATAGCCATTCTAATAATAACACATATGAGGTGATTGATATCTCATTGTGGTTTTGATTTGCATTTCCTTGATGATTAGTGATATTGAGCACCTTTTCATGTACCTGTTGGCTGTCAGTATGTCTTTAGAACAATGTCTATTCAGTTCCTCTGCCCATTTTTTAATTGGATTGTTTGTTTGTTTACTATTGAGTAATATGGGTTCTTTATATATTTTACTATTGAGATGTATGATTTACAAGTATTTTCTCCTATTCCATAGGTTAACTTTTCATTTTGGTGATGATTTCCTGTGCAGAAGCTCTTTAGTTTGATGTAGTCTCACTTCTTTATTTTTGCTTTTCAAGAAATCATTGCCAAGGCTGATGTCAAAGAGGTTACCCCCTATGTTTTCTTCTAGGGGTTTTATGGTTTCAGGTCTAACGTTCAAATCTTTAATCCATTGTGAGTTGATTTTTGTGTATAGTATAAGATAGAGGTCCAGTTTCATTTTTTTGCACATGGCTGCCCAGTTTTCCCAGCACCAGTTAATGAAAAGGCTGTCCTTTCCCCATTGTATATTCTTGGCTCCTTTATTGAAAATTAATGAACCATATATGCATGGGCTTATTTCTGGGCTCTCTATTCTGTTCTATTGCTCTCTTTGTCTGTTTTTATACCAATATCATACTGTTCTGATTACTATAGCTTTGTAATATAGTTTGAAATTAGGAAGTGTGATGCTTCCAGCTTTATTCCTCTTTCTCAATATTGCTTTGGCTATTTGGGGTCTTTTCTGAATTTTAGGATTTTGTTTCTGTGAAAAATGCCATCGGATTTTTATAGGGATTTCATTGGATCTGTAGATTGCTTTGGGTACTATGGACATTTTAACAGTATTCTTCCAATCTGTGAGCATGGACTATCTTTCTACTTGTGTTTTCTTTAATTTCTTTCATCAATGTCTTCTAGGTTTCAGTGTACAGATCTTTCAGATTTCTCTCTGATAGCTCATTACTAATGTATAGAAATGAAACTGACTTTTGTATATTGATCTTTTTATCCTGTGACTTTATTGAATTTACTTATAAGTTCTAACAGATTTTTTTTTTTTTTTTGGTGAGTTCTTTAAGGTTTTCTGTATATAAGATCATGTCATCTGCAAATAGAGACAATTTTCCTTCTTCCTTTCTGACTTGGATGCATTTTATTTATTTTTCTTGCCTAGTTGCTTTGGCTAGGACTTCCCATACTATGTTAAATAAAAGTGGCAAGAGTGAGCATCCTTGTCTTATGCCTGCTCTTAAAGGAAAAGATTTTAGCTTTTCATCATCGAATGGGATGTTAGCTGGTGCTTGTGGCACATGGCCTTTAGCATGTTGAGGTACATTCCCTTTATAGTATTCCTTCCCAGTTTGTTGGGAGTTCACTTCATCGTTACAACAATGTGTCAAGGAGGTGCTTTTATTAATCCCGTCTTAAATATCAGGAAACTGAAGCTTAGAGAGGTTGAGTAACTTCTCCAAAGTTTGCAAGTGGTGAAGGCAGAACTGACAGCAGTCTGCCCCCACAAAGCCCCTTCTGGGAGCTGAAGTAGCAGGAGGCCAAAGGGGAAGCAAGCTCTATCCTTGGCTCCTTCAGCCTGCAGCGTGCTTAGTGCCATCCTGTGGTGCTTGTCGTATTTGTTTGGCCATGGGTCACATTGCATGTTATGCTATATTTTCCTATGTATGTAGCTTATTATTTTGTAAAAAACATCGTGAGCTCCTTGAGGATAGGGAACGCCTTGTTCCAGTATAGCACTGCACACATGCCAAGCAAACAGTTCAGTGAGTGTTTATCCACTGGGTCTTACTAATTGCCTGAGGACAGAGACATTCAGCACAGAAAACGAGAGCTGCATCTTATAGATCTTCTAAGCTTCAGAGTGTCATTTTACTGTAAAGGAAACTGAGGCCTAACAAGTGGAGTCAGAGCCATGGCGGCTCAACGCTTTCTTCAGGCTGGAGCCATCCTACATTATTCTTTCCTCCCGCTTCTCCCCACCAGCCCTGTGACCAGGGCCAAGACTGTGCTTATCATCCAGTGTGTGTTAAGACCTTGGAATAAAATGACAATAAAACAATTCAAATCTGGTGTCATTCCAGTTCAGTCAGATGTGTAGCCAGAATTGAAAGAGCCTTAGAAATCATCCTGTTCACCTCTCAGGTTGTAGATGAAATATCAGGCCCAGAGATCACAAGCTGCCCAATCCTTTTCAGCTGGCCAATGGCCTATCATTTAGGTGTGTTCCCCTGCCTAGAGGGAGCAAAGACACACAGGAAACATGGGCTTGGCCTTTCCCTGCTTGGAGTGTATATGTTGGGGTAGGAGTGAAGGGTAACTTTATTCCCAAGGCCAGCCTGTTTCCAAAGCCAGCCTGCTTGGGGAACATTATTCACGCTTCAGCAGAGCCATTAGCGGCTCACCCCTATGTTCGTTCGCCCTCTCTCCTCTGTTTCTAAGCAGTAAAAGCCACAGCTGAGGCCTGTGCCTGAGCTGGAACCTGATTCCATCACTCCTTCCATCCTCCTCCACCAGCCCTTCCCTTCCCAGAGCCAACTCTGGCCCAGCAACCAGGATAGGAATGTCACACATGCACAAATTATAACTTGGCTGCCCTATTTCTCCTCCGTGGGTAAAAAGCCCAGAGCTGAGGACAATAAGTGTCTCCATTCTGTTTTGCTTTCCACAGAAGCCAAGGGCTGGAGGAAAGAGAAGCCCTGTTGCTTCTTTTAGGCAGTGTTGGCACCGGCGTTCTGAGTGAGTTGGAGCATAAAGAAGGCTGTTTTGTCCTCACTAGACGTTAACGGTGACCTTTCTCCGTGGGTCAAGCCCTGCCCCTCCCGTGCACTCACAGCACAGAATGGATCACGCAGCAGCATATATAAAAAGACCTTCCTGAAGAGGGCTGGTTCCTGACAAGCCTGCAGAAACAGCAAACAGCGTATGGGGAGCTGAGCTCTACGTGGGGAATCTGTCAGGCTAACAAAGGGCCAGCTCACCCAGGGACAGGAAGTTTGGAAGGTGAACCACATGGAAGGAAACTCATTTAGTGAGGACAGAGGACCCACCCTCTTCCTATTTCCCTCTGGCTGTGCGTCCACAGAAGAGCCCGGCTGCTTGTTCATTCCCACCCACCCAGCCAGCAGGTGGGAGAAATCATCGTCTCTTCGATAAGGCTAGATCCCAAGATCTGTTTCCTTCCTGCCTGCACCCAAGCAACCAAATACTACTACTAAAGAAAGTCTCCCCATCAGTCAGAGCTCTTCTACTATAGTTCAGGATCATCAGCCCCACATGGAACCAGAGGATGGTTGAAATTTTTACTACCTTTCTCTGGTCAGCTCCCACTGCTACTATCGACAGCTGTTTCTAAGCTCCACTCTCCTGTGCTCCTAAGACGCTCCCACCACCCCCTCACTCTCCACACACGTCATCATCTTTGAGTTCTTCATCTGTGTTACCACATGCTCAAACTTGCTTACACCTTCACTCTTTCTTCTTGCTTCCTGTGACAATTGAAGAGTTTTTCTTCTTACTAACTAACCAAGAGCAATTCCATCACTTGTGTTTTATAGCCCTTCTTCCCCCACCTTTTCAGGAACCTTACCTGTAACATCTCCAATCTCTGTCTTATGGATCAGTCTCTCCCTCTCTGCTGGATCCATCTTTTGGTTATTTAAACAAATTCACATCTCTTTCAACAAAAAAGTATCTCTGAACACACATTCTCTATTTGTGGCCTTCTTTCTCTCTTTCTCTACACAATCTAATTCCTCAAAATAGTTCCACTTTCTCACCTGCCATTTACCCTTCAGCCCTCTCCCGTCTGGCTTTTGCTCTCATTGCTCTACTAACGCAGTTCTTGCAATGATTTTCAGTGGTGTCCATGGTTGATACAGTGGTCATCTTTCAGTCTTCATCTTGCCTCTTCAACGTTTGACTCTGTTGAATGGTTAAATAACCATTCTCTCTTTCTTTAAAAAAACAAAACAAAGATAATCTCCCCTTTTTTTCTATGAGTCAACACTCTTCTTATATACTTTCTATATCTTTGACTACTCTTGCCTATCATTTAAGTGCAGGCCCATTCTTTTCTATCCAGCCATTAATTGTTAGAATTCAAGGTATGGAGTTCTCCTTAAGTCTGTTCATTCTTTAAACACTACACACCGTACTGCCTTGTTAAAACGTTTAAATCAGCAATATATTATAAACATCTTCCCTATCCACCAAATTATTTTAATGAATGTGTATTATGGATGTACCATAACTTATTTACTCAGTCTCCTATTGCTGATCATGTAGGTCATTTCTAACATTTTTACTTTTATAAATAGTGCTCTGTTAAGCATCCTTATCTAGTCCTTTTCACATGTGACTAGATGAATGATGCTAATATTAATTACTACTATCCAGTCAATAATAAACCGCTATGGAGAAATTGGGGATATTGGGAAAACATACACGAGTATTTTGAGGTTGATAGCATAGAGTACAACTACCAAAGTTGCCCACATAGCTCTACTACGCAGGACTGAATCTTAGACAGAAGAAGCTGGCTGTATCTAGAATGATACATCTGCTATTTCCATGTTCTGAGCTCACAACATGGGAGGTACCACCACAGATGATAAAGGGCTCTGGCCAAAACACTGCTCACTCTGGAAGTTGCAGGCCATTGCCTTCTTCCCACCCTATACTTTGGCAGAGGAGTCAGTCCTGATGGAGCCAGATGGCTCTCAAATGACTCCACAGGCCTCTGAGGACATGAATTGGCTAGAACAATTTCCAAGGCCTCAGAGCTGTCCTGGAACTGATCTGTCAGGGCCGGACTTGGATGGTCACAAGATAAAACAGGTCAGCAGAAGTCAGTGCCAGAAAAGTGGCAAGAGTAGGCTGATTGAGCAGATGGGATGGGGCACAGGTACGGGAGTGAGAGAGAATTGTGGGGATGGGGGGAAGGAGCATTGGCACAGACCACTGAAGGGTTCCTCTTCATCTCCCCAAATATTTAATATTGGAGTGCCTCAGGGCTCAGTCCTTGGACTTGACTTCTCTTTTCTGTCTACACTCACTTCCTTAATGATGTCATTCAGACTCATGGCTTTGAATACTATCAATACAGAGACAATACCCACTTTTCTATTTCTAGCCTGACCTCCAGTTTGAACACCTGCCTCATATATCCGACTGAAAAGCTGACATCCCCACTTGGATGTCTAACAGGCATCTCAAGTTTAACATTTTTAAATCTGAACCCCTAATTTTCCCTACCCCCACCCCCAAATTTGACCTAATCTCAGGTAATGACAAAGCCACCCTTCCGGTGTCAGGCCAAAAACTCAAAGTCATCCTTGACATCTCTTTTTTTCTCACAACCCACATCAGCTCATAATCAAATCCTGTTGGCTTTGTCTTCAGAATATATGCAGGTTTGGGCCAGCCCGGTGGCTCAGGCAGTTAGAGCTCCATGCTCCTAACTCCGAAGGCTGCTGGTTCAATTCCCACATGGGCCAGTGTCCTCTCAACCACAAGGTTGCCAGTTCGACTCCCGCAAGGAATTATGGGCTGCGCCCCCTGCAACTAAAAACGGCAACTGGACCTGGAGCTGAGCTGTGCCCTCCACAACTAAGACTGAAAGGACAACAACTTGACTTGGAAAAAATCCTGGAAGTACACACTGTTCCCCAATAAAGTCCTGTTCCCCTTCCCCATTAAAAATCTTAAATTAAAAAAATATATATATATTCATGTTCTACTTCCACCCATGAAAAATGAGACTTACTCTCTTACCATAAACAAAAACTGGATCAAAGATATGAAACAACTCTTTCCAGACGTTGGACAAGAGGCAGCACCAGGCAGTGGTCCCTAAGGGAAGGGAAACCAATGAAGTGAGCCCTCTGTGAGGTGGGCCCTCGAGGTGAGCCCTTACTGGTGGAGGCACTTTGCAGATTGCTCAGCTAACAATATGGCACCATTGCAATTTTACAGATTGCTTAGGAAAATCCATAACAGCCCAGTGGTGGTGTTGAGTTGAGGAGACAGTTTGGGGAAGCCGAGTTGGCTAGAATTCACTGGATAAATGCCAAAAAGGAGGGAGCTACACAGAGGAAGAGCTTCATATAAGGAGTTGAGTCTTTGGCTGAAGACCAGTCTTTGTGTACATAAGGTGACACTTCACAAGGCCATGCCAAAGAGCAGCTGCCGGCAAAGAACAGTTACGGGGGAGCTGTAAGCTGAAAATTCGTAGGGCTCATGCATGGCTGAGAATCATTCAAGTTCCCACCAGCCAAAGTAGGGAAACCTTGTTGTGGCAGATTGCATTTTCCAAAGATGACTCAATAGCTGCCCTCCCACGTATTCTTCTATAGCAAGTGTGACCTTGCTGTTCCCACCTCAGGCGGAAGAGTCTAATTCACTTCTCCTTTAATCTCAGAAGTCTTGCGTCTGCTTCTACCAATTGAATACGGTAGTGAGGCTGTGTTGACTCAGGCTAGGTTGGAAAGGCTGTATAGCTTCCAGACACCCGTGTCAGCTTCCACCACCTCTCCCTCAGCTCACGTGGGCCTCATGACCAGCCGATAGGGGAGAATCAAGCCAGGTTCATGGTTGGGTCAAGCCACAAATGGACTGGTGCTGCACTGCAGCCGATCCAGCGGTGGCTGTGAAAAATAGTGGTGTGGCTAAACCTTCCCAGGCAGCTTTCAAGCATCCGGCATTCTCTTGTGAGCAAAGAGAACTAGGCTAAGGTGAGGAATATAGAAGGACTCCTAGGTAGTGATGAGTGGCTTGGCTGTATTTGGTCAGGGGCCTGGGAAGGAGAAAGATGAGAAGGTAAGGGGTGAGGAGGTCTGGGGGGAGGCAGGTGGATAGACCCATGGAAGTGGCATCAAGTATGAAGATCTTTTCACCACAGGTCAGTGACCACCAGAAGGCAACTGCCACTACATAACTGCCAGGTTGACACAATGACTCTGCCAGTTGATGTCAGATAACCTGTCATTAGTCACCTCAGTGCAAACTCCCAATCACAAGGGCTAGTCCAGCGACTGCCGCCCCAAATGACCACCCTGCTAGGAAGTGAAACGGATGCCCAGCACCCACCACGAGCCAGCCATTTGTGGCAAGTTGATTACACTGGGCCTTTTTCACCCTGGAAGAGGAAATCGTTTAACTTGACTAGGATTAAAACTTATTAACTCAAAATGGCTCATGGACATATACATAAAATGTAAAGCTATAAAACTCTTAGAAAACAAAACAGGACAAAATCTTTGGGACCTAGGGTTAGGCAAAGAGTCCTTTGACTTCACACCAAAGGTATGATCCATACAAAATTGATAAATTAAAAAACTTTTGTTCTATGGAAGACCTTGTGAAGAGGATGAAAAGACAAACGACAGTTGGGGAAAAATATTTGCAAGGCATCTATCTAACAAAGGGCTAGTATCTAGAATATATAAAGAACTGTTAACATTCATTAGGAAAAAAAATCCAGTTAAAAAGTGGGCAAGAAATATGAGTAGACATTTCTCTGAAGAAGACATACAGATGGCAAATAAGCACATGGAAAGGGGTTCAATATCATTAGCCATTAGAGAAATATAAACTAAAGCCACAATGAAATATCACTACACACTCGCTAAAATAAAACATAGTGACAACATCAAATGTTGGTGAGAATGTAGAAAAAGTGGATCACTCATCCATTGCCGGTGGGAATGTGAAATGATACAGCTGCACTGGAAAACAGTTTGGCAGGTTTTTATAAAACTAAACATACAATTACCACATGACCCAGCAATTGCACTCTTGGTCATGTATCCCCCAGAAATGAAGTCTCATGTTCACACAAAAACCTTTGCACATATGTTCACAGAAGCCTTCTTCATTACAGCCAAACAGATGGAAGCAGCACAGATGTCCTTCAATGGTTAAATGATTAAACAAACTGTGGTACAGTCATTCCATGGAACGAACTACTGAGGAACACAATTGGATGAATCTCCAGAGAATTATACTTAGTAAAAAAAGCCAATCCCTAAGGTTATGTACCGTATGATTCCGTTTATAAAACATCTTCGAGATGAAAAAAAGTTTAGAAATGGAGAACAGATTAATGGTTGGCGTGGGTTAGGAATGGGAGAAGGGAGGGAGAGGTGAGTGTGGTTATAAAAAGCCAACACAGGGATCCGTGTGGGGATAGAACTACTCTGCACGTCGACTGGTGTGGGGTATACATACTTAACGACAAAATTGTGCAGAACTAAGCACATGCACATACACAAATGAGTACAAGTAAAATTGGGGCCATCTGCATTGTATTGATGTCCATAGCCCAGTTGTGACATTGTACTATAGTTTTTTGTAAGATGTACCATTGAGAGAAATGGGATAAAAGAATACATGGGATCTCTGCTTTAATTTTTACAACTGCATGTGTATTTATAATTATCAAATAAAGATTTAATTTTGAAACAATATATTCCTGGTTGACATTCCAGATTTGGATTTGCCTTTCCTGCTTACAGAGCTTTGGCCAACACTTCCACGCAAAGGCTTACTGAGCATTCGATCTGCTGACGTGGGATCAAGCATAGCCTGGCCTTGGACCTTGGGCCTCACTGTTTCAGCAAAGGAGGTGTAGAATGGTCACATGACCTTGGTATCCCCCAGTTCTATCTCAAACCCAGAAGCTGCTGGCATGATAGAGTGGTGACGTGGCTGCTTAAAGATGCAGTTGAGACACCAACGTGGAGTTGATATCCTGCAAAGTGGGGGTGTTGTCCTCTAGGATGTGGTCTCATCCTAATCAACGACCTTCATACGGTACTGTGTCTCCAATAGGCAGAGTACACAGGCCCAAGAGCCAACAGGCGGACCCACTCACCATCACTCCATTGACCTCCTAGACAAATTTGTGCTTCCTGCCCACGCGCCTTTAGAGTCTGTGGGTCTAGAGGCCAGGGTTCCCAAAGAGAGAATGCTTCTACCAGGAGGAGGTGTAGTCAGAGTTCCAGTAAGCTCAAAGCCATGGCTGTTGCCTGGTCATTTCAGGATCCTCATGTCAAGAGACCAGCAGCCAGGGAAAGGATCACCACTCTGGCCAAGGTGACTGGCGCTGACCATCAGGATGTGATAGCCTGTGTTACCCTGTGGAGACAAGGAAGGATATCATGTCACCCACTGGGGCATCTCCTGAAACTTCCCCTCCCGATTATGAAGATAAAGATAAACGTGCAGCAGCCTTGATCTGAGAAGGGCATGATGCCCCACTGCTCAGGTCCTTTAGGGATGAGGGCCTGGGTCGCTCCAGCAGGCAGCCACTCGGAACAGCGGAGGTGCCAGCCAAGGATGCAGGGCTCCAGAATGGGTAGTTCAGGAGGGAGATGATAAGCATTGGTTGTGGCCTGAGACTAGCTGCAGTGGTGATGACAGAGGTTGGGGTGGCTAGTTCATTCCACTAACCTTTCATGAGTTTCCCAAGCAAGCAGACCAACCTGCAGAAGCTGTTCCCAGATGGAGCGGATTTGAATGGCGCAAGAGGTGATTTGTAGTGGATACTGCTATGATGTACCACCCACTGGGATATGCCGTGCAGGTCCCCTGTTTAGGACTAAGATACATTTTCCCTCAGTATCCAGGAGAGTTCCCTGCTGATGGGTAATGTCAGCTGAAGGAGCTTCCTTGGCTCACTTCTACGTCCTCCCCTCCCAGTTAGGGGCAGCCCACACCCCTAAACCAGTCAATGTGGGGCTACAAAGCCCTTGCTAGTGCTTCAGTTTGGGACATCTCTGGGAAGCATCTCAGAATTAACTTGTTCAAAACCTAACTCTTGGAGTCCTTCCTAAACCTGTCACCTTTTTCTTCTTTTCAGTAAATGCCAATTCCATCCTTCTACCTTTTTCTTCTTCTCAGTGAATGCCAATTCCATCCTTCTACCTTTTTCTTCTTTTCAGTGAATGCCAATTCCATCCTTCTACCTTTTTCTTCTTTTCAGTGAATGCCAATTCCATCCTTCTAGCTGTCCAGTCCAAAACCTGGGGGTTTTCCTTGACTCCTCTCTCTGGTTACCTGGACGTCTAATATACCAGCAAACCTTATTGGCTGTACCGTCCATATCCACGGTTTGACCACTTCTCAGCACCACCACTGCTAACCTTCTGGTCCAGTTCCATATAAACTCTCACCCAGAACTCACTGTTGCCTCCTGACTGGCCCACCTGCTTCTCTGCTGGCCTCCTCCTGTCTGTGCCATGCGAGCAACCGAGTGATCTGTTAAGAGCTAAGTCAGATCATGTCACTCCCCTAACAAATTCTTCTAGTAGTTTCTCATCGCTCTTGAACAACAAGCTAAAATCTTTACAACAGCCTGCAAAGACCTATGTGATCTGGCCCTGTGCCACCTGTATGACCTCCTCTCCCGCCACTCTGTCCCTCCGTGCCCTGCTCCAGCCTTTGGCCTCCAGGTGGTTCCTCAAGCACCCTGATGATGCTCCTGCCACGGGGTCTCTTCTTGCCTCTCCTCCTGCCTGGAATGCCATTCCCCCAGATGGCCACATGGCTCCACCCCTCACTTCCTTTGGGGCTCTGCTCCAATGTCACCTGACAGATGTGTTTCCTGACCATCTTATATATAATAGAAAACTCCATTCCCACCTTATCACCTGCTCTCCCTACCCATCTTGCTTACCATGTTTCCCCGAAAATAGGACCTACCTGGACCCACAGCTCTAATGTATCTTTTGGAGCAAAAATTAATATGACCGTCTTATTTTACCATAATGTAAGACTGGGAATATAATATAATGTAATGTAATATAATATAATATAATATAATATAATATAATATAATATAATATAATATAATATAATATAATATAATATAATGTAATGTAATATAATATAATATAATATAATATAATATAATATAAAATATAATATCAGACCAGGTCTTATATTAATTTTTAGCTCCAAAAGATGCATTAGAGCTGATGGTCCGGCTAGGTCTTATTTTCGGGGAAACACGGTAGCACTTGTCACCTGACATAGTTTTTTGGTTGCTTGTCTATTTCCCTCCACGAGGAGGTAAGCTACAGGGACTTTGGGACTTTGTCTTTTTTGTTCTTTGCACTCTTATCTTCAGTTCCTATTACAGGGCTTGATGTGTAGTAGATACTCAAAAAAAAATGTTTGTTGGATGAACCAATAAAGTTTCAGGGACTTCATAATTTATGCTTTCACACTACCCACCTCCACTCCAAAATGGCTATATCCTGAAATGCAAATACACTGCGACCACCACAGGAACACCCAAAGTCATGTGTAACACGCACCCTCACTGACCCAGTACAACCTGAGGGGGACAAAGGCCTCTTCAGTTGTGAGTTCACTGTCTTGAACCATCTTGACTGCAGTGGGATTCAAAGCTTCAGGAAGAAGGAAGAGCCCCGAGCTGCTAGAATGGCTCCTGGCTGCCTCCAGAGCCACCAGATCCATTAGGCACAACACCAGGCCCCACGGTACTTTTAGGGACCCACAAAAATATTTTAATTTCATTAAAATCAGAAGAAAAATCATCATCATCATAATAATAAATACACGATAATAAATCCATCTTGGATTATATTCATCTTTATACTAATGCAGTCATAAGATGGAATTTTTAATATTTTTTCCAGGAAGGCAAAAGGGACCCGTGAAAGTCATAATGGGGTCCTGCCTAGCACGGCTCCCCTGGAAGGGTCTCCCAGCTGGGCTCAGGGAGACGGAGAGGAACCAACGTCCAGCATGCTTTCTCATTTGTCACCCTAGCCCAGCCTTTTAGTCCCATGCTGCAAAGGGAAACCGAAGCCCTGAAAAGTTAAATGATTTTGCCAGGGCCATTGAGATAGTAAGTGGCTACGCCAAGATTTGAGCCTAGGATATCGGAGCCCAAGCCACAGGTTAGCTTACTGCACTGCAGCTGCCAAGTGGTGCCTGCACAGATAAGCAGTTAGACGCTTTTCTCAGATCTGCCCCTGCCTGCCAAAGGCTGCCCCACACTGAGTCCTGCCCCCCTGAGTCACCCCAGCCCCACCCTGCCTTTCAAGAGCCCAAATTCCTGTCTTCTATCTCATTCCCGATGCCAGGCCCCTGCCGCACCCCTAGCTCTTGGTCTCAATCAGGAAACTTGCAGAAATAGGGTCAAGTGGTAATACCCCACCCTATGACTAGGCAGGTCTGTCTCCCTCTCCTGTCTGTCAGTCCTTCCAGAGAACAGTAACTTGGTCCTGAGGAAGAAAAGAGCAGTCTGGGAGGAACTCGTCCTTATTTTCACCACAGGCGGGGTGCTAAGGCCTCCCTCCTGTGCCCACGATAAGGTCTGCAGCGACCATGAGGGCGACCATGACCTAGACTCCTAATTTTTCCCAGCGCGAGCTCAGGGGTAAGTACATTCTTTCCTGAGGCCCAAGCAAAGAATCTCTATCAGTGTCCCCTTCACCTCCTGCCTCTAGTTGGTAAGCCCTCAAATAGGAGAAGCTGAGTGGTTTTCAGTATCCAGGAGGAGAACTACAAAATATAGCATGGACTTCGGAACCCAAGGGCCTGGTTGAATTCCAGCTCTGCGGATAAATAACTTCTCCAAATGTAAATAAAATTGCTAAACACAAAAAGAGACAGAGAACAAACGGTTCCTAAAGTGGTTAGCACAGAATCTGGAATAGAGTTGTGCCAGTAAACGTTAGTGACGCTTTATGCCAAGCATGCCTTCCGCTCTAACTTGCCTGGGTTTGTGGTTGTCGTATTTCTGGTTTTCTCACTGATTCATTACACATTTGTCGAACACTTATAGTCTTTGGCCACTATGTAAGCACTGGAGACACAATGTAGAACAGAAGAGATCTTTGCCGCTTGAGAATCCTGTACTCTAGCGGGAATTGCAGAGAAGTGAACAGTTGACTACAGTATAATGTGGTAATTGTCCAGCTCTGGGGTTGCCATCAGGGAACCAAAAAAATCAGATGGTAGGTCCCAGCAGCCAGAATGACCCTTTTAAAATGTTAAAAGGATGGTCATCTCTGATAGCTTAAAGATGGGCACACATTCTTTGACACTTTTCCCACTGACAGGTGAGATCTATGTCCCTTCCCTTGGAATAACAGTTGGCCCTGTGACTGCTTTTACCAACAGAATATGGTAAAAGTGGCACACTGCCGGTTTCTGGAACCAGGCTGCACAGCTTCTACTTCACTCTACGGGCAGTCAGCTGTCCTGTCAGAAGTTCAACTATCCATTCAACTCTCCTGAGACTGCCATGTTGTGTGCAAGCCCAAGCTAGTCACATGGAGATACGCTCCAGTCACCGCAGCTCAGGAACCAGATATGTGAGTGAAAAACCAGGTATGTGAGTGACTCCAGCCCCAGCTAACTGCTGCATTGGAGTATGAAGGATTCCCAACAAGGCCTATCAACCTCCCCACCCCCACACTATGAGAAATAATAATAAATTCTTGTTTGAAGCCACTTGAAAAAAGGTCCGATGGTAGAGGAGCAATTAGCCTTCAAAGATTAGATAGTTCATAGGTAAACAACAAGAAACCAAATCGTGTTAGTAGACAAGGTGGACCAGGATAGATAATAATTTGGCCATTTTATATAGTAGAAGGTGTTAGCCTAGCTGTTCCTGGCTATTCCATCTAAGAGAGAAGCCCCTGTTAGGGTCCCGGGGATTTAGCCGCACGAGTTTTCTAAAATAATAATAGATTATTTTTATCAGGGCTGGCTGTATAGTAAGTGGAGTAGGTTGCCACCTACTTGTGTGTTCTGAGGGAAATGAGAGGGTGCCTCAGCCACATACCAAAATGCTTCCTTACGTCACTGTTCCTGGAAGTCCATTATTAGAAGCAGTCCTCAGAGATGCTTTCAGCCCTCAGAGTCTTCTTTTAAAGGCATATAGTCCAGAGAGAGATGAGCATTGGCTCTGGCTGTTTCTGTGCTCAGGTTGCTCTTTTCCACATATTCAAATCCTACCTGTCGTTCAGGCCCAGAGCACTTCCTCAATGGAGTGTGTGTGTGTGTGTGTGTGTGTGTGTGTGTGTGCCAATTTTAAATAGTTTTATTTAAGACATCACATTTTCCACTTTACTATACAGTACTTACAAAGCACACTGTTATTTCCTTGTGCACATATTCCGTAGTCAAATATCAATAATTCCCAGCTGTATACTATATAGCAGCTCAACTTTAAAACTGCCACGGAATTTGCTACAAATTTGGGTTCTTCCATATTTTGTGAAACAATGCTAAATTTATGCTTGTTTGGTTTACTCAACCTCTTCGATGGTGGGCTAGAAAAGGCACCACTAGAGAGAGGGTCTCCCCTCCCAGGGAAGCCCCCAGGCGTTCCTCTGGTCATGCCTCCTGCATTGTGGTACACCTTAGTAATGAAGGGGTTGTAGACTTTTTCCAGCTCTTTCTGCTGATGTTCAAATTCTTCCTTCTCTGCAGTCTGATTCTTATCAAGCCAGTTGATGATTTCATTGCTCTTGTCAAGCAAGAATCTTCTGTTTGTCCTCACCATTGATCTGGCCTTGGAGTTTTTCATCTTCAACAGTTGCTTTCATGTTGAGTGTACAGGATTGAAGTGAACTCTTGGAAGATACCTTGTCTCTCTGCTTCTCATCTTCAGCTTTGTACTTCGCAGCTTCCTGGGCCACGTGTTCCATGTCTTCCCTGTCATTGGGGATGGTAATCTCATTCTCTTTTCCTGCACTCTTATCCACAGCAGAGACCTCGAGGATGCCATTGGCATCAATAACACAAGTGCCTTCATCTGAGGAACACCAGGAGATGCAGGAGGTGTGCCTGTGAGTTCAAACCTGCCAAGCAAGTTGTTACCCTTGGTCATGGCCCGCTCACCTTCATAAACCTGAACAAGCGACCAGGTTGGTGGTCGGTGTAGGCAGTGAAGGTCTGTGACTGCTGGGTAGGGATGGCCATATTGTGCTTGATGAGGACAGTCATGACTCCCCCAGCAGTTTCAATGCTGAGGGAAAGAGGGGGGACATCCAACAGCAGCAAATCTTGAACATTTTCAGATTTGTCTCCAGAAAGGATGGCTGTCTGGAGGGCTGCACCATAAGCAACAGCCTCGTCAGGGTTGATGCTCTCATTCAACTCTTTTCCATTGAAGAAGTCCTGTAGGAGTTCCTGAATCTTGGGGATACAGGTAGAACCACCCAACAGGACGATGTCATGGATCTGGGACTTGCTGAGCTTCACATCCCAAAGGGCTTTCTCTACAGGATCCAGGGTGCCACAGAAAAGGTCAGCATTCAATTCTTTAAATCGGCACGAATGATAGAGGTACAGAAGTCAATTCCTTCACAGAGTACATTGATCTCAGTACTGGTTGGGTGCTGGAAGAGAGAGTACGCTTAGACGTTCACAAGCAGTTCGGAGGCGACGGTCAACCCTCTTGTTCTCACTGATGTCCTTATATTTGTGCTTGAACTCTGCAATAAAATGGCTGACCATTTGGTTGTCAAAGTCTTCTCCACCTAAGTGCGTGTCCCCAGCTGCAGATGTGATCTCCAAGATTCCATTTTCAATTGTGAGAATTGACACATCAAAAATGCTACCTCCCAAGTCAAACATCAGCACATTTCTTTCAGGTCCAAACTTTTCGTCTAAGCCATGAGCAATGGCAGCAGCAGTTGGCTCACTGATGAATCTAAGCACATTGAGACCAGCAATAGTTCCAGCACCTTTGGTAGCCTGACGCTGAGAGTCATTGAAGGAAGTAGGTATTGTGACAACAGCATTGGTCACAGTCTTCCCCAGGTGGGCTTCTGCGATTTCCTTCATCTTTGTCAAAACCACAGATGACACTTCTTCTGGGAAGAACAGCTTGTCTCTCCATTACATTCTACTCGGACCTTGGGCGCACCAGCATCATTCACCACCATGATGGGCCAATGCTTCATATAAAATTAAACAACAGCATCATCAAATCTGCCTCCAATCAGGTGTTTGGCATCAAAAACCGTGTCGGTTGGGTTCATTGCAACTTGATTCTTTGCAGCATCACCAATCAATCGTTTGGTATTAGTAAAGGCGATATGACTTGGGGTGTTTCAGTTTCCCCATCTTGGGAATTATTTCCACTTCTCCATGCTGGAAGACACCCACACAAAAGTAGGTGGTGCTGAGATCAATGCCAACTGCAGATCCCTTAGACATGGTTGCTTCAGTGTAAAGTTGCAAAGAAGAGAGATCCCAACAGCTGTCCCCATGTCCAATCCTTTGTTCCAGCTTGGCCTGCCCTCGTCTTTGGGCTTTGCAATGCTGGTACAAGCCTTTGATCCAGCAGGTATGGCTTTGTATGGCTCCTTCGTTGGATTCTGTGTGTGTCTGTGTGTGGCTGTGTGTGTGTGTGTGTTTCCTATTAATGTGTCTATCAATTATTGTTGCATTACAAACGACCCCAAAACTGACTGATTTAAAATGATTATTTATTCACAACTCTACAATATGGGTTGGGATCAGTTCGGTGATTCTTTTGCTGGTTGGCTTAGTCTCTCATGGAGCTGTAGTCATCTGTAGGCTCAGCTGCGATGGGAGGATCCAAGAGGGCTTCATTCATATGTCTGAGGGCTTCATTCATACCTCAGCTGAGGGTGGAACAGCTGGCCCCTCTCTCCAGGGGCCTCCTCTTTAGCAGGTTATGCTGGGCTTTCTTACAGCATGGCAGCTGAGTTCCAAAAGAGAGCAGTTCAAGAAGGAGAGCCCCAATGTGCAAACACTTACCTGCTTGCTTTATGTTTGTGAGTGTCTTGTTGGCTAAGGAAGTCACACAGCCAACCCCAGAGTCAATGGGGGAAAGGACTTCAAAAGGGTTTGACTAGTGAGAGGTATGGTTGTTGGCCTCTTTTGGGGGGTGGGGAGTGGTCTCCAATGTCTACCACAGTTTATAAACACGTAGATAATTGATTGCATCTTTTATTTTATTTTTAAAATTTTCACACTTACCAGCATAGCCTAGACTATATTGGTAGGTGCTCAATAAATATTTGTTGACTGATGAATGGTGATGGTAGTTACCAGCCAGCAAAGTTCTGCAGGGTGGCCTTGCAAGCAAGAGCTAAGGTTGCTCCGTGAGGAAAGCAGAGGCCTGAAAGGAATGGTGATTGAACACCAAATATAAATGGGTGGACTTTAGAGAATTGAACTAATTCCGCGCGTTGGTTTCAAGACCTGAAAAACGAAGTATGCTCAGCTCAGCACTGCATTAGGCCGCATGGAGCTCTCCTTGAGGAAACAGGGCCTTTGAGGGCATGGAAGAAACAAGAAATAAAAAGTGGAAAACTTACGTATTACAAAGCCTAATAATGTCCTTAACACAGTACATAGCACATAATAGACACTCAAGAAACGTTCTGGAAAGAAAAAACAAGATGTGGTCAGGAAGTGAAAGGTGAGTCTGGGGTTCAGCGAACGACAACCCACGGGCCAAATCAGGCCCTCCATCTGTTTTTGTAAATAAAGTTTTACTGAAACACAGTCATGCCTGTTTGCTTACATATTATCCATGGCTGTTTTTGTACCATAATGTCAGAATTAAGTAATTGCAAAAAAGACCTTCAAGCCTAAAATATGTACTTCTTGGCCCTTTACAGAAAAAGCTGGCCACTCTCCAGGTGAGTCTAATGACTCAGTAAAATTAGTACACCCTTTTTGGTTGGAGGAGAGGTAGGTGAGTGCTAGATTAGAAGGAAGATGAAATATTTTATGCCTAAAATTGTAATAGTTCTGGTCCCAGGTTAAAAAGCAAAGTTTTGGGACCTGCCCCCCTACCCCCCGCCCAAGCAAAGAAGGATTTTTGTTGCTATGCAATCATATCAGGCCCTGGGCCCCTGTTTAGACCAGTGGTCCAGGTAGTTCCTCCTGGCTTTCTCCCCTTCTCATTAACTACCCCGTCTGGGCATCTTCCTCCACATTTGTGTCCTGAGGTGGGTCAAGGTATCCAGATATTGAAGTTGGACATCAGGGAACCACTGACAGGGTGATGCAGTTCCTATGTGGATGTATGTATCTGGGTCCATAGGAAGAAAGGGAACATCCAACTGTAGAGAGAAAGGGCTTGGAACCTTAAATCTTATTTCTTCAGCTAATATAGGTTTCCAAAGGTCATCTTGGTCATTCCCCTGTGTCCACACTGGGTTGATTTTAAATCAGCTCTTAGATCTAATACATAAACACACCACACACATACCACACACATACCACACACACACACACACACCACACACACATACCACACACACCACACATACATACCACACACCACACACACACACACACACACACACACACACACGCATACACACTTCACTATACCCCACACCCACATGCTTAATAGCAAAGCCTCTGTCCAGGGCCAACTCATCTACAGGCACAATAGGCACAGTGCTGAGGGTCCATGATATTTTGTGGGCCAACAAAAATATTTTAATTTTAACTTCTTCTAAAACCAGAAGGAAAAAAAATGCAATCATAATGGATATATAATAATACATCCAGCCTGGATTATACTCGCATTTATACGAATTATAGAAAACATAATTTTTAATATATCTTAATGAAGGAAGGACCCCACAAAGGCAAAAGTGCCACGGGCCAGCTAAAGCCATAATGCAGCCATGTCTTCCTTAAGTGACATGTTTCAGGGTCCACAAACTTCATGGAGTGTGGATTTTTCCCAAAAACTGAGCAGAATTCCTGCTGTGACCATGTCCTTCCTTGGTCCAGTTTTTGGGAAAACTGAACATAACCTTTGACCTTTGAGTTAGGATTATAAAGCAGAAAAGCTCTCTGGGAAGGAAATGGAGGCCTGCAGCTAGGAAAGAAGAGTGCTGGTGTTAATTCAACTGGCCACAGGGCCTGGCAAGACCAAACTGCATAGCAATGCCCCTGCCACCAACGTGTCTGCTTTGAGAAGAGCAGAACCCAGCTCAGACCCTCCATGAATAAATATTGCTTCAGGCCCAAGACTGTTGACTTAGGAAGCTGTGGTTCCTTCACCTTTTCCTGGCAGTGCAGATTGCTCTGGGAGAGCCACACTCCAGCTAAGAGCTCTCCAAGGAGTGAGCAGCCTGGAATTTGCTTTCAAGCTTTGGTCATTGCCCGTCTGCATGCTCCACCTCTAGGAGCCAAGGATTCCATTTGTTGATTAACCAGCTGCTTTAATTCTCCTCCAGAATGCTCTCCCTACTTCCCTTTGTTTCTCCCTCACAGTGTTTCTTCTTGGAAGGGTGGGAAGAGTGACATTTGCTTTCCTTAAAGTCAGGGAAACTGGTGCTACTTAAAATGCAACTTAAAAAAAATTTACCTGGATGGTTTTGTTATGGATTGAATTGTGTCGCCCCCCCCCCCACTCCACCCCAAAAGATACATTGAAGTCCCAAGCCTCAGTACCTCAAAACATAACCTTATTTGGGAATAGGGTCTAGAGATGATACCATGTTAAGATGGGGTCATACTGAAGAAGGGTGTGCCCCTAATCCAACATGACTGGTTTCCTTATAAAAAGAAAGTCATGTAAAGAGACAGAGACACAGACTGAAGACAGCCATGGGAAGGCAGAAGCAGAGATAGGAGTTACGCTGTCAGAAGCCGAGGAATACCTGGGACCACCAGAAACTGGAAAAGGCAAGGAAGGATTATCTGCTAGAGATTTCAGAGGGCGCATGACCCTGCCGACACCTTGATTTTAGACTTCCAGCTTCCAGAACTGTGAGAGGGTCAATTTCTGTTGTTTGAAGCCACCGATTTGTGGTAATTTGTCCCCGGTAGCCCTAGGAAACTAATATAGTCCTCCAAGCAAATGATCCACACAGCTGGAGACTAACGAATCAAGCGACTGACATACAATCATCACACCAAGCCCTGGTTTGTGTAAAAATTTTACTTTTCAAAGTTCTTCTCTATTATCTCATTTTAGACTCAAGATTACCTTGTGACACAGGGCCGATTGTATCGTTCCCTCATTTTACGGATGCAAAATCTGCAGCTCAGAATGTAAAATCGTTTACCCCAAGTCAGACATAAATGTCTCTGTGACTGAGAAGACAATAAGTAATAGAAATTCAAACTCAGCTCTGCCCCTGACTAGGTAGGTGTACAGGGCCATTGTGAGTCACCTAACCCCAGGGTATCCAAACATCGGAATTTCAATTAGTCTTTACTTTCTTTTTAAGCGTATTAAAAATCACCTGCCATCTACTATCAACATCATTTCATGAGAAAAAGCACTTTAACATTAAAAACAAGGAAAGACCATAATACCAGAATAAAGGGCATTCATTTTAAGTTAAATCCATTTCGTTTCTTTTTTTAAAAACTCACTACTTTGTCCTTATTTTCTTCATTTTTGCAGAAGGCTGACATATCAAGATTGGCATTTGGGAACCACTTCTGAAATCACAGGGTCTCATTTACCTTATCAGAGGGTGTTGGATTTCCCCTTGATTCCTTCTACCTCTTAGCATTTTATGATTCTCTGACTCAAGCCTAGATTCTCTTTCTACTAACACGGCTGGAAATGGGAAGCCCTGGGTCTGGGCAGTGACGGCACGAATGCCCTCGTCAGAGGAGCTGGCTGAATGAATGTCCCGCTTCTGTCCTGAGACCATACTCTACCCTGCTGTTCTCTGACAGAGAGTGACCAAGAGTTGTTTTGGTGGCATCAGATAAGCAGTGGGAAGAACTGATTTCCTCTTAGAATCCTTTGTATTTAAGGCAAAACAGCTTGGTATTTGATGTGCAAACTGCAGCCTGCTTTCTCCCTCACGGAACCAACCATCAGGCTGGTTCTGGCTGGCTTAGCTTTTCCCCTGAGCTGGAGAGCTCCTTGGCCCATCAGGCCATCAGTATTCCCCTGCTGCTCTAGGTCACAGTTTGGAAAAGCAGCCTGGAGAATCCATTGTGCCCACCACAGGCGGCCACTGGGCTAAGCCTGAAGCTTCAATGTGCCCCACAGCTAAAGTCAATGATTCTATTATCAGTGATAATAATAATCCCATACACATTGTTTTTAAAGAAGTTTTTAATCCAATGTCTTTTTAGCATAACATCAGTGCTCAGGGAAATCTTCATGAAAGAGGTAGGACTAAGAGGTTCAGATTGAGTCACCACCCCAAGATGTGCTCTGTGGAATGCAGATTTTGAGCTAAAGGCAACTGAGACTCTGTGGGCTCAAGAGAAACTTCTGCACTGCCCCGCCTCCCCCCAAGGACAGCCTAGAAAAATTTGAATTAGTGGCCTTGCTCATGATCAGGGATTATCAGAGAGAACCTTTTTGACCTATCAATGGCAGGGCAGACTACTAATTACTGAACATCTGCTCTTCTTATTGGCCTGCAATGACCTTTTCCCCCTCTGAAGCCCCAAGGCGCATTACCTCATCCTTAGCTCAGAATGCCACATATACCTCATTTTAAGTTTCTGTCCCTGAACCTCTCATGTAGGTGGGGTCTCTGACTCTTTTGTGTATCTGGGCTTCCCATATGTACATATGTAATAGAGTTTGGTTATTTTCTCTTGTTAATCTGTCTCACCTATTTAATTATTGGACCAGCTGAAAGAAACTTGAAGGGCAGAGGAATGTTCCTATCTCCCCCACACCTGAAAAGATGGGGAATAGGGGTGGGAAGGATGGGAGTGGAGTGTGACCAGAGAACAGTCTGGAGGGTGAAAGGAGCAGGGGCATCTAGAGCTGAGAAGAGCCCTACCTGGAGGGGGTGCTGAATTCCCATAAGGAGAAGGTATGTGGAGATTTCACAAGCTTATGAGGCAGACTTGGCTAAACCCTAGCTCAGTCACTTACTGGTGTTATTAGTCCCCCACCTGTTGCTCCCTCACTGTGAGAGAGAAAGCTCTCCGAGGCCAGGAAAGTTAAGTAAGTGGTCATGAGGGGCGGGGAAAGGGCAGGAACAGAATGAATCTGACAGGGATTTTTTTTACTAAAAAGTTGTTCAGGCAAACAAACTACCTCCACCCTTTCAATCTTTTGAACTGGTTATTTTGGTCCTTCCTTTTTCCTGACAGAATTTCCACGGTGACAAAAATCCATGGAAATCAATAGGCCTTCAGACAAACTTGACCCCTCTAGGGCCATTTGACCAAACCGCCAAGACAAGGAACAGTCCTTCCCCCTCGCTCTCAGGCGGGGTCCATGAGGACCGAGGAAGTGACCTTTCTGCAGGAAGTGGGTGGGCAAACGACCTAAAATTCAACCTTCCCTTCTTGGAAGGAACTTATCATCCAAAGGAGGAAAGCTTTAAAATGTGCTCCTTTTTCAGTGCAGAAGTGGGAGGAACATATTCCTGTCCTGCAGTAGGTTTTAGAATATGGAGGAAAAATATTTTCTACAAATGGGTACCTGTTCCTTCCAATCTGAGTAGGGAGTTTGCAGCTTTAAAGAGACCCTTCTCTGGAAAATTGAGCCTCTACTTTTATAATTTTCCCAGTCGGAAACCTAGAGGGATGTTTATCCTATGTGATATGGCTGTGTTTATTTATTTACTATATTTTGTTTGCCCATCACCTCCTGTTACAACTGTTGAGATTCAGACTCAGTAAGTAGTGTGTGAGGACACGAGGCCTGGACGACAGGAAGGAGGTTGCTGAGGGAGCTGTTCTTCTGGTTCCTAGATTGGGAGCAAACTCCTAATTAAAATGTGTTTGGCTTTCCATGACTTTATTTGAATTTGCATTTTTATTATGAAAGTAATATATGTACCTGGTCCCCCCTTTTTTAATTATAAAACTAATTTAAGTATTTAATGTAGAGCATAAAAGGAATGTAAGTGCCTAGTGTGGAGTTGTTCTCTTCCCCCGACATGATTAATCAGCTCCTTATATAGTCTTATAAAAAGGCATTTATGCACATGTAACTATGAGAGTGTATTTTTTCTTAAAACACACACACACCTACACACACACACACACAGAAATGAAATTATCCGAGGCATATTGTTATACATCTTGCTCTTTTCACCTAAAAATCTTCCTTGGAGACTATTCTTTATCAGAAGTATGGTCATATGTCCCCATTTTCCTGGGACAGTTCTGATTTATAGTTTCTGTCCTGTATAATTATCAATAGAATCCCTTTCCACTCTCAAAAATATCCTGATTTGGATAAAACTCCTGGTCACTCTACTTATCAGGACAAATGGATCTGTCTCTTTGCTTTTAATAAGTTTCATGGAATGACACACCATAAACACCTCAAATATAACTTATCACCTACCTCTGGGCAATTAAGTTGGCTCTAATTTTTAACTGTTAGAAACCGTTGAGCAGAGTGCCTCCCTGTACATTCATTTTGAACTCCTGTGAAGGCACGTGTGCAGGACAAATTCCTAGCAGTGAAACTTGCTGGGTCAAAGTGTTTCTGCTTATTACATTTATTTTTCTGTGAAAATAACTTTTTATTTACTTTTTAATTGAGGGATAATACTCCATTGTGTGAATATACCACAATTTATTTATCCACCTTTTACATTTTGAAAACTCTATCCAAATTTCTCTCAACAAAGGAGTAGCCCTTTACTTGCCTCCTTCACTTTCACAGCTCAGACCTTCCCACACCGCTTCCCTGGACTTTTGATGGACAAGCCCCTGTCCCTCTCACATGGTTATAGCATATTCTTGTCTGGCTCCTTCTCTCTCCAGGAGATGCCCAGCCCTCTTCCTCCAGGAAACACTGCCTGCCTCCCCCTCACCATGCCCACTAAGACCGGGATGGGGCCCCTTCCATGCACTCCCCCAACATTTACTATTCCTGTCGCTGCAATTATCACATTGAACTGTAATCTCCTCTTTAATTCCCATCTTCCGGTTGCACTCTGGATTTGTTTTCTATGGCTGCTATAACAAATTACCACAAACTTAGTGGTTTAAAACAACACAAATTTATTATCTTCCAGTTCTGGAAGTCAGAAGTCTGAAACGGATTTCAACTGGGGTAAAATCAAGGTGTCGGCAGGGGTATGTTCCCTTTAGAGGCTCCAAGGAGAAGCTTGCCTTTTCCAGCGGAGACTACCGGCATTCCTTGGCTTGTGGCCTCTTCTGTCTTCAAAGCCAGCAATGACCAGTAGTCTTTCTTACATCACATCACTCTGACCCAGACTCTCCCACCTCGCTCTTCCACATTTAAGAATCTTATGATCACACTGAGCTCACCTGGGTCACCCAGGCTACTCTCCCTATTTTAAAATCAGTTAATTAGCAACGTTAACTCCATCTGCAACCTTAATTCCTTTGTCATGTAGCATAGTATAGTCATAGCATCCAAGGATTGGGGCACAGACATCTTTGGGGGCCATTATCCTACTCGCCACAAACTCCAAGCTCTGTGAAGACAGAAAATATACCATGTTCGCAGTACCTACAACATGGTAAGTCCTCAGTAACTGTTTATCAATTCACTGCTTCCTGCCCTGTGCAATTCTTGCAGGTCAGGTAAAGCAGAGGCTCTTTTGCTCTATTGCCAAGTACAGCACCAGGCATATAGGAGACATTCAGTAAATTCTTGTTAAATGAATGATTCTTTTGAAGCAAATTTAATTTTTATGCTCCTGTACTCTGCACACATTTCTCTATGTTAGCTCTATGTTAGTACGAAGCCCTTAGTAGAATAAGTATATTTCACTCATTCCAAACAGGACTTGAAATAGAATAGTTAGGTGTTTCTGAGCTTGCTTTCCTACCAAACTGTGAGCTCCTGAGAGACAGGAACTATATCCTACCAACATTTCAGCTTAGCACACAGTAGGTGTTCAGTAACTGTGAGTGTGAATGAGTGAAGGTTAACTTGGCAGTGTTGTAATCAAAGGACTAGTGAGGGGGCATGAGGGCCCAATTTTTCTTCCCAGTTTAGTATAGTGCCTGGCACATTAAAGGTGAACATTAGCTGAATAAGTTAGTGAATCCTACATTTACCCTCGTTCTAGTTCTAACAGAGAATCCTATCCACTCTGGGTAGTTCTAGAGCCAGTCGACGTATTGTCTTATATTCTGGGGACCCACCCAATCCAAGGAATTTCACACTGTGCCTACAGAATACCCCGGTCTCCAAAGAAACTACATTTGAGGTCCAAATAGTTATACCACAATCATAAACACAACCACAAAGGAATGGAAACAAACCACCAAAACACCGTGAGTGGGAGGCCTCACTCCTCTCAAGCAGTCGGGAGCATTTCTAAACAAACACAAAGGGGATTACACCTGCTCCGGATCCTGCCAAAAGAATAGAAAGCAAACCCAGGAAAGTCAGACTGGCACCAAGTGAGAAGTCAGTGGGGCCAAACAGGAAGTTTCCTGGAGGAGAGAATTAGAGGTGGTAGGAGGCTGACCTAATTCCACTGTCTTCGAGGGAGAGGATTGCCTGGTCCAGTGAGTCATACATCGTATGATTTTAATCAGAGAGAATAAGAATAACAACTGACTTTTATTGAGTGATTACTGAGTCCCAGGCTCTATGCTAAGCACTCTTTAACATACGCTCACTTACTCCCCACAGCGGCCCTGAGAATTTCTAAGACTGGGCAGGGAAGTAATCAAGCCCTCCCAAACACACACCAGGGTCATCTGGGGAAATTTTCAAAAGACAGCTTTTTCTGGGTCCCCCTCAGACTCACTGAATCAGAATTTCTAAGAGTAGGGCCCCAAAAATCTATATTTTTAAAATCTATATTTTAAAAATCTCTGTTTTTAAAAAATGCTACCCTGAACTTGCACTCACTTTTGAGTATGTATTAAATACACATGGGCCCTTAAAGAAAGTGCAAATGCTAAAATAAACCAGGACCCTGTATTGGCTTGTTCCCAAACTGCTTTCATTCAATTCCAGCTCTTCCTGGTCCCAAATTCATGACTCTGAAACCCCAGCACTTTGGGGACTGTGGAGTTGGTGTTTCTCTGGATTATACTCAGTCGTTGAATTTGAGTCAGTCCCCAAATCCTCAGATGAACTTGACTGCTTTGACATTTTGTGCTACCTCAGGTGGTTTTGTCCTCCCACCTGGCCTTTTTCCTTTTTTCGCATCCAGCCAAAGCAGTGCCATCTATTAGTGAGGATGGGGGAGGAGACACTTTGGACTGAGGGTACCAGCAATCAAACCATTATTCAGTAAGACAACGGTACTACAAAACCTGGCCTAATCAAAGTCTCGATATCTACTTCCTGTTAGGAGAGGAATGAATCCACCAGCCATCCTGAGCTCACGGACCAGAGGATGCAAGTGAGGAGATTGAGAGGGCTGAGCGTGAAAGTAGAGTTAGGACCTCAACAAGGTTCCCAGGTTCTGAATCCCATTCATGAACCTTCCTTTCCTGTATCAGTAACCATATCCACCAACCCCTGTCTCTGGTCTTTACCACAGACAAACACCTCTGTTCATTCTTGGCAGCTATCCACCACCCACAGACAAAAATAGACCAGCTGGCCTCTGCAAGCACTTTCCTTTCACTATTGGGAAACAAACGCCCATTTGGTTTACTTTCCCTTCAAAAGTCCAGGAAGCTTCTTGACAGAAGATATTGGGAAGGTTTAGTGAAGACCAAAGGTTTAAGTTCTGAAACCTAAACCATTTGACAGACCTTGTAAAGGTGATGAAAGCCAAGAAACTTATGGTCAAGTTGAAATTCTCACACTTCGTGTCTCATTCACTAACTATGGTAAGACATTCATCAGGGTGGCTTATATGCAGATAAAATTCAACTTCAGTGAGGCAGGTCTGTGCTCCACAGAAGAAAGAACTTTCTCACAGAGACTTCGTCAGATGAGGCGGCCCTGGGAAGTATGAAATCCTTTTCATTGGATGTGACTTTGACTCATCTGTCGGCCTAGCCACAGGTATGAGGTTGGAGCAAGATGACTTTTAAGATATCTTCCAGTCCCTAATTCCATGGACTGGGATCATTATCACCACACAATTTGAAGGCTTGCCTGGGCATTTCTTCCAAATGGGGCTTGTGGTAGAATACAGAGAATAAATAAGCTCAGAAAAGGCATAGTTGAGAATCTCAACTAGCCATGTTCTACAGGATATTCATGCAAAGCTCTGAGATCATAATAACTTATCAATATATATCCTAGGAATATTTTTGGATGTTTCGGGCATTGAGGATCCAGGCAGCCTCACTTCTGAGCAGTGTCTGCTAGTCAGTTCTCCTTTTAAAAGCGGTCCAGTTCAGTTTTGCACATGCTCTTCTTTCTGTCTGGATCACTCTGACCCTACTGATCTGCATGTCTTGCTCCCTCTTCAAGTATTTGCTCAACTGTCACCTTCATAGTGAGGCCTGTCCAGACCATCCTATTTATCCAGCCTGTCTTTTAATTTTAGTATTTAGATCATTTATATTTAGTGTAATTATTCTTACAGCTGGATTTAAGTCTACTGTCTTGCTATTTATTTTCAATTTACACCCTCTGTTCTCTGGTCCTTTTTACCTCCTCTTTCGTATAGAGAAAAAAAAAATTAGTGTTTAATTTTATCTTCTCTATTGGTATTTTAGCTATTTCTCATGACATTTTTGTTTGATAACTTTAGTGGTTGCTCTAGAAATTATTATATGCATCCATAACTTATCACAGGTATATCTTGGGATAATATTATAATATTATATCACTTCACGTGTAAGGTAAGAAACATACAATAATATATCAACCCCCTTTCTGGCTTTTGTGCTATTGTTGTAATAGATTTAATTATTTCTACATATAAGTGCCACAAGTGTTAATTTTTGGGTAAAAGTCAATTATGTGGACTATGGATTCCTATTTTATTCAATGACTTATAGTCTATTACTGTTATTATTTTTTTGATATTCAAATTGTAGCACATTTGGCCAGCGGGAATCCCTTCAAGTTATCTCCTGTGTCCTTTTTGGTATGTCCCCATCATCCTCTGAGTACTTTGTTAGTTTTGGTAATAGGCTCTAGGCCAGTGGTGTCCAAATTGCGGCCCGCGATACAGTTTTTATTGGCCCGCAGCAAATTCCAAAAATATATTTAGTTTATTTAAACAAACCAGGTGAGGCAATACGTACTTCACCTCGAGTGAGTGGCCCGGCTGTTTGTATATTTTACTGCATAGGACCCTTGGTGAAAAACGCTGAAAAAAGTTTGGACACCCCTGCTCTAGGCTCATCTTATACTTCCCTGCCCTTGATCTGAAATCATTTCACCAAGGAGCCTTGATTTCTTTCAGTGGAAGGTGATACTTGTAAACCAGGATCAGGGTAATTAGTGTGCTCATTGCCACTGGGTGTCATTCATTGCTTCTAGGCCCCATCCTCTCAGTGGACAGAGCTAGAATACACACACACACACACACACACACACACACACACACACGTATACATGTGTATATGGAGATATATGCATTTATATGGATATAGACATGCATTTATATGGATATAGACATGCATTTATATGGATACATAAATGCATTTATAATGGATATACACATGCACATGTACATCTATTTCCATATCTATCCATTGAAAACTGAGTTTTCACCAACACCTCCATTCCAATCTGACATCACAGGGTTTATTTCAGCCTTCCCCTTTCCATGTTTGTAACTCTTTTTGCTAACAGTGAGAAAATTGGCTTTCATTACCCTCATTTTATTACATATTTGGTCCCCCTGTGTGTAACCTACGTCCTGGCTAGGCTGGGGCTAGTCCTTGGTCCTGCAGTGCCACTGATTCCCACCACTGACCTCAGGGCTGAATCCTTGTCTTTCGGCCCCTCTAATCCCTGCCGGTCGTGCTGGCACAAAAGCTCAGGCCCGAAGGGCTCAGCAGTCCTGATATAGAAGCAGAAGAGATGGCTGGATTGATCAAAGGCTGATGATCTACAAAGAATATGAGATGGCAAAATCAGGGATCTTGGATGCTAAGAATACCAGAGGATACGCCATGGGTTTTGGGCAGGATGTAGAAGAAAAAAAATATGCCAAGAAGTGTGCTGAAATGGTAAAAAATGAAGGGTGGAAGCACTGGAGAGCCTGATAAAACCAGAGAATAGGTATGGTGAGGATTAAGCTCTCTGGAGAATCCAGTCATTTCCAACTAGCTAGCCAAATGTCTGATTACATCTACCCATGAATTAGGCTACAATGAGAACTGATTCCATTGGAACTTTTATTGTCAAGTGGGTTACATCCGGGAGAACTGCCATTAAACAGACATTTTTCCAAACAGGGATTACAGGTGCTTCCCCTCCAGTAAATTAAATCCTTAATAACAGAAGTAAAGGAAGCACATGTACACTCATACACAGACTGAATATAATACTGGCCCCCAATCAAAAATCATCAGGAAGTCAGACTTCAAGGCAAGCCCCTGTCCTGAAATGACTCTTTCATGATCAGATAGCACAGGTATCAAAGAGAAAAGGCATGGATGGAGCTTTTGCAAGTTTCTAAGCCCAGAAGCCATGGGGTTCTGAGAGAGCAGCTGGAAACTGGATGAGTTAATATCTAAATAAGTGAAAAAACAAACCTGAGCAGGGCCTTACCAACTGAGTAGGATTTCTGTAAATAAGGGAGTAAGGATGGAATTCACATGGGAAGCACTCAATCAAGGACCCAGAACAAACAACCACGGCACCAGAACTGTGTGAAAGAACAGTGGATACGTCTGCTACACTGGAGGTGACATAGGTCAGGGCCATGGCAGAGTCACGTCTCCATCCAAAGCCAGGTGCTTGTTGCCACTTGGCAGTGTCTCTGTGTGTGGGTTTCCTCCTTCATCCCCTATGGTGGCTGTTCAAAATCTCCCCACTCAGAAGACAGCCTTGCCGGCTTCAGTAATACACATCCAGACTATCAGTCATGAACTTCCTGTCTCTGCACCTACAATCATTGCATTTATGCCGACTCACAACTTCTTTCCTCCGCAGTCACAGTAAGCCACGTCCTGCCCTCAGGCTAATTCTGCAAACTGCACTGCTGCTCCCTTCCTTCCCCCTCAGACACATTGTTGCCTCATTTATCACCCTCCACTTCTTTCAGGCTCTTTCCCAAAAGCCATGAACAGGCAACTGTCTGTCCCATGATGAGCACATGAAACATCAATCCTATACCCTTTACTTATTGCCCTTTCTTTAACTTGCCTTTCATCGCAAAGCTTATTTTTGTGTTAAATATCATTTTACATGTTTCTCTAATTATAAAAGTAGTACATGTTCATTACAGAATATTTGCAGAAAACGTTACAGGAAAGAACTTTATTATCTGGCCCCTCATCCTGAGGTTGCCATGCGTATGTACCTATCTCTAACATTTAATAGCTGACACTTTACTGCGTGTTTCTGTGTGCCAGGCTCACCATGACCCAGTGAAGTTCTTACCCGCAGTGGCACATCACGTCAGTGGAATAGTTTCAGTGGACTAGATTCAGTCCCAGAAAGTCTGGCTCCAGAACATAAGCTTTGAAATATACTCGTTATGCATCTAATTTATATCAGGATCCAAATCATAGAGGTAGAGTGAGCAATTTTCAGTATCACAAAATATGGCTTAGAAATGTGATTTGTAAGGCATAACCAAGATTTTTGACATACTAGTTTGTCATCTTCCATGCTGTTGTCAGCCCGTTGCACTTACGCCCTCGTTCCTTACCACTCAACAGCACAAACTGACCCCTCAGGGGTTCAAGGTAACTTCTTTGGTGCTAATTCCAACGGACAATTTAGCACTCTTCTTTCTTGATTCTTCAGCAATATTTGATACCACTGACACCTTCCTTCCTTCCTTCTGTCATCTAGTCAATAAATATTTATTGAGCTCCAATTACTCACCAAGCGCAGTGCTAAGTATCAGAAAGTCCCTCCTCTGTTGGTTCCCAGGACATGTTTGCCTCCTTCTCTGACCATGTTTGCTTAGTCTCAGACTTCCCAGTCCTCCGGTCCTCAGCTCCATGTTGGGGTCTTCACCAGCGTTCCTCAGCCCGAGCTGTGCCTCAGCATCACCCGCAATACATGCCTAGAGATTCAGATTTAGAATGGAGCGTAGGCATCAATAGTTTGAAGACGGTACATGTCCTCCACTCAACAGATGCTTTTGCTCTTCTCTTCCTCACCTCATGGACTGTCATACCTCTCCCTCCATTTCATTCAAGTTAGAAATCTTGCCTTCTCCTCCTCTTCCAATCACTATGTCCTGTTTATGCTACCTCCTTATTATTTTCTAAATCTTTCTGCATCTATCCATCTCCATTGTCATTACCTGTGTTCAACCTATCATCATTGCTTACCTGGGTTATTAAAATACCTTCCTAGTTGATCTGGCCTCTGTCTTGCCTCACTCCATATTTTGTTGTTGTTGTTGCTATTTTTGTTGTTCCACAATGAAAAGAGCTTTGTTGTTTTTTTCCCCTGTTACATAAATTATGCAAGATCAATATAAAACATTAAAATATAGGGAAGACAGAAATTGCTACCTGACATTGTGCTACCCTGAGCTACTCCCATTCCTGAGATACTCCCATTCCTGAGCTACTCCCATTCCTAAGATACTCCCATTCCTCCATTAACTTTTTGATGATCATCCTTTTGGGCACCTTTTTATGTTGATAAATCATGAGAAAAGAATCTGAACCTTGCCCCTCACTGGAATTCAGATGCCACAGGATGGCGCTGAGGGAGGAATAATTTTAAGTAGGAAAAAAGAAGGCCTGGAAGAGTGCACATATAATTGTAAACAAATAGGACAATGCCCTCAGGTTGTTTCGTTTTGAATAAAAGGGCACCTTTTATTTAAATGCTTTTGTCTGTACCTTCCCTTCTCTCTCTTTCTCTACTCCCTGCACCGCAACCCCATCTCAGATTATCAATGCTAAGAACATGGTACCTTTTCTTCATGCTCATATAATCATATGTTACGTTTGGCTCCTCGTAATGACGGCCCAACTCCAAAAGTGTAATCGCCTGCGGGTTTATTTTTGTATGTACGCAGCCCAGGGCTCCACAGAATGATCAGGGAGCCAGCTTCCTTCAAACTGTCTGCTTTACAATCTTTCACATTCTGATATCCTCAAAGCCACAAAATGACTATCAAAGTGCCAGCTATTTTTATTTCACATCCTTATTTCAGATAAGGAAAGGGGAAGACAAGCAACAAAGAATTTTACCACTCTATCCAGAACTTCCACTTATATCTCATTGGCCACTCCTATCTGCAAGACAGGATGGGAAACACACACACACACACACACACACACACACACTCATCGTTATAGGGTTGCTGTTTTGACATTAATAGATGTCTTCATTTTCTGAAAACTGGATCAGAGTACATCTGCACATTTTACTTAATGACACTCCTTAGAAATCCTTGCAAGAGAAATTAATTAGTATAGATCTAACTTATACTTTTAAATGGCTACCTAATTCCTCATGGATGTGCACACTATAGCTTATTCCATCATTCTCCTAAGGGTGGGCATTCACTTTGTTTTTCATGTTTTGCCAGCCACAAACAATGCAGCAATAACCACCTTTGTACATGTATAGTTTGTATGGTGCTTTAATTTCTACAGGCTCAATTCCCCTCAGTGGAATTCCTGGGTGGAAGGGCATATGTATTAAAATTTTATAGTCTTTGTCTGATTGCCAAAAAGTTCACATTTCAGTCAGCAATGTAAGAGTATCTGTTTCCTCTCCATTTTCACCAATAATAGGTGTTAACACTCTTCTTAATTTTTACCAATCTGAAGGGTGTAGAGTGATATTACATTATTACTTTAATTTCCATTAGTATCTTTTAAATATATTTACTGAACATTTAGATTTCCTCTTCTGTGAATTACATATTTATATCATTTACCCATTTCAAGTAGGTTTGTCTTTTCTAATCAGTTTCTGAGAGCTCTTTGTATATTATGAATATTAATCATTAATTGGTACAGTGCAATTAGTATAGTAATATACAACACAGAAACTTTATTGGATCCTCTTTGCCTACAGAATAAAATCCAAGTACTGTAACAAAGCCAGGTGTGTTGTCTGAGCAGGAGATAGTGTTCAAATGCCTTTGATAGGAACAGTTAGGCAACTCCCTACTCTCCATGTATCCATTTACATCCATTGATTTACACAGAAGTTGAACAGTGCAGCCTATGAAAAACAGTCTGAGTCTTGTTCCGGGTTCGATTTCAGTTGTCTAATAGACCGGGATGGCTCTGAGGGAGGCCCTGAGAACTAAGTTGTCATAGAGAAGACGGTATCTGGCCATCAACTCACATCCAGCATTCAGGCCAGAGTGCTCAAGGAGAATAGGGTCCTGGGTTCACTGTGGAAGCAGACCCTGGAACTTGTGTCACCTAGTCACTTTGGCAGCATGTGTGGCTCCTGGAAGAAAGGCGGCTTGTGTGGAAGTTGAAAGAGCTGTTGCCGTGCAGTCAAGCAGCCTTGCTGTGGAACCCTTTATTTGAACAGTACCCACCCAGTAAAAGCATTTTCCTCCACGCAGTGCTAGAGGGTGGCAATAATCTCTGGTCTTCAGATGCAGCAGTGATGCTCCAATTTCAACATTATGAAGCTCAGAAGACTGCTAGGCATTTGTGCCAATGATAGGAAAAAGGTCCCAGCTTTGCCCTGGTATCCTTGTTGAAGAATTCCAGCCTGGCTAGATGTGGTAGCAAGTGATAACCTAGATTGGTTCACTGAAATATGGAAGTACTCCCCCAAAAGCCCCCTAAATACTTGGTGGGAAAGACCCTGAAAATAACTTTGATTTCCTGCAAGGATCTTGACTCCCTTTCGTGAAGCTGGTGGGGTGCAGAGTGTGTGAGAGCTGGGTATTGATGCTGGTGGGATTGCCTCTACACACACTGACGGATGAAGCACCGAAGTGTCACCTTCATTCTCATTGTATACGTCATGAGCCTTGCCTACCTCTATGGCCGCATCATCTGCATTTTCTCTCTTCCTCTCAAAGTTCTGGCTATGTTAAACCCATAGTCATTTTCTCCAAGCACCATACTTTCTTTGTCTACCAAAACTTTGTAGATGCTGTTCTCTCTTCCTGAAACACCCAATGCCTCAGCCGCAGTATTTATTGGCTAACTACTGTCAGCCACCACCTCCTTCAGTAAGCCCTCCTTGAAACCTCCAACCTGGAGGGCTTAAGATACCTCCTCAATGTTCTCATATCGTCCTGCATGCACTCAGACTCCTCTCCTTCTCTCAGACTGTGAGCTAGTTTCTTCAGCATTGAGTGCAGGGCCTGACATCCGATGGATGCTCAATAATGCTTGTTAAATGAGTAAATTCATGAGTGAAAAGTTCAATGTCCACATGTGCTCAATGCTGTACTCATTTCTTCTTAGAGAAATAAAGGCATATCCTCTGCCCTCAAGTGACTGATAATCCAGTTGAGGAGACAGAGGGGTATTTTTGTTGTTGTTTATTTCATTTTTTTTCCCTCCCAAAATCCTACTAAATAATTATATGCATTTAAGGTTAAATGTAAGAGCAATGAGAATTGGGAAAAAGGGACATAATAAAGCTAGACACATCAGCAAAAGAGAGAATACCCTGTTCTGTTAGTGAACCTCTCAATATGGTTCAAAAATAACTGCCACACATGTCAAATATTAAATAGGAAAAGCCCACTATGCCAGTCACAGAAGCTACAAAGAGGGAAAATTATTGTCTTCAAGGGCTTATTATCTAGCTGAAATTACTTCAGATTCTGTTTGGAAGTAGGCAGGACATACGCAATAAACAAACAGGTAGCAAACCAACAAACGAATACCATGGCTGAAATGACAGGATGGGATAGAGACATGAAAATAAAGCAAATCTGTTTTCATGTGTTAAAATAACAGTGATTAATATAGAGATGATATGCAGCCCTGGTGTGGTGAAACGAGCACGATTATACAGTATTAGTAGGAAGGTAAGTTGGGACACATTTTCTTGAGGGCAATTTTGCACCATATATCAAGACTTTAAAAAATGTTCCTACTCTTTTGACCCAGCAGTTCTATTTCTAGTCATTCATATTAAGGAAATAATCAGAGGCATGGATGCTTATGTACAAAGATATTATTAGCAGTGTTATTTTTAAATGAAAAAAATAAAAACAGACTAAATGTTGAACAGTAGGGAACCAATTAAATAACTTATGATTCATCTGTATGGTGGACATTATGCAGCCATGAAAATTCATGTTTTTCATAGAATTTCAGCATTATGGGAAATTTTTCATGTCATGACTAAGTGAAAAAACATGCAAAACTGTGTACACATCACCCACATTTCGTGGCTGTGGGAATCACTAGAAGTAAATACACCCAAGATGTTAGCAGCTGGGATTATCAACAGTTCTTTTTTTCCTTCTTTATCATTTCCTTTATTTTCTAAATTCTCTACAGGTATATATTATTTTGTAGCTAGAAAATAGTTTTAATTTTTTAATGAAAGAAAATTGATAGAATATCAATTTATGCTCCAAGCAATATGAACAAGTGACAGGTAACTTATTTACATTCACACCTAATGGTTGGGAATTGCTCCCACTCTGGTTTTTGTGCTTGTAGCTACAGCCTTTGCAGTGTTTGAGAGGGGAGTGCCTGAGGAAAAAGCAATGAGAGAGAACTTGAGAGTATCATTTCTTTCTCTTCATATTCAAGTGTTTTATGCAATGTTCATGGGTGGGGCAATTTGGAGGCCACTGCAGTCAGCATCCCATTTCGTATCCCATGAATCTTTTCTCTTCTCTTCTTTGCTTTTGTTACCCTTGTTGAGGGACAGGTGGAGCAACACAGGGATTGAGAGGGTTCGCAAAGCAGCAGAGAAAGGCTCCTGGCACTTACATCAGCAGATTGTAATCATCACTTGTGTCCCCAAGAGTCTTTAATGACTGTTCAGGAACATCTGACCTGCCCCAGGCACATGGAGTGGAAAGTCTCAGTTCTTTTGACCTGATGGAGGGGTGAGACTGAGGTAGGGATTGAATGAGCAAAGAAGGGGCAGGCTCAGATGTCTGCCAAGATATCATTAGATAGCCAAGGAAGTCAACCCAATAATTACAGATGCTTGAAGTAGATGATCAATGAACACTTGACATGAAAAACTAGCTTCCATTTGTATCACTTTTGCCCCCAGTTCATTAAGGGCTTTTACATTCATTATTTTATTTGATCCTAACCACAGCCCTCTCAGAGAGGCACTATTTACTATATACTCACCCATTTTACAGGTGAGATCACTGAGACTCAACAAGATTAAAGGATTTGCCTGAGGTAAATAAGAGCTGTAGCTGGAACCCAGGACTTCTGATTCCTTTTACTTGTTTGGCACATTTATGCCGTGACAGACACATTCTCATACAAGAACACCAGAAATAATGCTGAAAAGTGAAAAGAAAACGAAAGTCTATCTACTGGAAGTTTGTTCCTGTGATCTTAACTAATATTTCCCCTTTGGAAATTATTTTTCATTTCGTATCATTAATGTCAAGGAGACACACCACAGATAGAGCCAAGATACCACCTCTGAGCTTTAATGCCCTGTTGTGTTGTGTTGTCCAGGCACAGCCACAGAGGCTTAGCAGCTCTGTTTGCCAAAGGGATTGCTGAGGCCTGGGCCATGTGACTCATGCGTCCTGGGCCTATCCCAGATTCCATGTGGAGGAGTCTGTGGAGTCAGGGTCTGCCACCTTGGATAGGCACCCTGGGTTTAGGTTGGTTCACCTCCAGATGGCACTTTATTAGAGGAAAGCACAGGTAAGGCCCCAAGTTGGACACACCTGTTTGTCCAATTCCTAATTCCATCTCCATCTCAGGTCCTGCCCTCCCACCTTGTTTCTGTCTCTGACATGCACAGAAAGGAAATAGCTGGAGCTGCTTTCCGCCCAGTGCTGTATATTGTACATTTAATTCTCATTCCAACTCTGTGGAGTGATTGTCCCCATTTAGTAATTAAGAATTCTGTGGAATCACAGAGGTCAAGCAACTTACTCAAGACACGGCTAATAAGGGACCCAGGCAGGACCTGAACCCAGCTGTTTCTGGCAAGAGAACGCAGGTGCTTTTCAACATACCACCTAGTCTCCTTAGGCAGTAGGAGTTTGGTAAAGCCCCTTGGCTCACGCTGATCCATCAAAGGCGATTCAACCAACTCGACTGCTGAAAAGCTGTACCACCACTGCGGATGAGGTGAGTGTACATGGAGATGCATTTACAGATCACGCATGAGAGAGAAGAGAGCCCCCCCTTCCCCAGTCAAGCAGATTTGAAATCTTCTTTTCTAGAAAACTTTTCCGGCCCTGTCTGAATCTGGTTAGCTGTAGACCATCACACCTCTTCCCTTCCCTAGCTTATCCTCCAAACGATTTTCCCTTGGGACATTTACAGAGCAGTCACAGAAGCACCTCAGACCAGCCATGTAAGCACATGACAACTGCCTGAGTGCTTACACGGAGGAAGCTACCTCAGGATTTTGGGCCCCAGAAGACAGGGTCCTGGGCTGCCTAAATCACTGCGGATGAGGGAGTGAATCCAAAATCAGCCCTGAATCCTCGGCACCTACCCCTCTCTCACCTCCAGCCCCTGAATCATTTCAGCCTGGGGAAGTTCACTTCTTGACTGAAACAATAGCAGACTCTCTCTCCTTCGGAGAGAAGAGGAGATTTTCAGCCTCAGGTTAAAAAAGGGGGAGGGAGAGAGGGATTCTTTTTATAGAGTTTTCTCCTTCCAATCTCTTCTATAACCAGCTTTCTGAAATTTTGGCTAGAATCATGTCTCCTCTCACACCGATGCCCTCTGTCTGCTGTGTCCAGTCCTGGCCCTGCTGTCAGGGGTCTGAGGCCCGGCTTTGGACCACAGTCTACAAAGATCATGCTCAAGGCAGAAAGTCGAGACTTCATGCCACCACTTCATTTCCTGTTGCTTAGCATTTGTATCTTTTTAATGTATGTTTATCCAGTCTCCTCCAATACACTGGAATCACAAAATTTTAGGAATAGAAGGAACTAGCTCACAGAGCACCTCTATAGCCTGTTCCTATACGGACCTCATGGGTCTTTGACCCTGAACTCTTGTGCGTTACCACAGCAGTTCCTAGGAAACCGCCACTTCTTTTCCTTGCATCTCTGCCTGGTTGTTTCCAAAACAGAGGCAGGGCTCTTCCCAGTCGGTGCTCAGTGTTGCTGACCAGAGAAGCTTAATCTTCTAGCTCTAATCACCCTCAGGGGACCTCTTAGGTTAGCCAACAGACCGGGGATGGCTGTTTAGTCCAATTTGCGGTGCCAAGGAATGGCAGGCATGACTACTGGGGAGGGGGGACAAACCACCCGTCCTCCTTCAGTTCCTACCTCTCTGCCTACATAAGAGCCCCAGCCCTCCCCTCCCTGGACTACGCTGCCTCCGTTCCTGTGAGCAGGGGAGGTAGGCCTCCAATCTAGAGGCTCTTCTATATCCTCTTCTGGACATGTCTTGTCTCTACATGTCCCAGCCTGGGATTCTCAGCAGGGCATTTGTGCTCAGTGAGGGCTTGGGCTGGCAACAGTAATCACACCCTTGATGAAGATTAATGAGTTTCTCGGGCCTGTTGGGTGAGTCTGCCTTGGGAAGTCATCCAATCCAGAGCTGGGTCTATCCCCACAATACAAGCATGCTCTGCTATGACTCAGAGCTCGCAAATGCTGAAAATTACCATCACCATGTGCCTCGGGATGACAAATTCTCCCAAATGCTCTCACTGTAGCCTCCCTCCCACAGCAGGCTTTACACCTGGTCTGCAAGTTGGCTTAATTCCTAGGGCTTTGGGCTACAGGTGAGTTTCTTTTAGTGTCGGTTCTCAGTTATTCCTGTTAGAGAAAGCAGCAATAGCTTGGATAATCCAAAGGGACAGGTGATGTCAAAATAATTATAATTTGTCTCTGGAATGTCTTAGGTGATTTGTTAGTTTTAGGCAGAGCATTTACCTTCCTAATGATATTTAATTTAGGGTAATGAGAGAAAGAAACGGCACTCCATCATCCCAGATTAGTAAGACAGGTAGCTCTGCAGGTGGGGTGAGTAGGGGGGCCAGGAGGCAGGTTATAAAACAGTGGGCTCAACATTTACAGTGGCCAGAGATGCCCCCACTCAATTCCTACATGCCTTGGGGATTACGTGGGCTCAGTGCTTTTGTTCCCAGGGGTAGGTTCACATAGCTTTCCATCTTCCTATTGGTATGGAGAGGCTGCCATCTTGGGAGCAAATCAGGCAGCAAAAGAAGTGTCTCTTACATCAGGAAGTTGGGAGCTGTACCTTAAAATAAAAAAAGGGCAGGATATAATGCTCCTCTCCCATCAAGTATGAGAAAGTCACCTTGAGACAGAAAGGACGCTTTCAGGAGTCCAAGGATGGCCAACTCCCTATTGCCCTTCCTAGGGTCTTAGAACTCTTAGCCCTGAACATCAGGACACAAAAAGACTCCAGTGAGTAAAGAAGGGGACAAAGCAGGCCAAGTGAGAACTGTGCAGGATTTAGACTCAGGAGAAAAGAATTGCCTCTTTTGGTTATGGGATCTTGGGCAAGTTATTTAATTGCTCTGACCCTCAATATACTCATGTGAAAAAATTAAAACAATAATAAGATTAGTGACCTTATAGATGAGTGGCAGGTAAATACTAATATTTATGAAAGTATTTTGGAAGCTGTAAAGTCCTGTGCAAATCTTAGTTATTAACCCAGTGGCTGGTTCAGTGAGACCCATCCACAGCCCTGGAAATGCAACTCAGGGGACATGCCGCCTTAGAGTTTGAAGGACTATGTGTTTAGCATGCAAGGGATATATTCAGGTGTGTACTTACTTAATCACTGCTATTCTCGTTCTGATGTAGGTAGCGATAACACAAGAATCCAGAGTAAGACTAACTGCCTGCCTGCACGTAGTCTTTTCTTGTTTTCCTGACATTTGGTTGAATTTGTTAATGATTATAGATCTTGGCTTCTTCAGAAATGCTTGGCAGTAGAATTACCATCGACTGTGGAAGCTGGGTTGGAATCTGTCCAGACTCTCAATAACAGAGTACTTCCCAACACTGCAAAGGCTCCCTTATCTAAGATCCTTTCTTCAAAGGATGGGAAGGTGGTGGGGAGATGGGGGAGTGGGGAAGAATAGCAGGGTGTGTGTGTGTGTGTGTGTGTGTGTGTGTGTGTGATAGTCACTGCTGATCTTTAGCTTTCCCATTTAACCATCTTCTTCTCGCATAGAGAAGAGGAAAAACAGAACCATGGTTGAAGGGACAGGATACCATAAGTTTTCCTCCCCTGATCTGAACCCTCATTTCCATCTCTCATTTTGTCCCCGTATTTCTTTTGACTGTTTGTCTCACCCCTGGCTTTAGTGTTTTTTGTTCTCTTGTCCTCTTATCTTAAAGCCACAGGCCCTCTGGAATTAAATGGCAGACTTCAGTGAGTAAAGAAAGAGACAAGGCAGGCAAAAGAAAAAGATTGCCTCTTTTGGCTATGAGATCTTGGGCATGAGTTATGTGCTCTGGGACCAGCGAGGTAACCTGCATGCTCTCAGTGTTGCTGAGAAAAAGAGCAGCACGTTCACGTGAATGTTCTCGAATGGTTTAGTCTCACTTGAGGTTATGTCTGGCTATTCCTAAGTCTTCACAGACTTGTATTCGTCAACCATCCAAATCCAATAGAATCTTAATCCTCGTTCTACACGTAGCCATCTGCTGCAATTAGTCCTTCACCTCAGGACCTTCAGGTAGCCTTCAGCCACCTATCTGCCACTTCCAAGTGATTCTTACCCTTCATGGTAACCGGGTAAATCTTAAATTGTCTTCAGTGGACATAGTGTTTCTAAAAACAGAATTCTTTTTTTTTTTTTTTTAATGAGAGTGTGAGGTTTTTGTTTTATTTTGTTTTAATTTTTATTGGGGAATTTTGGGGAACAGTGTTTCTCCAGGGCCCATCATCTCTAAGTCATTGTCCTTCAATCTAGTTGTGGAGGGTGCAGCTCAGTTCCAGGTCCAGTCACCATTTTCAATCTTAGTTGCAGGGAGCACAGCCCACCATCCCATGTGAGAATTGAACCGGCAACCTTGTTGTTAAGAGCTTGTGCTCTAAACAACTGAGCCATCCGGCCGCCCCTAAAAACAGAATTCTTAATAGGGATTTGGTAAATCAGAAATCTTCAAACGTTTATATCGTGTCTTAGGTCAGGTTCCTAGAGGCAGAGTCTGATATGGGGATTCATATGCGGGTGACTTTTGGGGGAGTGTTCTAGAAGAATCCTGAAAGGGAGGGAGGAGAACATAATAGCGAAGGGGAAGAAGCTAAGCAAGAAGGTGGCTTCAGGAGATATGTGACCTCCACCTGGTCCTTTCAGGAGATCTGGCATATAAGCGGCACTGTAGAGTTTATCCTGCACCGAGGCAAGGAGATGAGTACTTTTATATCCCCACACCAGTCAGTCACTGGCTGTACACTGTGGAGGGGTGTAATTCTCAGGCGTGTGGGAAGGTAGCTCCAGTTGTTCAAGGTGTGAGTTGTCAGCAGCTGGAGGAAGGACACTTTTGACTGTAAAAGGGATCCCAAGTGCAGTAATAGCCTCTGCTACATACCCTCTGACTCTTCAAATCCATATTGAAATAATTCTAAGTATATAATACACAATCACGAAGATGTTATTTCAGTGTTGTTTAGGATAAAACATTTTGAAATGCAAAAATGTGAAGTTTCAACAGGATAGGAATAAGTAAGTCAATTATGTAATGGTATAATTAAGTAAATAAATTACACACTGGCATGACATTCTTTGCCCCACAAGCTTTGGCCCCTGTCCACCTCTCTGATTTTATCTGGTACACTCTGCTCCCTTGCTCATTACACTCTAACCAAACTGGTCTCTTCTCTGTTCCTCTAGTATGCCAGGCTTGCTTCTTTCCTAGGGCTCTTGCACTTATGTTCTCTCTGCTCAGAACACTCGACACAGGCGGCTCATAAAATCATTCAGGACTTAGATTTCAGATTATCCCTTCAGAGAGGACTTCCCCGTCTTCAACAGCTGCCCTTGTCACTCTCCAACATATTGCCTGTTTCATAGCTCTTATCGCTCTATGGTTTGCTCATTTATTTCTTATCTTTTACTTGTCTTCCCTCTAGTAGAGTGAAAGCTCCCAAGGGTGGCAATCCTACCTGTTTCATTCACTGCTTTATCCAGAGCCTGGAGCATAGAAGTTACTCAATTAATGGCTATTTGATAAGTAAATGAATGTATACACAGTTTAAAATGATGTTTGCCAAAATTATGCAATAACACAGAAAGATGACCAAACTCTACTGTTAAGTGAAAACATCATGATGTAAAATGTCATACGCTATATAATTAAATCTGCATTGAGAGAACTGCTTCTGGCCATGATGGAGTAACAGGGGCTCCAGGGATTTACTCTCTTATCTTAAACAACTGAAAATCTGAACAAATTGTGACACAATGGCTTCAGACCTTGGATGCTAGTCAGCACAGGACTGTGGTCTTTGAGAGAAGTGGGAAGAAAAACAAGTCAACTCTATGATTGCTTCAGCTTACTAGCTGGAGGCAGTTTCCAGATTGCAGTGTAGGGAGTGGGAACCCAAACAGAGCCTGGAGGTCTCACAGAATTGAAAGAGCGGAGTTCAGGGAAGCCAAGCTGACTAGAGTTTGAGAGGTAGCATATCAGAAAGGAGGGACCTGCCCAGAGAGAGAGCTCCAAAGATCTACAGATTGAGTCCTTGGCTGAATACTGATTTGTGCAGGTGTGAGGAAAAAAACCACATGAATCTGGAGGTATGGGATACACAACAATGGAAAGCAAGAGCCATGCAAATTCCTGGGGCTCACAGAATTCTGCTCCTATTAGCCAGAGTGGAAAGACCTCATAATACACAGAGCATCAGGAAGAGTCCTCAGAAGGGCATTGTCGTATAGTGGGGCTAAATTAGCTGTTGCTCAGGACCCACCCTAATAACAGCTTAAAGCAAAACTTTTGGGAATCAAACTGACTCTAAGTAACTTAACTGCGTGCCAGAACAAGTAGAGCACCATTTAAAGGATTACAACAACCGTGTTTCCCCCAAAATAAGACCTAACTGGAAAATAAGCCCTAGCATGATCTTTCAGGATGACATCCCCTGAACATAAGCCCTAATGCATCTTTTGGAGTGAAAATTAATATAAGACCCTGTCTTATTTTGGGGGAAACATGGAAAATCTAGTACCCAACACTGTAAACTTCACAATGTCTTGCAGCCAAGAAAAACTTGCCAAGCACGCATCAAAATAGGAAAATACTATCCATAACCAGGAGAAAAACAAATAAGGAGAAACAGACCCAGAAATGACAGAGATGATGGATTTAGCAGATAAGAGCATTAAAAGAACTATTCTGAACATGTTCCACAGGCTGAGGAAGATAGAGAAAAACATAAAAACAATTAAGGGAGAAATAGAATATACCAAAAAGATCCAAATGAATCTAGAAGTGAAAAATACAATATTTGAAATGAAAAATATATTGTGTGGCATTAAGAGCAAATCAGATAACACAGTGAATCAGTGAAATGAAGACACAGCAATAGAAACTGTCCAAAGAAAAAAGGCAAAGAGAGAGAGAGAGAGAGAGAGAACGAGATTCAGTTACCTGACAATATCAAGTGGTATACCATATCTGTAATTTGAGTTCCAGAAAAGGAGGGCAGATAGAAAAATATTTTGAACAGATAATGGCTGAAATTTTCCTCAAATTGATAAAAAACTATAAACTCACAGATACAAGAAGTTCAATAAATTCCAAGAAGAATAAACATAAATAAAATTACGTCAAGTCACATCATAATCAAATTGCTTAAAGCTAATGATAAAAATTAAAATCTTAAAAGTGGTCAGAGGAAAAAACATGTACAGAGGAGCAAAGACAAGAATGATAGCATTCTTCTTGTCAGAAACTTTGCAAATTAGAGAAAGTGGATCAACATCTTTACTCCCGTGTTTCCCCAAAAATAAGACCTAGCTGGACCATCAGCTCTAATATGTCTTTTGGAGCAAAAATTAATATAAGACCCTGTATTATATTATATTATAATATATTATATTATATTATACCCGGTCTTATATTATACTAAAATAAGACTGGGTCTTATATTAATTTTTGCTCCGAAAGACACACTAAAACTGATGGCCTGGCTAGGTCTTATTTTTGGGGAAACACAGTATACTAAAAATAAAAAACTGTCAACCTAGAATTCTGTACCCTATGAAAATATCTTCAGAAACAATAGCAAAATAAATACTTTTTCAAAGAAAAATCAAAAGACTTTTTTGCCAGTAGACCTTCATTAGAAGAAATGTAAAAGGAAGTTATTCAGCCAGAAAGTGATGGAAATTTGAATCTACGCAAAGGAATAAAGAGTGTCAGAAATTATTAAATAGGCTAAATACACACATACAAAATTTTGCTTTTAAATATTTTAAAAAGATAATTGATTAATGCAAGAATAATTGTAATGTATCTTGGGGTTTATAGCATACTCATACGTTGAAATAAAATGTATTGCAATGGGGTGGCCAGTTAGCTCAGTTGGTTAGAGTGCATGCTTTTAACAACAAGGTTGCTGGTTTGATTCCCACATGGGATGGTGGGCTGTACCCCTGCAACTAAGATTGAAAACAGTGACTGGACTTGGAGCTGAGCTGTGCCCTCTACAACTAGATTGAAGGACAACTACTTGACTTGGAGTTGATGGGTCCTGGAAAAAATACACTGGTGCCCAATAAAATTAAAAATAAATAAATAAATAAATAAAATATATTACAACAATAGCACAAAAGATAAGAGAGAGGAAATGGAGGTATACTGTTGTAAGTTTATTTCACTATACATGACGTAATTTAAAATTATTTGAAGGTATACTGTGACAAGTTAAGGACAAGCTCTGTGTGGAAAGGGAGTTATGGCATGAATCATCACTACACCAGCCACTCCCCCAAGACAACCTTCCTGAACACTATCTTAAGGGACACTGCTAGGGAAAACACCCTGGGCCCTTTATTTCTCACCCAGAAAAGCCTGTCCATCAGCCAGTCCACCAGGCAAATTACAGCAGTGAAGAATACTTGTGTAGAGAGAAGAGCCGGGGTGCCAGGAGGGAATAAAGAGGATTCCAAGACCACCCCTGTGCTGAAGTATGTCCCCACCAAGGTTTCCTCACGTGTCAGTCTTCTTGTCACAGAGTTGGGTGTCCTGATACCAACATGAGAGTGTAGAGCTCCCGCCCGAGCCTGCGTCTGCCAGTTGTCCAGTCGCTGCTCCTTCCCAGTCGTGAAGTCAAAAGGAGAGGAATCTACTAAAAAATACCGTCTGGCTGCCCTTCTCAGCGCTCCACGCCTCATCACGCTTGTTGCCCGAAGCAGCCTAACTAAAGCTCTGGCCACACGGACGCTCGTGCCTCAGGTGTGCGCATCTTTTGCTACAGGCCCCAGACAATACGATGGAACGTTCTATGAAATCCGTACTTACTGCCTTAAACCTTCAAAGATGAATGAGTTTCTGGAAAATTTTAAGAAAAACGTACATCTTCGGACAGCGCACTCTGAATTGGTTGGATACTGAAGTGTAGAATTTGGAGGCAGAGTGAATAAAGCGTTACATATTTGGAAGTATGATAATTTTACTCATCAAACTGAAGTTCAGAAAGCCTTGGCCAAAGATAAGGAATGGCAAGAACAATTTCTCATTCCAAATTTGGTTCTTATTGATAAACAAGAAAGTGAGATTACTTATCTGGTGCCATGGTGCAAATTAGAAAAGCCTGCAAAAGAAGGAGTCTATGAGCTGGTTACTTTTCAGATGAAACCAGGTGGGCCAGCTCTGTGGGGTGACGCGTTTAAAAGGGCAGTCAGTGCCCATGTCAATCTAGGCTACTCGAAACTACTTGGCGTTTTCCACACAGAATATGGAGCCCTCAACAGAGTTCATGTGCTTTGGTGGAATGAGAGTGCAGACAGCCGTGCGGCTGGGAGACATCAGTCCCATGAGGACCCCAGAGTCGTGGCAGCTGTGCGGGAAAGTGTTCGTTACCTAGTGTCTCAGCAGAATATGTTCCTGATTCCTACATCATTTTCACCACTGAAATAGTTTTCCACTGACACAGGGAGCATTTCATGAATGGCCATAAGATGTATCTGCTAATGTTTAAACTCTCCCAAGAGTTTCTCACTTTTACTTGAAGAAGGTGGTAAGTTAACTCATGATGTGTCTGCATTTTTAAAGCCACTTGTGCTTTTTGTCTTTACCACCTCAGGAAATAGCTCTGTTCATTTTCCCCATGGCATTTCTGTAGCTATGATACATTAGCGATAGCTGCCGCTACTTCATGATGTTGAGTTTTCATTTCTTGCAGAAGATCTCTTATTCTCTATTTTGACAACCCTTTGCTTTATAGCTTTTCTTCTGTTTCAATAATGTTTCTACACTTCTGTGCCTGAGAATATTTTACAATTATTTCCATGCCATGTCTATATTTCCATTATGTCTGCTTTTTGAGATTTAAAAGACATTTTGCAGTAAAATTTATTTTGTGATATCAATTGGATTCATAAGAATATTAGATCAAATATATTTTTCTACCTTGGGAAAGTACAGTATCACCTATGCCATCTGTATTAATTATGGTTTTCACATTATTAGTCACTATAATTTGGAAAATAATGTAATTAGGTCTCAGTGTTAAAAAAACTTCAGAAGACCTGTTTTATATTCTGAAATGTGTTCATTTGCAGTTGATTTTATTAACTTTTATTCATTTTGGATCACTGTTTAACAAAGATACTTGGACATCTATTTGTTTTAAGGAGATTTTATGGTTATAGAAACGCTTGCCCTAATAAAAGCTTATATATCGATTCTGAAAAAAAAAAAGTGTACATTGCATGGCAGGGAGGGCCTAATTCCATTTGCATGTTAGCATGGATTAGTTAATTAGATTAGCAGGACTGTACCTTGAAACCACTAACCCTGGGAGAAAGCTCTATTGAGCAGTCAGTTTTCTGGGTGAGATAAAGCAAGCAATGGTGATCAAGAAGCTTGTAGCAGGAAGAGGGACTTACCCCCTGAAGACCAATGCTTCCATTTGGCCCTTGGGGCTAGTACTGTTGAGTCTCGTGTGACAGTAGTGTTGTGGTTCTTACATTTGGAGCTGGAGGCACACATTGGACTATGAGAATTTGGGGTGGCACGTTTGAAAAAATATAGTAATAATAATTCAAAACGACACTGAAGTCAGCAATGATTTCACCTACAGTCATTGCTGGAGTATAACAAGCCCCCACAGCATCTATAACAACCATAGATAGAGCATGAGTTTGTGGTCCTTTTATATCACCATGTCACTATTTAGAAGGAGTCTCTTTATGTGCCCCCCCCCCAAAGCCATCTCTTACATAATCCTGAGACAAAGTTCTCATGTGTTCCAGTCAACACAGATTTTTTGTTTGTTTGTTTTTTGGTGGGATTTTTCTTATGTCAGGGTGGGGTAGGAGGTTTCTGGCTCCATAGTACACCATTCTTCTTTCTAAAATCAAGTTTGCATCCCTCTCTATACCCTGTGGTAGGATATGCTTGACTCAACATTCTGACATATGCTGAATCCTCAGTTGTAGCAAAAAAATTAACTTTATGCATTAATCAATATTTGGCAGCACCTGTGAAAGCATCAGCAGAAACCGAATAGGAAACAGGGTTCCAGCCCCAGGAAGTTCAACTCGATTCAGTCAAGGCTAACTAAACACCTGCCACATCCAAGGCCCTGGGTCACACAGAGTGTGCTTCTGTCACCTGCAGAAGCTCTTCAGCCTTGAGCCATATCACCAGGCTGGGGCCAAGCCAGTTAAAAGTGAGGAAACCATTCATGTACGTCAGAGATATGTTTTCTCTTTCTTTCCCTTTGGAAAGATGTTCTTGGCAGTTCTTTGCCAGGAAGTTGGTCACTTCCTGCCCCAGTGATGAGGTTTCGGAAAGGCATAAATAGCATCTCTTGCCACATGGAATTAGCTGAAGATGCCTTCACATGCCAGAAGGCAGGCCTCGGGGAGGGTGCTTTCCAGTATCAGGGAAGGTGAGCATGTCAGGGAGCATGAGGACGGGAAGCAGTAGCAGCAGGACAACCAGCGCAGGTTCCGCAGCGTGAGCTGGAGGGCAGAGGGCTGGCCAATGGGAGAAGCAGCCAGTCTGCTGGAGAAACTGCTTAGGAGAACTGTGCTGAGAGTGCGGGGAAATACGTGAGGGAGAAGTGTGGAATGGATGAGGAAGAAGGGTAAGAAAACATGTTTGTAGGCATCTGCGGAAGGAACAGCAAAGCCCTAACAGAAATTTCAGTGACCGGTCAGTGACACAGGGCGAGCCACATGCAGGAAGAGGTCATAGGGTACAAGAAGGGGAAGAAAATCATCACCCCGGGTAGGGCCGAAAGCTGTGACACTTCACCTGGTTATGCTAAACTAAAGAACTCCCCAAGTGTGGATGTTGATGCTACATTCAAATTTGTATTACGTATGCACACATTATTTTTGTGTAATTTAAATGTACATTAAGTTCTATTGGTAATTTATCGCTGGGAGTGATTAAATTATTATGAAACACATCCTTTCTTGCTAAAGGTATTGGTTTGCCCAGGAAGGAGTTTCGAACCCCTGCCTCGGGCCTATGCTTTAGAGCTTTAGTGTTGAAAATACGGTTTTGTCCCAGCAGCACTAGCATTACCTGGGAGCTTGTTAGAAATGCAGAATCTCAGGCTGCGCCCCAGACCTATTGAAACAGATCCCAGGTGATTCACACACACGTTCAAGTCTGAGAACCATGCTTCTTCCAGCTGCGTCTCTCCTCACTGAGAGGAGTCCTCAGGGCCAAGCAGATGTGGCCACTCAGAGCCCACTGCTCTCCAGACTATGTCCCAGGTGGCTGGGACCCCAGAATGCTCTGCACAAGTGGCTCTCCCTGAGCCTGTCTCCAGCCCCATCCACCCAGGCCCGACTTCACTGCCAGTGTGAGCTCTCTGGGCCTGAAAGGGGGCCTCAGTGCAGCTATTTGAGGGAAATGTGAACAGGGGTTGGCCTGCAGGCTGGAGGACCCACGGGCTTGCATGAGAGGCCCCTCAGAGAGAGCCAGGAGCAGGCAGAGAAGCAGGAACTGATGAGGGGGTTGGGAGCCCTTGTTCCTGAGCCATCCCATTCCAACGCATCTTGAACTCCAAGGAGTCAAGAATGCTGCAGTTGAAATTGTCCTTTCCAGGTCTATATGAAGATATATTTGTTAGGATAGGAGAATAAAACATATTTAACAGTTTATTCTCTTCATTCATAGCTTTCAGATGTACATAAGACTCCACGTGCGCTTTTTCCTGCACCCTGTTTTACCCAAAAGACACAAATCTGGAGAGAGCCTATGACCATGCTCACACCCAATGGTTCCCAGGTCGGGCAGGCCTGTACCTGAATGGATCTATGGCCCACCTACCCACTGGGTGATAAAAGGGAGGAACATGCTTTAGAACTTGAAAAACGGTGTTATAAGGAAAATACAGATTCTAGAAAGTAGGGCAAAAACAGATCAAGGACCAAGAATTGCACAATTTGAAAAGTGCTATAACAGAAATATAAGCAGAGTATCCTGTTAGCCCAGAAGAGACAGACATTACTTCAACCAGGGAAGTTTCCAGTGTGGAAGCTGAAACTTCAGGAATGAAGGCATTTTTAAAAAGTGACCATTTTGGTGAAAACAAGGTAGAAAAGAGCAACCCGTAGCTCAGTCTGGCTGGAGGACTAAATGGGTAGAGAAAGTCCCAAGGGCCAAGTCTGCAGAGGTGTGAGGGATAGATAATAAGACTGTGGACGGTCTTTATTTAAAAGATCAACGTTTACCAAACTGCTCTGCAGCCATCTTTGTGCTATAAGAGGTTACTAGGAGGTTACCAATGTTTTTCTTCCAATATTTATATATATGAATATATATATTTATGTATATATGTATTTATATAGAAATATTATATGGAACTACTGTGGACCTACATACGAAAAAGATGAATTTAGACACATTTTACCCTTCACAAAAATATCACTGACCTGAAAGTAAAACACTAAACTATCAAACACCTAGAAGATAACAAAGGATATCCATACCTGTGGATATCCATACCATGTCCACAGGTATGGATAACGTTGCCACACCCTAGATGACCTTGGGTACAGCAATGCCTTTTTAGATACAACATCAATGGCACAATTTATGGAAGCAATAACTAATGAGCTAGACTTCATCAAAATGAAAATTCCTGTTCTAAGAAGACAATGTCAAGAGAATTCTCCCAAGTCATATTTGCAAAAGACACATCTCATAAAGGATTGTTATCTAAAATAGACAAAGAACTCTTAAAACTCAACAATAAGAATACAAAGAACCCCACTAAAAAAGGGCAAAAAATCTGAACAGACACCTCACCAGAGAAGATGGCAAGTAAGCATATGCAAAGATGTTCCACATCAGATGTCATTACAGAATTGAAAATTAAAACAACAATGAGATACTACTACACACCCATTTAGACTGGCTGAGGTCCAGAACACTGACATATGCTGGCCAGGATATGGAACAACAGGAACTCTCATTCAACTGCTGATGAGGATACTTTGGAAGATAGTTTGACAGTTTCACAAAACTAAATATACTCTTACCATGTGATCCATCCATTTTGCTCCTTGGTATTTACCCAAATGAATTGAAAATATACGTCCACAAACAAAAAAAACTGCACGTGGAGGTTTATAGCTGCTTAATTCATAACTGCCAAAACTTGGAAGCAACCACAATGTTTTCAGTAGGTGAATGGATAAACTGTGGTCCATCCAGACAATGGAATATTATTCAGTGCTGAAAAGAAACGAGTTATCAAGCCATGAAAAGGCATGGAGAAATCTTAAATGCATATCACTAAGTGAAAGAAGCCAATTTGCAAAGGCTACATACTATATGATTCTAACAAAATGACATTCTGGAAAAGGCAAAACTATGGAGACAATAAAAAGATCACTGGTTCCCAGGGGTGCACTGGGGGAAGAAATGAATAGGCAGAGCACAAAGGATTTTTAGGGCAAAGAAACTATTCTGTATGATACTATAATGATGGATACACGCCATTACACATTTGTCCAAACCCAAAGAAGGTACAGCACCAAGATTGAACGCTAAGGTAAACTATGGACATCGGGTGATAAAGGTGTGTCCATGTTGGTTCATCAATTATAACAGTATACCACTCTGGTGAGGTGTGTTGATAGTGGGGGAGGTTGTTTGGGGCCAAGGGGTATATAGGAAATCTATGTACTTTCTGCTCAATTTTTCTGTGAACCTAAGACTGCTGTAAAATAAAGTCTGAAGGAGAAGTAGGAAGCAGAGATGAAAATGACAGTTTACTTCTGTGGTCTTCTTCCTGAAAACCCACAATCCTAGTCAAATTATGAGAAAAACATCAGACAAATCCCAATGGAGAAACAGTCTACAAAATACCTGCCTAGTATGTCTCAAAACTGTCAAAGTCATCAAAAACAAGGAAAGTCTTAGAAACTGTCATAGCCAAGAGGAGCCTAAGGAGACATGACAACTAAATGTAATGTGAGGTCCTAGATGAGATCGTGGAACACAAAAAGGACATTAGGTAAAAACAAAGGAAATCGGAATCAACTATGGACTTTGGTTAATAATAATGTACCAATATTGGTTCACTAATTGTAAGAAATGTACCATACTATCTTTGCAATTTTTCTGTAAATCTGAAAGTATTCTAAAAAATAAAATTTATTTTTTAAAAAAGATACTGAACACACATCTATTTTATCCTATAATGTCCACTTGCTTGTAGAAATGATGGGTCCACACAAGCATTGGTGGGCAAAGCATTGCACACCTGTACTCAGTGGGAGCTGAAGGGAGGCAGCAACACTTACCAATCAACAAACAGCTCTCACTAGGCATCTAGTGATTTCAGCTGTCAACGTTATGCTATCCTGTGTTTGTTGTGGCCTAAACATTTACATACTATTCCTTAAAATTCTGTGCTGGGCAGAGGCAGGATGTAGTGTAGTAGTGGTCTTAGTCAGCTCGGGCTGCCATAACAAAATCCCAGAGGCTGAGTGGCTTCAGCAACAGACATTTATTTCTCACAGTTCTGAAGGCAGGCAGTCCAAGATCAAGATGCAGCAAGGTAGGGGCCAGCCCGGTGGCTCAGGTAGTTAGAGCTCCATGCTCCTAACTCCGAAGGCTGCTGGTTCGATTCCCACATGGGCCAGTGGGCTCTCAACCACAAGGTTGCCGGTTCAATTCCTTGAGTCCCGCAAGGGATGGTGGGCTCTGCCCCCTGCGACTAAGATTGAACCCAGCACTTTGAGTTGAGCTGCCTCCCAGATGGCCCAGTTGTTGGTTGGAGCGCGGACTCTCAACCACAAGGTTGCCAGTTCAATTCCTCGACTCCCGCAAGGGATGGTGGGCTCCGCCCCCTGCAACTAAAATTGAACATGGCACCTTGAGCTGAGGTGCCACTGAGCTCCCGGATGGCTCAGTTGGTTGGAGTGCGTCCTCTCAACCACAAGGTTGCCGGTTCGACTCCCACAAGGGATGGTGGGCTGCGCCCCCTGCAACTATCAACGGCAACTGGACCTGGAGCTGAGCTGCGCCCTCCACAACTAAGATTGAAAGGACAACAACTTGACTTGGAAAAAAGTCCTGGAAGTACACACTGCTCCCCAATAAAGTCCTGTTCCCCTTCCCCAATAAAATCTTTAAAAAAAAACCAAAAAGATGCAGCAAGGTAGGCTTCATTCTAAAACCTCTTTTCTTGTTGGAGGCAGCCTCCATCTTGCTCACATGACCCCTTCTTTTACCCATGCAGAATATAGTTGAATATGGAAATTCATCCTCTTTTTTCTGAGTTAAAAGTCAGAATGTGCCAAGAACATGAAATTTCAACCTAACAACTGTGAGCAACAAAGGCAGGAAATGACAACTTTGGCTGGATATTTTTGAAAGTTGGGAAGAGAGAGAGAGAGAGAGAGAGAGAGAGAGAGAGAGAGATTGATTTTGTGTCTCTTCTTATAAAGGTACTAAACCCATAAGGGGTCCCCACCTCTGGCCTCATCTAAACCTAATTACCTCCCAAAGGCCCCACCTCTAAATACCATCATACTGGGGTTAGAATTTCAACATACACATTTTGGGGGAACACTGTCATTCCACAACAGTGTTTAAGGCCCCCAGACCCTGGAGCCAACCTCCCTTGATTCACATCCTTATTAGCTCTGTGACCTTGAACAGTTTACTCTGTGATTGTCTGTGACTTCATTTCCTCATCTGTAATATGGGAGATATTAACAATACCCACCTTGCAAGTTGTTCTGAGGATTAAATGAATCAATGTATATAAAGTGCTTAGCATAGTGTTGACATGTAAGTATCAGTGAGTGCTAGCTGATGTATTATCTCAATATATTACCTATAAAAATTGTTCTAAGTTAGATATGTTTGGGAAATGCAGCAACAAACAATAGAGAAGCTTTTTAAAAGTTTTGAGCGGGGAGGGTCTGCCTCCAATATTCTACTTTCTCTCAGATGTGCCCATCAAAGACATCCAGCCTAAGTTACTGTTTCCTCTCTTTGTTCCCCACCTCATTTGTCAGCCTGGAATTTTATGTCCTTGGCACGTTCTGACTTTTAACTTAGGGAAAAAAGGATGAAGTTACATATTCAACTGTATAATATCAAAGGCAGAGAAGTATATGAATAAAAACAGACATCTAATGAATACAGCACGTAGTTATGCATTCAATTCCATTTGAATTACAAGTACAATTTTGATTTCTTAAAAACGCTACCTTTATTCCATGGTTAACTTTAATGGTCATTTTCTTTCTTACCTAACTTGTGGTATATCATAATTATTGACTGTACTTGCCCTTCGATTAGGCTAAAATCATTTAGTCCATCTTCCACCATAAGTTTGTGCTCTCACAGCTTCCATTTTCAACTTGCTACACTTATTTTAATAGTTGGTATCATACTCGTACATAGACTGTACATTTTTTACATTTTTAATTGTGATAAAGTACACATAACGTAAAATTTATCCTATTTTAAATGTACAGTTCAGTATGGATTGTGTTTTTATTAATTGCTTGTTTTATACACCTACCTGCATTTAACTTGTGGACTGTATAAACACAAAGGATTTTCTTGGTGGATTTTCTTTCTTTCTTTTTTTTTTTTAGTGGTCCAGCTCAGTTAAACAGGAAAAGGTTTGGTTTTCTAAGAAAATCTTAGTAATCTGGATAATGGTAATTACTATCATAAAACTCCCTGGGCAGCTCATAATGCTTTCTGTTTCCCTGATATCTTATCTTTTGAATAAAAAAAAATAAACATCTCTTTAGTTCTCTCCCTTCTGGTGAGGAAAGAAGCAAGACAGATGTATGTGGTTCCTATTCAGCTAAGAAGGGAACCAGGCGAGGAATCAGCAAAATACAGTGTCCCAGGGCATTCTGGGAAGGGCACACCAGGAGGCCCCGGGCCATGGCTGATGGAGAGCCTGCTCCCCTGGGCTCTTCTTGAAGCTCTGTGCTCAGTTCAGTGAGACACTGTGACTCATACAGCTCTAGTAGAGGGCCTACAGTATATAGTCAGGAAGGTAAACTGCACATATTTAAATATAGTAAAAAGCAGCTCAAGGCCATATTTAAGTGGCAAATGAAGGATACAGAGAGTAAAGGCTGAAACTCTGTGGGCGGGAGGGTTAGGGAAAGCTTCATAAGAGAAGTGAGATTCCTGATGTACCTTGGAACAAAAATGGATAGATTGTTGGAGAAATAGAGAGAGAATTAAGGGTCTGCTGCTAGGAAAAATATATATGCAGAGGCAGAAATGAACATGGTATGTTGAGAAAACCCCAAACCATTTCACTATTAATTTTCATCTCCTGAACTTCGGTCGGTTGGATTGGTTTTTGCCATTTGCAAAGGTTGTGTTTTGCTTCCACCTCTCCTCAAATCCCTAAGGCAACTTCCAGCATTTACCTTTCTATATTTCTGTGGATGAGAAACAGATCTGTCTTTTCCCTTCTTTGGACTTCAGATTCCTGACAGTAAAGGTTACATTCATGATGTGCCACGTGTCTTGGAAAAATACAGGTTGATACCTCTGGCCTGAATTTGACCATGTACCCAGCGTTAGACTTCTTCCCAGCAAGCACTGACTGGGAGTAGTGTTCGGGCGTGATCATATCTTCAGACACTTCTAGGTGCGTGTGACCAGCTAACTTTGGGGAACGATCTCCCCCATCACGCCCCTTGAGCTTCTTCAGACAGAGAACATATATGAAGTTTCCATGACTGTGCTTATTCAATAGAAATAGTGACCAGTCTGACCTCAAGGTCAGGACTGGCTTAAGTCTGGACCCTGAAGGCACTGATCAATTTTGTGATCTCTCCTGACTCTCTGGGGTCTCAATCTGGTTACTCAATTTACCCTGATCACGTTAGCCAAGAAGAAAGGGCTTCTGGGCAGAATGCCATTAGGAAGACTGCCCCTCAGGAACAACACACCCTTTTGTTTACGGCCTTTACTTTTCCCCCATCAAATCAAATTTTGCTTTCTCACACTACTGAGGTGAAAGAGACAAAGACTTGTGTTTAATATGCAAAAGCAGTAGCTCACATCCAAATTGCTATTCTTCCAGCAAAAAGACTGCTTTCAGTGCTTTAAAATCCTTTAGCTATTTACTTTCATCATGTGGGTTACATTTACCTATTTTTTTGTTGTTTGAGTTTTATATAGCATAATCACAAGGAAAGGGAAGCAGTTCTATACTGCTATTTCTTTTTCTAGCCAGTCAGCCCATTGAACTTTTGTTACAGAAGGAGAAGAAAATGAAGAAGACAATTCTACCTGGATTTCATGTAAAGGAATTGCAAATAAGTGTACGATTTGAATTTTTAAAAATTATATTTTATCTTATTTTTATTTTATTTTCCAAGGCAGATGATAAAAATGACTGGCACGGGCAAGTATAAAAGCATTATATGTCCTCAATTTCTTTTGTATTTTGTATTTTTTTTTTGTCTGTAAAATGAAAGGTTGGCCCTGAATAGATTATTTTTGTTTCTTTCTAGTTTAATATTTATGATTCTACAGAAGGCTACGGTGCAGTTTTTTGTTGGAAATTTAAGATGGTAACATCATTTAAAAAAAAAAAGGCTAGAAGGAGAGACAAAAATTTGGCCTGGAGTAGATTGGCGACCACCACTTGACCTCCTCGTTCTAAGAATGGTCAGCACTCGCCTGAGCAGAAGGAAGTCAGCTCTCCTTGCAGGGAATTATTCCATCTGGAGTTCGATGTTCGCAGCCAAGGGTTTTTGTTTTTTTTGCAGCCAAGGTTTTTTGGGGTTTTGTAGTTGTTGTTGTTGTTGTTGTTGTTGTTGTTGTTGTTCTTTGCAGCCAAGTTTCTTGAGGCAGGTAATGAAAGTGTGAAGTGGTCCAATGAGAGTCCAAGGGGAGTGATAGGAGCCCCACTCAATAGGACATTGCCTGACCCACACCTCAAAGTACGGAAATAAAAGAAACCATAAAACACTACGTTGGACAAAACACACAGACAAATCTGTGGCTCTCTTCAGCCCACAGGCTACTAGTTTGCCACCCTTAGATTCTAATCCAGTCAATCTCTTCATTTTTTAAGTAAAAAGCTCAGATCCAGAGAGGGGCAGGAATTTGCCTGAGGTCACACAGCTATTCAGCGGTGTAGCAAGGAGAAGCCAGGTTTTTTGCATCCCGTGAGAGTTCTTCCATCTGATTATCCCCCAGCATGAATGCGCCCCAGCCAAGGAAGGCTACTGATTGTCCAAACACAGAATGGGCTGTGGTCTTGCTGCTTTTGTCTGAAAAACAGTTATAACAATCCCTGCTTCATAAAGGCAAAAGGAGATTTATTTAAAGTCACTTTTAAAAAGTGTTGGCACTTTAAGTCATCATTAAATCACGAACACTCTAGAACAGCACTAGTCAACAGCCACATAGGTAATAGAAAATTGTCTAGTAGCCACATTAACAAAAGTAAAAGCAATATATAATAAAAAAATACTATCATTTCAACTTGCAATAAATATTTAAAAAATTAGTAAGATGTTTACATTCTTCATTATACAAATCTTCAAAATTTGGTGCATATTTTACACTTATAGCACATCTTAATTTGGACAGTCACATTTGAAGTATTCAGTAGACACTGTGGCTATCATATTGGACAGTGAAGTTCTGGAAGATTCCTTGTTCCATTCTCACCCTGCTCACAGCCAACTAAGGAAGAGAGGAAGTCCCCAGAGATTTATCTCTTTGAAGCTGTCTGTTGCTGGTTAATTTAATCTCTAAGCAATGGCTGAGTGACTTGCAACTGAGGAAGATAGTTTTAAGAAATCTGTCTCAAAGCCAACAACATGTCCCTGTACAAGGAGGGGAGACGAGTCCTTTGGTCTAGATGCCTTGAAGGAGGAAGAGTATAAATGGAATCAGGTGCTCCTGTGTGGGAGAGGAGAAGAGAAGTCATCAACACGAGAGAGGACAGCAGAGAAGAGAAATGGGTCCCATTAAGGTCACTATTTCCCTCTAGGCCTTTATAAAGACAATCTATAGTGCCTCACTCACTTAGTCCTCGCAACCTCTCCGAGAGACGGTATAATTCCCATTTTATAGAGGAGGAAGCTGAGGCACAGAGAGGTCATGTAGCTTGCCTGAGTTCATGCAACTAATAATCAGCAAGCTGGTGTTCAATATCTATGTCTCATGGTCTTCAACACCAAGTTCTTAACCACTGGGCTATACTTAGGATGTTCTCACACCATCTCCAAATACCCAGGCGGGCCACATGGACATTTGCATAAAATGTGCATGAGTGTGTGGTGTTTAACATATAATTTATTATTGTCTGCATGACCGAGTGGTCTATTTTCAGGCAAATTGCAATCTAAAATGGTATCACTGCTTCCCAATAAAGTGCTAGTTTCTTCGTCTTTCTCTTTGCTATTTCTTTTCACTTACCCACTGTTTCTGGTGGAGCAAATTCCTGGGAGCAAAACTGTATGAGGGGGCGACAGAGAGCAAAGAAGTAGGAGGTGAATGCTAGGAAACGGCAGGGCTGGCTGCGTGCAGGAGAGTTGGCATTATCTATAGCATCTGATTTAAGGTGGGCGAGCAGAGAAATAGGAAAAATTCGGTCTAATCTTCCCTCCTACAATATCTACTATTAGATTGGACAGTGATACTTGAAATCACACACTGTCCATGATCCCCATGTGCCTTCAGCAGACATTTCATTTGGTTATTTCTCAATATTCCCAGAGATGGTGGCCAGTACCTGTGCAAATGGGGGCAGCTTAACGAAAAGGGCCATTCACAGACTCAGCCTGGGGGTGTCCAGAAGCCAAATGAGAATGACTTGGGTGTTACTGACAGCTTCAAACTCCACAGGATGAAAGGCTACAGACTTGAGCAACCGAAACAGCCAGGACACCCCCAGGCTGATTGCAGTCTGTGAATGGAGTTCTTCTTTGGGCTGCCTTCACAGCACTCTTTTCACCTCTCCATTATGTACTTGTTATATAATAGAGGCTCAGAGAGATGAAATGCCATTACCCCTAGCACAGTGCCTAGCTAGCACGTAGTAGGTGTCTAATACCTTTGAACCATAACACTTTGAACCAGCTAGTGAAACCATGTTACAAAAAAATCATAGCTGTCATTCATTAACTTCTTCGCAGGGCATTTTCATGAATGTTACTTCTTTAATTGTCACAACTTCTTTGTGAGGCAGGAAAGAAAAATCTTATTACATTTTCCAGGAAACAAATAAATAAACAAACCGAGGTTCAGAGGGCTTAAGTAAATAGCCCAAGGTTCATGCAGTTAGTAAGTGGAAGGTCTGTCTCTTGAATTCAGGTTTCGGGTTCCAAATCCCAAGAGTTTCGCATTGCCTGGGGGAGGAGCTGGAAAGCTGTGGGTTACCCCACCCCCTCCTTTGCCCTCTGCCCAGTAAAGCTTGAGATGGACAGAGCCACCTTTTAGAGAAACTGTAACAGAGCTACCCTTCTCTTCCCGTGCAATAACAAGCCACTCCGCTGGCTCAGCACCCATGACTGAGGACCATCTTGGCGCCAGGTACTGTGCTAAGTGCTAGGAAGTAAAGAGGAATAAGACAGGTGAGGAACGCACCAGTAGAGGTTCCTGGATGTTTCTGTTGCACACTTGAGAGAGAGGTGGGGAGCATGTGCTCTTGGAAACAGGGCCAGCGGTGGCAATGACCAGATAAAAGCAAACTGTCAACAAGAGCCGCAAATCAAGAAAAGTCATAATATGAATAACAAAGAGACAACTGCAAAGGAAGCTGACGTTGACTTTCGAGCTCCACTGTCTCCCATCCCCATTCCCAACGTCCTCTGCTAGAATGCCCTGTGGCTAGAGAGATCTTGGTAAAGACTGGCCATATGTTGAGCTGGTTGACCCCAAGAACAGCAGAGATTTTCCCTTGGAGGGCCTCTTCCTCACCTGGGTGGGAGATGACCGCTGGGAAATCTGGGAGAATTGCTTTGCCTGTCATCTCCGTTGACTAGGACTCAGAACCTCTCCTGGTTTGGCTGTGTGTTACTGGTTTGGTGTCATAATGTGTGTGAATCAGTTTGGGCATTTAATGCTGAGAATTATAGAATTCCATCCCAAGACTGTAACTCAGGGAGTGAATGGAGGGCGGCACCAAAGGGACTCTTCCTGGTGGAGTGAATGGAAACACCACCACCAATAACCAGAGCCACAGGTGGGATATTTTTGTTCTCCTGGCAGGGAGGGAATATCACTTAGGCTAATGTAAAGGCTTCTAGCATTCAGAAATGGACAGTTTATTTTTTGATAAGGAGGAAGGCAGTGCACTTCCCACTGCCCGTCTGCCCCTGAGCTGACACCCATCCTCAGGGACCCACCCACCAGGAACTCTGACCAATGACCTGGCAGCTGCTCCCCCTGCAGAAAATTCCATTTCCTTCAATGCCCGAAGGCCAGCTGCGTGGCTGGAGAGCTCAACTGCTGCCAGGGATGCTCCCAGAAGCTCCATTTCTCACCTTCTCAGAGGGCCTTAGTGTCAAATGAAGTAAGGGCTCCATCCTGAAAAGACAAGTGATGCTAACACTGGCTGATCACCAGGCACTGCGGGGCTTAAATTAATCCTCACCACAAGCTTAAAGAAAGCTATAATGAACTCTACTACACAGGCAGGGAAACTGAGGCTCAGAGAGACGAAATGCCATCCCCAAAGTCATGTTGCCAGCAAGTGACGGGTCCCGAGTTTCACCACAGACCTTCCTGACTGCAAAGCTGGTGCCTTTCTCACTTCATCGCTTGGCATCTTGGTATTTTTGGCACCACATGGATAACAACTTAATATTCCGGGGGCACCAGTACGCTCCAAGGCAGGGGACAATTGTGGCTTGTTTGTAACCCCTCCCCCTCTTGGGAAAATAACTCTGCTCAGCCCCCAGGCTTCCCCATTCAGTGTAAGTCCTGGGCCCTTGTATTTTTAATAAACTCTCCTGCTGATTACAATGTGAAATCCTGGTTAAGGCCCACCACACTAGGCATTCTCTAGGCTTATACTGAGTGCAAACTGTCCAGGTATTTCATGTTCCTCATCTCATTTAATCCTCTTGAAAACCTTACCAGGTAAAGAAATGTCAATAAACTATTTAAGGAGCCAGAGCTGGAAACGGGCAGACCAGGGTGTCAGACTCAGGCATCAGAGGCTGCAGGCTTAGCAGCCACTCCATAGGACCTCCCCATTTGTTTTCCAGAGAAAATGGGGTCTTCTGGAGAAAATCTTATCCCTCCAATGAAACGAATTGACTAGGGGGAATAAATCACTAACCACAGGGCTGAGGTTTAATAGGATATTTTGAGACAAACAAAATTTTCAGTATTTCCTTCCTCTCCCACCTCAAATCAGATGCCATATATATGCCAACTCCTCTGCAGGTGGCCAGCCCCACCAATTCCTGACATTTACCTCCCACTTCTTAGTTCTCTGTCGGCCCCTCATACAGTTTTGCTCCCAGGAGTCCACCAAAAACAGTGGGTGAGTGAAAAGAAACAGCAGAGAGAAAGATGAAGCAACTAGCACTTTCTCGGGAAGCAGTGATACTGTTTTAGATTGCAATTTGCCTGAAAATAGACTATTCGGTCATGCAGACAATAATAAATACTAGTGTTAGCTAAGACTTGTTTTAATCAATGATCTAGGCACTATTTCTAGTGATTTACAAATATAGCTCATTCAATCTTTGCAAGAACTCCAGGAGGTGGGTTGTATTTCTCTTCTCATTTTCCATATGAGGACACCAAGGCAGAGAAAGTTGAAGAAACTTGTCTTTTTCCAGGAACCTACCTCCCCCCACTCCATCCCCTGCCCCCAATGACTTCCCTTCGTGCTTTGTTGGCAAGAATTGTATCATATAACCTTTCTTAAGCCAGGCATTCTTAAGGAAAATGGAAATATGATTGTGTAGACTAATTAATACCTTTAGAATTGGGGGTAGCATCACCTTCCTTTGAGCCTCAAAAGGAAAGAATAGATGAACAAAATTGGGGTTCTGTTAGCAGGGAAGAAAGGGAAAAATGGAAGTTGAGTAGTCCACCAACGTGTCCAAGAAATGTTAGTCACCAGTTCTCCCATATACAAACTAGTTTGAAGGCAGCATGTTAATGCAACTCTTCACTTAGAAATCAAGTTGTTCAGTAGGTGCCGATGACATTTTTTTCAAAAGCTTGAGATCAACCATCTCCAGAAGTAGATGCCGGGTCTTCACACCAGGCTCCGTGCCACTGCCGAACAGGTGTCCTTGGGTTGACTGGTTGCTCCTTCTGCTCTCCTCTGTGTTGGTGGACCCTCCACACCGCTCCACAGCTTTCATTGCACAAGTGGCAAAGAAAGTCTTCTCTGGGATATAACCCGCCACACACACACCCCATGCCTGGAGGTAGGACTCCTCTCCTTGTTCTTTCGCTTCAGATAAAACATAACAATAAGAAAGTAAAACATAAGACAGACAAAAAGCAGACTTAGAAAGACAGAACAAGGAAAACATACTTTCACAAAAGCGAAAGAAGAAAAGGCGGTAAGGGGGAAACATCTCTGTGTCCACTTGAGTTCTGGGGAATCCAGACTTTTTAAAAACTACTTTTCAGATTTAAAGATTTATTACTTATGTTCCCTTTCCTAACAGCCCTCTTTTCAGCAGTGTCTTTATTCATCTGGAGGCCGGAGGATGAACAAAGGACCTCTCCTCGCTGATAAACACCGCCTCCTTCCTTGTCTCCACACCCCTGTCCGAGGAATCCATGACTCCAGGAAACATTTTTAGATAAAACAGTTCCAGTTACTGGAAAAATCTTAAGACTTTCCTTTGTGGGTTTACAAGGGCCTGGGTTCTGACTCACAAATAAAAGAGATTGACTAAGAGATAGTAACACCTTTTATGGATCTCAATTCACTTCCTCTTTCCTGATTCAGCCTCTCAATCACACAATGATGAAGGTTGGAATGGATTCGTGGTTTTCCACTGTACATGTGTGTACAAGTGTGCATGCATGCATGCATGTATGTGTGTGTATCTTTACTTAAACAACAGAACAGCTTTATGAATGATGACATCTTATGTGGAAGCCCAACATAAGAAACAGAGGCAGATGTGCTTTGGGTAAAGGGAAGCTGGGAGTGGTAAGGGGGGTTTAAGAGAAGGAGAGGGCTCTTTAAAGGCTTCAGTCTTGTCCCCATAAACTCCCTGAAGTCCTGCCCCACGTTGGGTCTTCCCAGGGCCATCTGACCACCACTGGCCTAGCTGTTCCCTATGGTCCCTTCTAGTCTAAAATGCTAAGGTTCTGCTCTTTCTTTCTCAAAAAGGAAGTCTGATTCTTCCCTTTTAGATTTACACAGTAGCGCAAGACATCTTCCATAGATAGGAAGTAGGAGAAAACATAGTCCCTTCCTAACCCCATTTCTTTCTTTTTGTAATTTTGAAAACAAAAAATTATTAAAGGGAGTAATATACATACAGGGAATAATACGACTACTACCTACCATCCATAATCAGAAAATTACAATTTGACATATTTGTCTCAGATAATTTTTTTAAAGCAAAGAAATAAAACCTTGCAGATAAACCTGAAATTCTCTTAGTGTACCTCCCCAATCCTATTTTTCTCCTCTCCTCTGAATAACAGCCCCCCAAAGATGCCCAAGGGGTAATCCCTGGAATTTGTGGCTATGTTACTTTACATGACAAAAGGGAATTTGCTGCTGTAATTAAATTAAGGATTTTGAGATGGGGAAGTTATTCTAGATTAAACCAGCTGAGTCCAATGTAATCACAAATGTCTTTATTAGAGGGAGGATCAGAGTCAGAGAAAAAGGTGTGATGGTGGGAGCAGAGGTTGGTGTGATACAGTCAAGAGCCAAGAAATGTGGGCGGCCTCTAAAAGATGGAAAAGGCAAGGATTCTCTCCTAGAGCCTCCAGAAGAAGCACAGCCCTGCTGATCTACTGCTGACTTCTGACCTTGAGAACCATAAGGTAGCACAGTGGTTCTTTCAAGTTACTAAGTTTGTGCTAATTTGTTACAGCAGCAACAGGAAACTAATACAAGGAGTTAGGTGCGTTTCTATCTGCTTCATGTTTTTATACTGGACCAGATAGACAGGTGATAGATAGATAGATAGATAGATACATAGATACATAGATACATAGATACATAGATACATAGATACATAGATAGATACATAGATAGATACATAGATAGATACATAGATACATAGATAGATAGAGAGAAAAATTCTTATTTTCTGTATTTTCTATTCTTACCTGATGTTCTTGAGAATCCATTCATTTGATACATAAATATCTAACCCAGTTCATTCAGTTTAACTGCTATGTAGTATTTTGTCATATGAATATACCACAGTTTATGTAGTTCTCCAAAATGAGGTTTAAGATAATTTTTAATTTTGCACAGCAATAAACATCCCGGTAAGTATTTCCTTACACACATATCTCCTTGTACACGTATGCAAAAGGTCTACTAGAAAATATATCTAGAACTTACAGATTCTGGCTTTATCCCAGCTTCCAGATTATAGAATGAAGTTCAAAATCCATAGCATATGTGACCAGACTGCTGACAGGGGCTACCCTCTGGGCAAGGGAATAGGATTCAGAGAAAGGATGGGGAGGAAAATTTTCACATTCACCTTAATTCTTTGATGTTTGAACTTTTTACAGGCCTATATTACTACAGTTGAAAAAAAAATCTAGATATTTAGGCCTAAAAATGGAGGTTGAAAACCAGAGGTCCTCAGGCCAGACACAGCTGGCAGATATACAGGGTTTTAAAAATACTGAAATATTCATTTATAGTAAATAATTCGGAAATTTCACATAAAAACCCAAAGTTCCGACTTCTCTTGAAAAATTGGAAACACTAGGCCTGCATTTTCATGTGGCAATTATTGGTGGGAGCAAAGTTGGACTGCTCCCCCAAGTGGAACAAGGATTCTCTTTTTTTTGCCATAGTCCCCACCTTGCTCTATTGCCTTACACCCGGCCCTAATTCCTCATTTATTTTATCTCCTAGCGTCCTGCAGACATTTGAGTTTGCCACCCCAGCTAGAGTTGCCAGATAAAAACCAGAACTTCCAGTTGAATTTGAACTTCAGGTAAACAATAAATAATGTTTTTAGTATGTCCCAAATATTTCTAAGCATCCTGCATTTTTATTTGCTACATCGATAAACTCTAACTCCAGCTCTCAACAGCCTGGCCTCCCCATTCCAACCTTAGTTCCCACTGATTTCCTTCACAGGCCCTGTGTTCTGGCCAAACCAGACAGCTTACCAGCCTCCTGAACCTGTTGTTCGCATTCTTCTGTCTTGGAGATCCTACCCCTGTTCCTCTCCAGTCACTTAAGGTTAAATCGGTGCCCTTCAAGACCAAGGTGAAGTTCCAGCTCCTGTAGAAATTTTCTCTGCCTCAGGGATCGCTTCTTTCTCCCAATTCCCATAGCATTACTATTGGTAGAAGTCACGACGCATTTTTCATTTTGAACTGCAGTATTACTTATCTTTCTACAAGTAAAACATATCCTTACTTAGATTATAACCTTTGAGGTTGTACTTGTTAATGTACCCTTAGTGCCTAATAAATGCTTTGAACACAGGAGGCACTTGATAAGAGTGTGAATGATATAAGGGTGATGTATCAGTCACGTAGCTTTTCATAACAAACTACCTCAAAAGTTAGTGACTTCAAATAACAAACACTTACTATAGTTCATGATTTTGTGGGTTGGTTGAGTGGTTCTTCTGGTCTGGGCTGGTTTGCTTGGGGCTAGCTGGTCTAGGATGGCCTCTCTCATACGCCTGGGGCCTCAAGTAGAATGCTGGAACAGTGGGTATGGCTAGAGCCTCTTTCCACGGAGCGTCTCTTATCCTCAGGGAGGCAGGACCAGGCTTGTTCACATGGTGATGAAGTGTTCCCACCAGTGAGAGCTTCTGCTTCTGTCACATTTGCTATTGGCGTATTCACCAAGGAAGGTCGCACAGCCAAGTCCAGAGTCAACAGACAGAGAAATAGAGGAGAGGGACAGAATCACATTGCCCAGAGGCATGCATGCAGGGAGGCAAGAACAAACTGGAGGCTGTTACTGCAACAATCTGTCTCAGATAATGAGGAGAACCCAGCTTCCAACAAGCTTAGAAATCCGTCTCAATTAAAGAAGTAGGCTTATGTTCAATCTTGGCCTCCGCATATCAGTAAAACTAGATTTCTTTTGGCGCGCCAAACTCCTTCCCCCAGGGCTCTTTCCCATGCAGTTTGTTCTGCCTGGAATTCTCCCCACCTCCTTGCCAGGCTAATTATTGCATTTCCTTCAGGTCCCTTCCTAAAGTCACTTCCTGAGGGGAGCTTTTCCTGACTCTTCAGACCAGGCTGAATGTCTTGTGCTACACGCTCAGAGTACTATGTGTGCTGCGTTTACAGCCCTCACCGCTGTCGTTATGAATTACTTTGTTGTGAAGTTATTTGTTTAATGTCGTCTCTCCCTCTCAATAGAAAGAGTTGCAGGACAGAAACTGGATCTATCCCCTTCCGTGCTGAATCCCCAGCACCTAGCCTAGCACCGGGTAGGTGCTCAGTATTGGAGGAATAAATGAATGGACATGTAAATAAACAGCCTACAAAGTGCTCGGCATGCACTAGGCCGGTGCAGAGTACTTTGAATTCTGTCAGAGTAGAACACGTGGGAAACGGCAATCTGTTGGGGAGATAAGAATGGGTTGCACCATATCATTCCAGAACAACTCAGGGCCAAACAGAGAGGTAAGACCAGATGCCGGACTGTAATTGCTGTGGGAGCTCAGGAAGAAGAGATCAGGATAGACCAGGTGCTTACAGAAGGCTTCACACAGGAGATAACGCTTAGACTCGGTCCAGGGAAGGAAGGCAAGATCGCGAGGTTGAGCCCCTGTAGCTCCTGTTATACTGTTGCCGCATCCTCATACACGATCGAGCACAAAAGGGAACAGGCAGGAGAGTAAGTGGAGATGGTTCAGTGGAGCCATTCCCACTCTCAGGGAAATGACTCAAAAAGGTTATGACTCAGAGGAGGCTGCAAAGTCAAGAGCTGTCCACACAGAAAACACCAGCTCATTCGGAGACCAGACCCCTCTGAGCCATTGAAAGAGAACAGCAGTAAACAATTACTTCTGCTCTTCTAGAAACACTGTGGTCTGGACGCTCTCTCTCGCACGCACGCCTTTTCTCTCTTTCTCACATTTAACTATGCATTAGGAAAACTTCCAAATAGACACAAAGAAAAGAGCACAAGAAATGCCATCACCATCTTCACCACGCATCAGGACTTCGTCATGTTTATTTCATCTCTCTCCCTCTCCAACCCTATCTTTCTTTTTTCCAAAGCATTTTAAAGCAAATCCCAGATACCATGTCATAACACTCCTAAATACCTCAGCATGCATCTCTAAAAAAATAAAATAAGGTCACTTTCTTACATAACCACAATATCTTTTCACATTCGACAACATAAAGCATAATTCCTCAGTCTTGTTTAACACCCAGTTCATGGTCAACATTTCCTGATTATCTAAAACCTATCATTTTACAACTGGTTTATTCGAATCGGGATCTAAATAAGACCCCCACATTAATTTAGTTGACATGTCTCTTATATCTCTTTTAACCTGGACTACTGTTAAATTAATTAAACAAGGAGGCCATTAGACTGAGGTGGCTCTAATGCCATGGTGGCCTACGAAATTTCGCAAACCAAACTTAAAGCCTGTAAACGCCCCGAGGTTATGAAATCAAAATGCTAAGGACAACCAATCACTAAGAGCCAACTAGACTTTAGCTACAACCAATCAAATACTTCCTTTCTTTGCTTCTGCACTTTTTCTATATAAGTCTTTCTCCTGGCTTCTGTCACAGGAGCAATCCTAGCTGCTTCTGGTTTGGCACTGCCCGATTCTAATCAATTTTTGATCAAATAAACTCTTAAAATGTTTAATATTGCTCATCAAATCTTTTCACACTGTGGATGTTCTCATTTAATTGAGGCGTCTCTTTGCTGACAACCAACCTCAGCCTCACTGCCTTTCTCTCACCCCCTGGATCAGCAGGAAGCAGAGAGATAAGAAGATCTCATTTATGGAGAGAGATAGTAGAAGGGATAGAGTATCAGAGTCCTCAGCTCTTATAGAAAAAGAATTCCTAATTGGCTTTAGGGGAAACATTAAAATAAGAGATTTGTAAGAACTAGAGTTGACCTGCACATTCCCCTAACACCTAAGAATGACAAGAATTTACTGAGATTGTAAGAATGATTTCTGTGGGCAAGAGAGGGAGGGTGACAGAAACGAAATCAAGGCGAATCTGGTGGATGAAAACATACAAGCGTAGGCAAAACCAGCTACATAATTTGCAGGACCCAGCGCAAAATGAAAATCCCAGACCCCATGTTCAAAAATAATTAGGACTTTCAAGATGGCAACAGAAGGGCATTCAGCCACATGTGGGGCCGTTCTGAGCACAGGGAGCTGTATGACTGCACAGTCTCATGCCCACCCATGCTGGCCCTTGCATAGGTGGCAGAGTCCAGGAGGCCCCAGGGAGTTGTTCTACAAGGCGACACTTTACCAACCTGTGTCTCACTTACATTTGAGAGACATTCAAAGGCAGTGGGAATCATTTTCATATCTGGTAGCTAGCTGCTAACAGCATCTCAGACTTGTCAGGTATCTTGGTGGTGAAGGGCTTCTGGAAGTTCACAGACATCAGTGCGGCATACTTGATGAATAGTGATGGGTCTGGATCCTCTAGCCCTTACCTGAACATGGGCTCTAGAGCCAAAATGCCTGGCTTCACATCCAGACTCAATCACTTACTGGTTACTGTGTAACTTTGGTCAAGTCATGTGATCTGTCTGTGCTTTAGTTTCCTCATCTATAAAATGGGGCTAATAAAAGTATCTACCTCTTAGAGATGTTTGAGGATTAAATTAGTTGGCATTTGCTGGCACACAGCAAGCACTATATGTGTTTGTTAAAACAAATCCAAGGGCCAGCCCAGTGGCTCAGGTGGTTAGAGCTCTGTGCTCCTAATGCTGAAGGCTGCCGGTTCGATTCCCACATGGGCCAGTGGGCTCTCAACCACAAGGTTGCTGGTTCAATTCCTCGACTTCTGCAAGGGATGGTGGGCTGCGTCCCCTGCAACTAAAATTGAACATGACACCTTGAGCTGAGCTGCCGCTGAGCTCCCGGATGGCTCAGTTGGTTGAAGCGCGTCCTTTCAAACACAAGGTTGCCGGTTCAACTCCCGCAAGGGATGGTGGGCTGCGCCACCCCCTGCAACTAGCAACGGCAACTGGACCTGGAGCTGAGCTGTGCCCTCCACAACTAAGATTGAAAGGACAACAACTTGAAGCTGAACGGCATCCTCCACAACTAAGATTGAAAGGACAACAACTTGACTTGGAAAAAGTCGTGGAAGTACACACTGTTCCCCAATAAAGTCCTGTTCGCCTTCCCCAATAAAATCTTTAAAAATAAAAACAAAACAAAAAACAAATCCAGAGGCGAGAGCTTGAAGGGCCCAGGCAGATCTCTAGTAGCGGTGGTACCTGCAGGACGAAGCCTGATTCTGCTCTTCTGGTGGAAGGAGGCTGTGCCTGGCATCCTCATCCTGCTTCCCAACAACGTACACAAGGGTTGTTCACTCAGTGAGTGTTCATTGAACACCTATTATTTCAGGCACTTCCTGAGCAGAGAGTGAGCCCTGTCTCTAAGGTGCTCATTGTCTAGCATGGGGAGGGCTCCATCTGCAAAGTCAATCCTGCCCAAGTCTAGGACCAGGCCTGGCTCCAGGTGGGAGGAAGAGGAGATGTCCTCAGCCTGTTGCCCACCAACAAGGCAGTGCTTCAGCTAGTAAGCATCGTTTGGTTTCAGTATCCCGATTCCTTGCTATCAATCTGCTTTGTAATATTTTATTTTGACCAAGTCCCTGCCTGATAATTCAGCATTCTCGCTCTAAGATCCGACATTTTATTTCCCGGGCCAGGACTTAGATCCTCCCAGCTTGAGTTCTGATACCTGCTGGTGAAACCCCATGATGTTGTCCACCGTGTGACTGACCACCTTGGAGACGCTCCCTGGGTCGTGGACTAGGCTGAGCCCACCCTTAGTTAACCATAATTACTCGTATGTCACATTGACCTTCCCGGGCTGGTCTAGGTCCATGTGGGTCCATCTTTCCAGTAATTAGTCCCCAACCTTACCCTCCTGTCCTTAGTTCCTGGCCATCCCTGGTGTCTGAGCAGCTGTATGGATTTGGATTCTCATCTCACCGACACCCAAGCCCAGGACCTAAAGGACGTAGGCAGGGAAGGCTGCGGGAGCCTTTAGCAATGTCAGTGGGATGTTGAAATCAGACTCTTTCCCTTCAACTAACAAAGTATTGGCCCTCTGCCGAGGTCTTTGAGGGGTAGTTTGTGGCAGGATGGCCATGGGAGGAAGAGGCCGGGTCACAGAGGTAGAGTGATAGATAGGACACCAGCAGCTTTCCCGTTAGCACGGAGGCCATTTTGATGCTGTTCTAGCTGGCAGCCCTGGGACATCCTGGCCAAAGGCCTCCAGACAACCGGACTCTTCAGGTAGCCGGTGATAAAAAGACGTGGCAGGTGGAAGCCAAGGGAGAGTTTTTCTGCATATCTTTCTCCTTCCCCACATCTGCATTTTAGAATTTCTGAAATGGTGAGACTGAAAGCAAGTTTCTCCCAGGTCACTTTGAAAGAAACAATGTGTATGGAGTCCCCCCTTGGGCCACAGAGCCATGGTAGTAAGTTACAGAGCTGCAGAGCCTGTTGATGAAATATTATCGAAACAGCGGATAAGCAGACCCCAAAAGGGTTACCCCCAGAAAATCAGAGAGGACTTCAATGTGTAAATCTGGGGTTGCCTCTGAATCCTTTGGCCCTGGGAGGAGAAATGGAGACCAGCCTGGGGACAGCCAAGCAAGAGGACAGCCAATGGAGAACGTGGTCAGAGCACAGAGCTGGGACCGTTCACCTTACAGAACCTCCAAGATTCTGAGTGGGGGACAAACGGGGTCAGTCTTTAGGCTAAATTTTCTCTATAAACTAAGATTTTAAAACAATTGAAGTTGTCTTAAAGGATCAGTTGACAAATTAATTCATCAACAACAGCTCCTTAACAAAATCAAAAGCTGGTGGGGGAAGAAAGGGAGTAAAAGATGTGCCTTCCCTAAAGCACATTATATTCTAGTAGAATTAATTTTTGAAATTCTAGAAAATACACTATATATATATATATATATATATATATATATATATATATATATATATTATTTATTTATTTTTTTTTCAGGAAGAGAGAGTAACAGTTTACAGACAATATAAGATACAGAGTTCTGAGGGGACAGAAATCTTACCTGTCAGGTGTCTGGCCTCGCTGGTTGAAAGGATCTAGATTCCTCCCACACTATGAAGGACCCACTGTGTGCCAGGCACTGTGCTAAACACTAGGAATGCAGAGATGAGCATTACCTGGACTGTGTCCTGAAGGAAGAGCTCCTAGTCTGTGTGGGCAGGTGTGTGAACAGAGGATGCAGCAGAGCCCCCTAAATAGGTGTGCTGGTTGTGTGGCTGGGGAGGCATGAAGTGTGTGTGTGTGTGTGTGTGTGTGTGTGTGTGTAGTGTCACTGAGGCGGTGGGGGAGGGAAGGAAGAAGGGAGGGAGAGAGAAAGTATTTCTGGATGTGCTGCACTGAGGATGGAACATTTGAGCTGAGTCCTGAAGCCTCCGTTTACCCTGTGGATAGCATTTTGGATGGAGGAACAGCGAGTGTAAAGGCATGGACAGATGGCACATATTGAAAACAGGGTGAAAATTCAGAGAAGTCTGTGTGACTGGAACAAAGGATGCGTGTGAGGTGTGGTAGCCGAGGAGTCTGGGGAAAGGGGGCAGGAGAGAGAACGTGAAGGCTTTGTGTGCCAAATAAAGAGTGTGCATTTTTATCACGTAAGGGATCGGGAGCCAGCCACAACTTTTAAGCGGGAGAGGGGTCTCTTCACGTTACCTTTAGAAAGATCTCTGAGAGAAGAGAGTATCAGAGCTGAGAGAAGACAGGAAGGGGACTGTGTGTGTGTGTGTGTGTGTGTGTGTGTGTGTGTGTGTGTGTGTGTGTAGGGGCGGGTGTAGGGGCGGGTGTAGGGGGGCATGGAAGCTTTTAAGCAGGGAAATGGCAGCAGCTCATCTGACGCTCACAGCTGTGTGGAGTGCGAGCTAGATTTGAGGCAAGAGTACTATTTGGGTCTAGAGAGACCCTGAGGGGGAAATGCTCTATGAAAGCTGTTTATTTGAACAAATACTTCCCTATCGCTCCGTTTCTTCCCCCAAGAGCACCTTTTATGTTGATATTATAAAATAGCCGTCATTTCTGTAGCTCTCTGAAGTTCGAGTCATGATTTCCTTTTTCTCTCAATTGAAATGGATTCTGCCTTGTAGGAATCATCAAAGTTGACTTCAGCTTTGTGTCTTCTGAGGGCCGCTTCAGAGTGAATTACCCCTGGTCTGTGGCAGAGGGGAGATCTGTGATTGTCACAATGGTGTGCATTTTCTAGAAATACTACTGAGTTCAGCTGGCACAATTGTTTGTTTAAAAAATAAAAATAAAAAACTTCCCAGGGGCAGTTCCCAGATTCTGCACAAGTGGACCTTTGCGCCACTGGTGAAACGGTTAATTCCGAGTTACTCAGACCACCCCACTGGTTTTATGAGGTAGCTCTGTCCTCACAGGAAAAGCAGGATGGTAAGAAAGGGGCACTGAAGGAAGTGACTTTTGTTCTAATGCCCAATTCCTGGGAGACTGGTGCTCAGGATGCTTACATCCTCCTGACTTTTTACATGATTTCTCCAACTCTTACATTTCATACACCACGAGCAAACTAGAACTTGACCCTGGTGTATTATTACATCGTGGGGCTGCCAGGCTGGCTGTGGAATTGGGGCTTTGCCATGTGCATGGGCTGGTTTGTCAGAAGACTGGAGCAGAGGGAAGGTCAGGTCGAAGTCATGGTTGAAATACCTATGGAGGCCAATTGCCTGGGCACACCCTGCCCTCCACTCTCTCTGGCTCAGGTCATAAGGGGGTAGAAGGGTAGGGATGGCTCAATGCAGCCCAGTCCCACGCTCCTAAATTGCATTGCTGTCCCGAATGGTGGGTCAGTAATGAGAACATCAGACATAATGAGACCTTGATTAAGAAACCCTTTGGGAAGCAAACACCATGGTATAATTTTTTTCCAGTCTTCATTAGTGATATGGAGCAGTGTCGACTATAGCAACTTTTCTACTAAACAGAAAACATTTTGTCTGCTGTTCCAGACAAAAATACTGGCCTCACAGCTTCAATTTGCCCCCAAACAGTTTCCCTTCCCCACTTCCTCTTTCTCGGCCCTTCCCCTCTGTGGGGACAGAGTCCCAGAGAGCAGTTTCCAGGCTCTCGACCTCACATGGAAAGTTGCAGGCTCGGGTAGTAGATGGCCATCAGCTGTGACTAGTTGGCCATCAGTGTAACCAGTTAGCCATTAGCTACAAATATAACTGCCATGGCTACACTAAGGGGTTGGTGGGTTGGAAGAGAAGCAGACAGCAGATTGCGGCTCCTACTTCCCGTGTCTCCAACCCAACCGCCAGCGAGAATATAGCGGTATGACTCCCCTATCTATGGCTCCGTGGGTGTTCCTTTTTGGCCTCACCATATCTTGTGTTCTTGTGTGGGGAGCGGGACCAGAGACCCTGCATTACACCTCCCCCTCCCTGATGTCCTCGTCTCCCCTGGCAGCCCCTGGAGACCTTTCTTTTCCCTATTAAAGCAGGAAAGTCTCTTATAATGGTTGTTTATACTCACAGGTTGACAGATTGCCCTTTACAATGATTTCTGTCACCATTGCTTCAACCAGACATTGCATTTCAAGGTGTTTCCTGGGAAACCATGCACAGAGGATAGCAGTTTACAGTGGGTAGTCTAGAACCAGATCAAAGCCAGGTTGGGAGCTGGCCCTGACAGTTATCAGCTGCGTGAGGTGGGTTAAGTACCATACTTCACCTGGCCAAGTCTCAGTTTCCCCTCTCTGTAAAGGAAAGTCCATCATGCAGTGTTACTGTGAGGACTGAAGGAGAAAAACGCATGTTAGCTCTCAGAGTTTTCTGGCACATGACAAATCTTAGCTATGATTACTTACTGGCTAATTGACACACAAATGGCTTCATTCTACTACAATCAGTGTAACAGCTCATAAGTGGAGAGAATTTTTTCAACTTATTTTATTATGAAAAGTTTCAAATGTGTAGAAAAGTTGAAGCAGTACAATTGACACTCAAATTCATCACCTGGCTTGTATAATTATTTACATTAATTATATATATATATATATATATATATATATATATATATATATATATTTGAGTCATTTCAAAGTAAGATATAGACATGACTCCTAAATACTTTAACACGTGGAGAAATTTTGAGAACCACATTGTTACCCAAATCTGCTACGTGATCTGTTGGCTTTCACTGAGGCTCACTGAGCCTGGGATATTGGTCCTGTGATAGGATATCACTGTTTGGATTGTTGAACATGTTGGTTACCAGTTTGACTACTTAATAACATGAGATCAGGGACTCTTTTATTATCTTTATAGTCCCACCACCTACACAGTACCTGACACACAGATGGCCAATAAAAGTGGAGGGAAGGAAGGGAGGAAGAAAGAGAAAGAGATTGGGAAGGAGGCAGGCCATGGCAGGTACCTGCTTCCACATCTGGTAGGTGGCTGCGGGGGCACATGCTATTCTCTGGGAAGCACCCACCCTCCTTTGATTTGGGAAGGAGGATTTCCTGCTGTGGCCTCTTCCTTCTCAGGTTCCTTTTCCCCATTTCCTGTATCCCTCACCTGAGCACTGTAGTTGGGCTCCCCTCGGACCCTCTGCTAACTTTAATTTATTCCCTCTCCAGAGCCAAGATTCATATTTGACAGTATGAAAAAAAGTAGTTCAGAGTAGATGATCTTTCCCTACAGCCACACTCATTTTCCCAATACCCTGGAAAGTAACTCCCACCTGATTTCTACCTTCAGGGATGAGGTTCTTGACCACACAGTGAATCGTGGGGGAATGTACAGTCTTTGTTAAGAGAGAGGTCATGGTCTCTGTAAGGGGACATGCTCGGCTGAAGGGACAGGACATGTGGATTAGCTCTCAAAGCCAGGAGGAGCTGTTCTCCAAACACAACTAACGAAGTTAGGCTGAGGCTCTAGCGTCAATCTATACTTCTTTTTAGTGGAAAGAGAACATCAACTGAACTGGCTGGAGTAGATCAAATTTGGTAAACTTTCTCCATACCTCATATCTAATGCATCTCTAAAATTTTGAGTTAAACCAAGGCAGAGAACATCTGAAACAAAATGGGTGGATCTTGAGAATATTATGCTAAGTGAAATAAGTCAAAAAAAAAAAAAAAAAGGACAAAAGTTGTATGATTTCACACATATGTGGAATATAAAACAAAAAAGTAACCAAAAAATCTAACAAAACAAAACAAAGACAAGCTCATAGATATAGAAAACAGAATGGTGGTTACCAGAGGGGCAAAGGATGGGGGGAGAGTGAAATGGGTAAAGGAGGTCAAATATATGGTAACGGATGGAAACTAGACTTGGTGGTGAGCACGCAATAGATTATACAGATATTGAATTATAATGTATTAAACCTGAAATTTATGTTATTAACCATTGTTACCTCAAATTTTTTATTGAGGTAGTTTTTATGCAAAAACATGGATGGACCTAGAGGGTATTATGCTGAGCGAAATAGGTCAGACAAAGACAAATACTATATGATTTCACTTATATGCAGAATCTAAAAAACATAATAAATGAACAAACACAATACATAGAAACAAACTTGTAGATACAGTGAGCATTTTGATGGTTGCCAGATGGGAGGTGGGTTGGAGGACTGGGTAAAAAAGGGGAAGGAATTACGATGTGCAAACTGTCAGTTATAAAATAGTCATGGGGATGTAAAGTATAGCATAGGAAATACAGTCAATAATGTTGTGATAACTATGTATGGTGTCAGATGGGTACTAGACTCATCAGGGTGATTGCTTTATAAGTTACATAAATGCCTAATCACTATGCTGCATACCTGAAACTAATATAATACTGTATGTCAATTGTAACTGAAAAGTTAAAAAATTATTTAAAAATTTTTTAAAAAAACAGAACTATGAAAAAGAATTTTTAATAAATTAATTTTTAGAAAGGCAAAAAATATGTAGGAAATGAATGTAAGAAACTCTAGATTATCTACATGGTGGACTGGCTAATTTTCATTCCAGGCTGACTGTGTTGATATGCCTTTCTGTCACCTCTCCTTGCTGAGCAGTTGGCTTCTATTCAAAATACACAAGGCCATTTAATTATTAATCCGAGCAAAACATCATTAGGAAAGTTCAACTGTTGAGTGTGTGTGTATGTGTACACACGTGGATGCTTTCTTGATCATCTGGCTGTTTTGTTTTGCTGATTACCTTTCTGGACCCCTGTTCCATTTGTAGAGATACCTATAAGGTGAGTATGACCAACAGTGAATTCCTAAGAGCTTTTTGGTCCCTCTGTCCCTTTTCTTGAATGTGTATGGAAATGTTTGTAAGCTGTGGAGAGCTCATGTACACAAGAAGTGACTGACCTTGACCTTTGAATGGACTGTGTGTCTGTAACCAGGAAAAAGTTCAATGTTTGTGTTTGATGATGGTTTTACGCCCTGCTGTCAGAAGAGAGTACTTTATATAGGGCTTGCTGATTGCCCAGGGCTCCAGGAACCATCATGATTATTTAGCCAATGATTTTAATGAGTCTACATAAACTCACTCTATTTTTATAATAATATCATGGAGGAAGAAGTTGAAAGATTAAATACAGAGAAAGGTGGATTTTAGCTTCACTGCTCAGGGCCATTGGGATTCTTCTACAGAATTAGATCCAGCCTTTTTTCATTATTTCTTTCTTCCTATGGTTGTCATTTTATTCTTATTGTTCCTTCCTTTCTCCTCCTCCTCCTCCTCTTCTTCCTTCTTTCTCTCTCTCTCTCTCTCTCTCTCTCTCTTCAACATTTATTGCATGCTTAGCACTTATTAGACACAGCATTAAATGCTGGTAATACAGAGATAAATAACACATGAATCCTGCCCTCCTTGAACTTGGTTTTGAGGGGGAGGTAGACAGACACACAGTTCATTCCAACACAATGGGTAATGATAGTGGTAAACTCAGTGGAGGGGCCTTTAACCCACTTGGCTTGGGAGAGAAGGCAGAATGCTTCCTGGAAGAAATTATTGGGTGATTAATTGGGGAGTGGGGTTGGGGGAAGAGCAGGGCCTTTACCTGGCAGTTTAGGCCATTCATGTGCTTGAAGAGCACTGGACAAAGGACTTGAGATGAAGGACTTTGAGGATGTGGGTTTTCCCACATAGATGACAACAGATTTTATGTCACTGGGTATGGTTAGGACCACATGGGCAGGGTAGAAATGATGCCTGCTTCTACTTTGGGAAAGTACAGGTGACCCATCCATGAAATACTGGATATGTTCCAAGGTGCTTTCTCAGATGGCTGACCCCAGAGAATGAAAGCAAAAATGAAGGAAAGATCACACTTGAAGGCCAATGGATGATAGAGGCTCAGGAATGAAGAGTCATGTCAGGGGAAGAGGGCAGGGTTCAAGAGGTGTGGATGCAGATCAGTGCTCACCAGGGTGGGGCAATGAGGGTTGGAGCAGTGGAGGATTCCTGGCCTCCCAACAAGCAAGGCGGAACTTGTGCTGCAAGTTTTACCTGGAGCTCAGAACTTGGGAGGAGTTCTTCCAGCCGGTAGTCAGGCAAGTGACCACAATAGCTCAACCAGGGCAGAGCCATACATGGGCTCCATGAGATACAGGAAGCAGGAGACCTTTTGTAATTTCAGGAAGGAAAGAAGAGGTCTATTGAGGGAAACTTAATTCCTGGTTCTTGGAAGTCTCAGCCTAAGAGTAGAAAGAGCACATATGAGCTAGAAAGACATACGTATCATGACCAATCATATCAACTATAGCAATTGTAATAGCCACTGTGTATTCAGTGTCTATCTGTGGGAGGGTGTTTCATGTTTTATTTAATTTAACCTTGGCATGACTATATAATGATATATCATGATAGAAGATATTATAATTCCCTCCATTTTATAGACAGGGAGATCAAAGTTTGGAGAAGTCATAGGTAGGAAACCATAGAATCACATTTGAACACAGGTCCTTCTAATTCTAGAGCCCCTGATCTCAACTGCTGTCCTTACTATGAATACATATTCTGTGCGGCTCATTTGTGACCTGACCATTGGACCACAGCCCATCAGAAATGAAGTGGAGAGATTCTAGAGACTGATGAACTGCGTTTCTATAGCACTGCTAGTTGTTATGAAGATGCATAATTAAAATTTTTCCATTTCTCTAATTAGTGTAGTCTTAGTGTACTTAAAAATATTAGTATTAGCCAAGAACATATGATTTAAGGGAAAGAAATACAGATTAGAAAATAGGCTTTCTGAAGTCTATTACCTTGGTAGTTGTTATGGATTGAACGTCTGTGTCCCTTCAAAATTCATATGTTGAAGTCCTCATCCCCAACATGATGGTATTTGAAGGTGGTGCCTTGTGAGGTAATTAAGTTTAAATGAGGTCATGATGGTGAAGACCCAATGATAGGAATAATGCCCTTATAAGAGGAGAGAGACTGAATGCTGCCTGCCTCCCCTTCTCCCTCCCTCTCTCCCTCCTTACTCTCCCTTTTTCCCTCCTCTCTCTCCCTCCCTTCTCTCCCTCCCTCCCTCCATGTTCACACCCTGAGGGAAGGCCATGTGAGGATACAAGGAGAAGGGGCTATCAAAAAGCCAGGAAGAGAGACCTCACCAAGAACTGAATATGCTGGGCTTCTACCTTCCTGCTTCCAGCCTAGAGTATATAGAAGTGTCTAGTAGAGCTAAAGAAGAGGACAATCAACCAAGGGTCATCTGAAATTGTAACTGGCTCTCTAATAATCCCAGGACAAAGTTAGAGATCACAACTCAAGCATAAGCGCCCCTTTCCTAAGACTGCTACAAAGATGTTTGATATAAAATCTCAGGCTAAGTATGTTGTGGAATGGGCTGCAAAGGACCCATATGGCGTCCTTACAGCAGTTATTTTGGCCCTCCATTGTTTCTAGCAAGTGCTATACTATCCTGGAAATTGGCCAAGATGATTGAGTCAGGAGAAAAAGGAGCAGAAGAAGAAACAAAAACGTCAAGAAAATATTGCAAAAGCTAAACGACTTGTAGGATTGAAAGATCGAACAGGCTCTGTAACCAGAGGAAAATCATTTGGAAAATTATGCAGCTTTGGAAGGAGTCACTAAGGTTTCTTCTCTGGATTTTATGACAGTACTTAGTACACAAAGTCTTAGCATATGGAAGAATCGTGTTAGTTCTGTCTATTGTAGCAACTTTTAGGCTTTGGTATAGAAATCTGTTGACAGTTATTGTAAATTGGCATTTATTATGCTACAAATTCTTTATAACTGATTTAGTCATTTCCCGTTTTGCAGTTTATGTACTGAAATGTAAACATCCTGTGGAGAAAAAAAAGGCTTTAGATTATGAACTCTATTTAAATAATGGCTTAAAATGGGGTCCTGCTCTGTACAAAGGAAATTAAGAATGTGAAAATTAGAATTGTCCTGAGGTGAAAAGGGTGTTTTGGCTTAAAAGCAATACAGTATATTACATCTCTTATCATTATTGCTTATTTCTTAAAATAGAATCATTTCTGGCTTTCTCAAAGCAAAATTATATTTATTAATCAATGAGTACTTTTATTTTCTTCATTTTTCTCATTTTAGCCTTTAATAGACATTCTGCATTTTAATAATCTAATTTTATAAAGAATCTTGTTATTACCTTGACAATGTAGAATACCACCTACTCGATACAACAATTTTTATTCCTATGAATGCTGCCATTTTCTTAGAGATGACTTGTTTAATAGAGTAATACTATTATTTAAAACTTGCAGTAAAAATGCCCAACCTTGCAGTACTTTGGAACCAGTTTATTCTAGCTTGTGCTAAGTAGAAATGTGAAGTAGTTAAAATGTTTTATCCGATAATTTGCTAATGATGTAGATACTTTTTATTCCATTCTTTGTTTTAACTCATGTGTTAGAGTGGTGTCCTATACTCTTTGGTCAAACAAGTTCACAGTGAAAATTTAAATTTCAAATTTCTTTTAAGGAACTCTTAAAGAGTAAGTCATATTTCATAAATGGTAAAGAAAGGCCTTACATTTGGGGAAAAATGTGTTTTGCATAGTAGTAATTGGATGAAAAAGATAAATTATGTCAAAATAAGAATGTGTTATAATTAGAAAAAAAGCTAAAGGATATTTCTTTCAATTAAGTAGTATAACTGGAACTTTTCATTATTAAGTATGGCTTTTATAAATGCATGGTCCAATAATTTTACTCACTGTCAGTATTTAATTGCTTGTTAATGTTTCCTCACCTCAGATAATGAATTTTAAATTACAAAAATTGTCCAACTGCTTTAATTTAGAAATGAAAGTAGATGTTGAAATAAATGTGACACTTTTATAAGGAGGAAAAAAAGAACTCCATATGCTGTCACCTTGATCTTGGCCTTCCCAGCCTCCAAAACTGTGAGAAAATAAATGTCTGTTGTTTAAGTCACTGAGTCTATACAGTATTTTGTTATAGCAGCTCAGCTGGGCCAGATCAATAATTGAAATCAACAGCCGGGTGGACACACTCCCTGCGTGTGTGTCCATGAACTAGATTCCCCCAGTTGGCGGGTTCTCGGCCATGTCTTGAGACTCCCTCAACTCTCCACATGAGATTTGGTGTTCTTTTTTCTCGTTGGTGTTTATGAATAATTTATGCAATGATTTTTACAAGACTTTCTAGGGAAAAATACGAGCTGCCTTGTGATTCTGCATCAGATGAGATGCTGGGTGCCACCTCCCACCTGTAGCCGCAGACGAACAAACTGGGAGGTATGTAGGTAGTTCCCACAATGGACAGCAGAGCCAGGATCCGCACACAGACCTGCACTGCCTGCCTGGCTCCTTGCTTTGGGAGTCCTTGATGGGGTCTGAGGGAGGCACACCTCCAGGGGACTGCAGCTGCAGTCCCTCTGAACACACCGCAGACTCCCAAGCTGTGTGGTCTCCCAGGAATTTGCTACAGGGAGTGTGGTGTGTGCCGAGAGACTGCAGCTGCAGTCGCCTTGAGGTTGTAGAGAAACACGTCCTGTAAACAGACAACTGGAAAGCTCTGGCTTGTGAGGGGAACACGAGGGCACCTCAGACATCCTTAGCAACCAGGTCCCCCATCTGCAGAGGGGCCACCCTGCTTCTCAACTGGTGGTGATCCATCAAATCCTCAAGTAGGAGGAAACTGAAGAGATCATTTAGTCCAGTGTTTCTCGGTCTGTTAGGTACACGTTTCACCTGGGAGTTTTGCTATAGGGGAGATTCGTATTCAGTAGTGACCATCTCAGTCAAATAAAAATCCATTCTTCTGCAGAGAAGGAAAATCTCTTGTTTAGCAGCTCGTTTACCTTTTAGAAGTTCTTACTTAGCAAGACCAAATCCCTTTAGTCAAGCCACATGGAGGCCACTTTGTCAAATCCTGCTCTCTGAGGAGATGGAGACCCAATGCAGCCCTCTCTCATATCATAATCCCTGGCTATTTAAAGACTACTGCTCAGATCTATTTTTAAAAGCACTGCTTCTCCCTCTGTTCTTACACCTGCATTATCCAGTTTGGTCAGGAAGAATAAAACGATTGGGGCACATTGGTGGAGGAACTGGCATTTGGAACCTTCATGTGGCTGCTCATGCAATCGGAATGGCATCACCTTCCCAGATATTCTCCGCTCTCAGTTCTCAGTAATAAAGGGGAAGGCAGAAGTTACGAAAGCCAAAATCTGGAGAATGACAATCTCAATTTAACCTTTAGCGTCATCACTACTCTTGTCAGAACTTGATCCCAGTGTAGTTCACAGGTAACGTGTGACCTAGTTTGGGTTTTCTCTTTTCTCCCAGCTGAGAGACTTGGAAACAAGGATTCAGCCATCTACCGAGGCCAAGCAAAGGAACCTGAATAACGTACAATGTGAATGAGAGTCGGTAGGTTGTATTTTAAGTACCAGTAATCTGTGACAAGTGCCAAGCCACTTCCAGCTTTGTTTTTATCTCCCTGAACTCTGCTTTCTTTGTGCTCCAAAAAGGTCTCCCATCAGCTTTTTGCACCTTTGTGTGATTTTAAATCAGTGTGTTTCCTCTCTCAGGGGTGCTTGCATTTTTTTTTTTTTCAGAGCAAGTGCAGTTTAATGAGCACCTCCAGGCTTAGGGGGACCTGGAAGGTGGGGTAAAAGACAAGATGTGAAATAGCTGTCCCTTGGGTTCTGCGCCACAGCAGAGTATTTTGGTTAAAGCCACGTGACTTTCCAGGTTGAATCTCGGCTCTGAGGTGGCCTCAAGTACAATCATTTTAGTGGATTCCTTAGGACTCAATCTAAATAGCAGACAGTTATCCCACTCAGGGCACTTGTATTTTTAAACCTTTCTCTCTGAGTAAGGAATGAGATGGGTCCTTTGTTAAAGAGGCTCATGGTCTCCGGGTTTTAGTACATACCTGACTGGAATGGCATGGTGGGGCTGCTCAGAGACACTCCCTCCAGTAGAGAAGCTGTGGCCACTTACAGGTTCACACAGACATCCTGGGGGGAAGGACAGACTCTTCCAGTGGAAAGTGAGGCTTCCAGGAGAACCTGTGCAATTTGCAGGTTTGCAGAGTGCAAGAGTATCCAGAAGCCTACTGTTTCTCTGACCCCACCTTCTGCAGAACATCCTTGGTCATTTCAAGAAAGTAAAATGAAGCAGCCAGAGCAGCGGATGAGGTGGTAACTTCTCCTGGTTTATTCTGACAGCCAGTGTGTAGGGTGCTCTGTATGGGGAATATGACTCACCAGCCTTTTCATGACGCTGGGCCCAGGATTCACAGTGTTCCAAAATTAGCAACCAGCTTTGTACACCCACAGAGTAGTAAGACACTTCCCATTTGAAACATTCAATCAGTGGTAAATACATGGAGAAAGGGAAGGTTAAAAGATTGTAGATTATTACAGCTCTTTTAGTTAGCCTGGAAAATCTTTCTGGAGAATATAGTTCTCTTCGCTTCACCATTTATTACCTATCATTCATCCCTCCAAGAATTTTTCAAGGAATATCGTCTCTGTGTCTAACGCTATTCTAGTTCTGAGGGAGGCACCAACAATGAGGCAGCCCTTCCTCTCACGGAGTTCAAAATTCAGTGAGGGAACCTTGGGCAAGTGATTTAATCTCTTACGGTTTCCTCATCTGTAAAATGGGGACATAGTGTACTTAATTCATTAGACAAGGTACATATAGCTCTCATCAGAGTGTCTGACACTTTAGCAGCCATTTAACTAACATTAGCTGTTAGCTTCTGCTGAGAAACAAGTGGTGTGGGACTAAGATTATTGGTATCCTGGTGTGCCTGTTGGTGCCACAGTTAAATCTCCCCCCTGGAGCGTAGGGCTTCCGCAATGCCACAGCACGGAACTTAGCCCCATTGGGGATGGAACCAGAGATACTGAGCTCAGCATAAGCCTCCACCCCATTGGCAAACCTCCCTCACTTGATCTAAAAGGAACTGGATAATCAATTGGTGCTTGAGGAGGAGGAGGAGGAAAAGGAGGAGGAAGGATCTGTGTAAAGTGTGACTCACTTTTATAGTCATTCATTTTATGAACTCAATTTTATAGTCATCATTCATTTCCTCTTTAGTGTGAAAAGCCACCCAATCAGCTGCACAATAAAAATCAAGTCTGGGAATGCCAAGATATGTCCCTGGTGTGGTCCCACAGCTAGAAAGGGGGAAGTCAGATTGGAAAACTCGGGTCGCCTGCCTTCCAGGCCTGCAATTTCTTTGGGCCTCAGTTCCTTCCCTGGGTCTCCTCCTTGGTGAAGCTTCTGGACACCTGCAAGCACTGCAGGTTTGAGTACTCACAGAAAACCCCTTATAGTTATCTGTTAACACGATCTTATGGGATTATCAAGTGTCTGTGAGTTTCTTAACAGATCTTATTTATTTTTATATTCCTGGGGACCCTTCCAAGAGCTCCTTCTGGTTTGGAAAAGATCGGGTAGACCCTCTGACCTTCCCAAGTGAGGACCTGGCTGGTGGTGGTGGTATTGGTGGCGGTATATTGGCGGGTAAAGTCATCTTTAAGGAGGCAGCTTCAGCATCTGCTTTCATTATATGATTCCAGACAAGTGCCTGAAATAGCTCTGCCACTAGCCCATCACTCAGCCCCATTAACAAAGGCAAGTCTTTGCCCTCAGTTGGAAAGAAAAAGTTTAAACATAAGCCTAACTTTTATTTTAAGTAGCCTTGATAAGACGCATTAGATCATCTCTAAGGTTCCTTTCAGTTCTGTGATTCTAGAATCTTAACTATCTTGAGCCGAAGATAGTTTAAAGCTGGGCTGAAAAAAACTCAGCAGAGAGAGGAGAAAAGGAAAAAAACTAGATGGCTTAAAGAGTAAGCAGGGAGGGTAAGGAAAGCTTTATGATTTTTCCATTTGGAGATCTGGCTGCATTTAGAGCCATTTTTTCAGCTCTGTTGGGTTCACCTTTTTAAAAGGCACATGCTCTGAGATTTAAATCGGCTCACTAATCTGGCTAATGGGTGTGGTTTAAAAGTAACAAAGGAACAGGTAATCAGAGGTCTGGCTCCTTTGCCTACCTGGTGCTGCCTCCAGCATACCCGATTTTCACCTCCCCAATCTTCGTGGTCTTGCCGTGACTTCCTTTCCAAAGCCCACTCAGCTTTCTCCTGTCCTTTCACATAGTCTTCTCTCTGTGTTAAGGTGTCATGGAGCCAGACAGGCCTCCCTTGAAATTTACCACTTGTTAATGATGTGACTTGAACATATTTAACCTCTCTGAGCTTCAGTTTTCTTATCCATAAAATGGGTCCACATTAACCTGTAAGCTCTTATAGGGTTACTGTGAGAATGAAATATGCGTATGCATGCATGATCGTACATAAATGTTAACTGAGAAGTTTTGAGTAGGGATTAGGTCCATGTGCCATTTTGTAGCTGTGGGACCTTAAGCAAGTTACTTCTGTGCCTCAGTTTCCTCATCTATACAATGGAGATAATAATGTTACCTACTTCGTTGATTTTGGGTAATGATTAAATGAGTTAACATGTATAAAATGCTTGGAATAATAGTTGGCAGGTGGTATGTGCTATGTGTTCGCTGTTCATATTATTGTTGTTATTATTATTATGTAACATACCCAGCCTAATATCTGGCACAGAGAAATGCTAAAAAAATACTTAGTCACTGTTCCCTGTCATCTTTAGTACTAAACTTGCTGCTGGTCCTCTAGAACTTCTTCCTTTCTCCAGCTAATATGAAGCTGGAGCTTCAGGAGTTGCTCAGCCACCCAGAATTTAAGGCTCATGTTTGGTGGTCCAGGTAGGTCAGTAGGTGGGGCCAGAGGAGACCAAAGGGGTCAGAAGGATCAACAAATTTCACTGCCTTCACGCCATTATTTGTGCAGGGCTCTGGCCTCAAGGGCACCTCAAATAGGGAAACCAGAGTGTGTGACTTGGCGGACCTCTTAGGAAGCAGGCAGGTGTGCTGCCTTCCTGAAGAGAGGAGTCCCCAAAACAGACTATTGCCACTTCCCCCCGTCCCCCGCCTCTGACATTTGATCAACTCTGGCACATGCCAAAGGAGCCTTCGGGTTAACTTCAGTGGGGCTGTTTTATTTCTAAACCTGCAATCTAAAGTAGAATACAATAACTTCTAGTCCCAAGAATTCATTCTGCACACAGCGCTCAGCTTCCACTTGCTGGCGAGGGCTGTTGGTGCGCTGCCATCCAGGGAGAACCGCTTCAGGAAGGCTGCGGTGGGGGCAGGGGAGCTGGGCTGCTGGCCCAGCTGAGCACTGTGCTGCTCCAAACTGGCTGTGGAGGGGCTGCACGGAAAACTCTCTCTGCAGTGCACAGAGTCAATCATGTATTGGGCACTCAGCCTGCACAAGGCACTGTGGAAGGCACAATGGAAACTGAGGTAGCCCAGGCCTTCAGAGAGGTCACGAATCTGGTGGAAGAAACAGAAGTGCTTAAAGAGTAAACTAATAATAGAAGGATAGCTGAAGTCATCAGCTTGTCCTTGCAGATATCAGCGACCTGTAAGACTCTTTAAATTCCTGAGATTCTAGGTAGAGCAAACCCTACTAGAAGAGCATAGTAATAACATCCATTGTATATCAGGCACTCTTCTAAAGGCCTTTATATCTATTATTTTATTTTGTTTTCCACAGTAACCTTTTGTAGTAGGCCTTGTTGTCCTTATTTTCACACGGGGAAACTCAGGAACAGAGAAGCTAAGGGACTAACAACACCACACACAGAAGAAGCTATAGAGCCAGGATGGAAAGCCAGGCTCTCCAGCTCCAGAGACCCCACCTTCACTCTCCTTGTTAAACGACAAGGAGCCAGGGAGAGTGAGCCCTGGGAATCACACAGGCAGGGATTCCTTCCTCTCTCAGGTTATGAGGAACCCACAGGTTCCTTCAGTTCAGGGGTTTACCCCATGGGTGCATCACCCTGCCTGACCCTTATATGCATTCCACACCCTAAGCAAGAATCTGCTCAGCTTGTTCAGTCACAAGCCAGTAAAGGAATCCCTCTCAGGTCAGAGGTCTCCTGCCAAGCCCCTCTTAGGCTTTTGACCAGCCTCCAGATGGCTGCCTTTGGGGAAGAGAGGATGCCAATCCAGTTATGACAAGGATGGTGGGCAGTCATGCGGTACAGAGGAATTGAATAGCTCCCTGCGACCTGAAAGAACTCAACTAACACATGACCCCACCAGGAAGGGGTGTGGCTCTTCTGCATCCCTAATCATACTGAAGTGCTCCTGGCTGCTCACTCAGAACTCTAAAAAAAAAAGGGTAATATACCAGGGGTGCCAAAAAAATGTATACAAGTGGACACTTTGGTCAGCGTTGCTCAAGCAGTAGTTTGCTGTAATCAGAAGTGTCTGGACGCTGATGGTAACCACTCGGAGCACCTCTTGTAATTGCAAAAGTCAAACGTGACTTGTGTTCATCTTTTGCTAGTAGTATATATTGAGTATTACAATTTTAATACAGTTTTCCTTTCTTAAAATGTGCATTCATCATATAGACCCACGACAAAGATTTTTTTCCAAGCTCCACTGACAGTGGTATTTCTAGATTCCTGCTATCTGATCGAGGACACACAAACACACATACAATTTAGTACGTTAGACTAGCCAACTTATTCTATTTTTAATTCATTTATAGATATTAATGAAAATGGATAACCTTTCCAGTCTTTAACATTCTCTGAATTACACATATTAATGAAATCTTTAATCCACACAGCCCCAAATTTTGATTAATAAGAAGCTGTAGAGAAAGAATAGAGCACATGAAAATGGGTATAAAAGACAAAATATAATGGGGTCCATTTGTCTGTAATTAGATGTTTAAATTACAATGGTATTTCTTTGTATAGATTTGAGAAGAAAAATAATACATTGTAATCACTATCTTAAAACATTCTTGGAATAATTTAGGATATGGAACTTTATTTTTTGAAACCACATTTTCAGGTTTTAACAACAATCAAGAAACATCTCAGGAATAATCTGATGGTCTTTGCTAATCCTCTGGCAGAGTGAATCACTGCTAGGGTTTCCAGGCGGGATTTCCCGCCCATTCTCAGGAATTTTTTTCACTTTCCCGTTCCCAAATCACAAGATATAAACTGTTTTCTGTTCTCCGTGATGAAACATTTCCACAATGTGACAACCGATACTACCAACTACCTGGGTTCAAGGAGCCGATTTTCCAGATTTCCCAACCAACTTTTCTTGGGATTCGGGAATGGGAAAGCAAAAAAAATTCCTGAGAACGGGCAAGGAATTCCCACCTGGAAACTCTAATCCCTGCTATAGTAAGCACAATCTTGTGGGAAAATTGATTAAAGAAACTGAACTAATTGAGAGAGTTGCAGGAATTAGGTCTTTATTATGCAACATACTTTCTTGTTCGTGTTTTCTCTCAATCCTTTGATATTTTTTATAAACTGATAGAGCTATCTGAGGTTAAAACATGAAATTCTCCTTTGGGGACCAATGACATGATGACATTAATGTGTTAAACTGACTTCAGCCAGGATCAATTCTACCCTCAGCAGTGGGAAGATATATCTATCTAAATGATACCATAGCTGCAGGAAAAGCAGCAACTTCTATAATATGTTCTGTCATGTGCCATGAATTTGAATATCTAACAAAGCACAGACATAGAAAATATCAAATTTAGGTCTAACATTCTTTAACCTTCTGCTATTGACTCTTTAAAAAAAACTTAAACCATTAAATTTCAGCATGAGATTTTGACATTTAAAAAATTTTTGCAATCATTATGGTTTTCAGCAAAATCCTCAGTCATGCAAACTAAATAACACTTATTATATGTTCAACACTTACTACTTATTAGTGACTGTGCTAAGCCCTTTATATACATTATCTCAATTAATCCTGGAAACAGGACTGCAGCAATATTTATTATCCCTGTTTTTCATATTAAGAAACTGAGGCTTAGAGAGTTAAAAGTACTTCCAGGTCACCTGTCTGTTAGATGGTTTATTTACTTTGACTCAGCTCTAAAGCATTCTATGCCAACTTGTCTATGTATCCAAAATTTCAGCTTTGTCTTTGTCCTTTTGTCAGCTTTCTTTCTTCTTTTTCTTTTTTTAAGTGTGTTTTTCCAGGACCCATCAGCTCCAAGTCAAGTAGTTGTTTCAATCCAGTTGTGGAGGGCGCAGCTCACAGTGACCCATGCAGGGGGCATCCAATAGGCAACCTTGTTGTTAAGAGCACCGCGCTCTAACCAACTGAGCTAACTGGCCACCCCAAGCTCTTTCAAACAATTAAAAATTAACACATGTGCAATCAATAATAATGTATAATTACATCACTGGGTTGGGCACTGGGGAAATAAAGAAAAAAAATGGGGGCCAGCCCGGTGGCTCAGGTGGTTGGAACGCCATGAGCTGCCACAGGCTGCTGAGTGCTGCTGTGGGCTACTGTGTGCTGCCCTGGGCTACCATGTGCTGCCAGGTGCAGCCGGCAGCCGGTGAGAGTTGCTGTGAGTGCCGATGGACTGCCTCAGCCCGGGGGGGTAGTGCAAAGCTCATAATAGCAGCATGGGTCAGGGAGCTGTGTCCTACACAACTAGACTGAGAAACAACATCTTGAACCGGAGTGTGGTGGGGGAGGCAGAAAAGGGGGGGAAAATGTGCATTCATTTTTTAGCACTCTCTGTATATATAAACATATATGTTTGTATAAAGTATATTTATAAGATTGTTTATAATAATGAAAAATAAAACTATCCAGCTATCCAGTCATAGAGGATTGGTTAAGTAAATCAAGATATACCCAAACAACAGATTACTAGATACTAGTAAAATCAGCACTATACAAGTATATTTATTAACATAGAAAGATGTTTTCAGTATGTTGCTAAGTGTCAAGGTCAATTTTTTGAAAGACAAAATGGATATTCTGACCCTATTTTCCTAAATATATATATATTATATATTTTCCTAAATATATATATTATATATCATATATTTGCTAAATATATATATAATATTTCTATATATACATGTATAGAAAAAATTTAGTTTATACACACAAAATATTAATAGAGTCTATCTTTGATAGGAAGGATTACAGATTACTTAAGTTCTTTCCTTTTTGCTTATTTATATTTTCTATAGTATACATCTATTTCTTATGTAACAAAACTGTTATTCTAACAAGCTAACAGTATGTTAGAAATAACCTTAATTTTATGAGAAGAATCATCTCACCTTAAATATGGGGGGGGGGGAAATGTCTGAATTTCTTGTTCTCTTTCCTCTTTGTCTCTCATGCTTTTGGTGGAAAGCAAATAGTTTTCATTGTGGAGAATGATTCTGGGCCAGTAACTTACCTTTGAGTAATAGCATGTGAAAGCTGGAAGGGATTTTAGAGATCATCTAGCCCAATTCCTTATTCAGCGGATGGGGAGACTGGACTCAGGCTTAGCTAGTCTTACAAGCGCTTGGTAGCAAAAGCTCAGCTGGAAGCCAGGTCCTGGGACTCCCAGTCCACAGCATATTCTACACTGTCTTGTCAGGTCATTACATTGGCTGCATTGACACACAGCGGACTGGAATCATTTAGTGTGGATGTGACAACTCTAAGCATAGGAAAGGCTATTATGTGGATGACAGTCAGTCACTATCCTTCAGCTCTACTGACAGGCAAACATGGAAAACTGGATTTAACTTCCTGCAGCTTCGATAGTGAGAATTAAGACCTTGTCATGGAGGATGGGAAGATAATTCTTGTACTCTCTTCTGGAAATCTCTTATCTAGAAAGCTCATATGTGATTCCACATGAAGGCAGAGGCCAGGCCACGAATCTGTTCCCCAGATTCCTTCCTCTTCTTCAGTAGTTGGGTCATAAATGCTGTTTGGGATATTTTTACTCTTCTTCCCAACATTTATCTCTCTGGACAGTAGAGTAATGACAGTAATTCAAAGTCAGCGTATTATAAACATTGCTCTCGACCCTTTGTGAAACCAGTTTCAAGACACTGCACTGATAATATTGCTTTGTCAACTTCCCTAGGAATTCTTGGCTTTAGCACGGTGGTAGGAGTCAAGGTGTTTGGTTGCACACATGGGAAACCCCACTTGAACCAGTTTAGGCAAAAGAAAAAATGTATTAACTCATAGAATTCAAGGAAAGGTTGAGTATCCAAACAAAGCAAAGGTCAGGGATATATGGGGTTAGGCCTCAGGAAACACAAGCACCAAGGACTTCAGCCATGCCTTTGTCTCTGCCTCTCCTCTCAGTCTCTCACTCATGATTACTTCATTCTCTTTCACTGCAGCAGGCCTACTCCACTTTCTGTTACCATATTTCTATCTGACAGTCTCCATCATCAGGGAGGAACTTTCCAGATGGTCTCTTACTTGTCCCAAGTTAAATCACATGGGAAGGCCAGGGTGCTGTGTCACATAAGAACATGACAATCCCAACACGCACACGTTGTTTGTCTAGGAGGAAAAGCAAGTCCCAGAAGACTAGGAGGTATTTGCCGAGACAAGGATATCATCTACCCCCTCCTTAGAGATGATGAGTTTGAGGAGAAGAGACTGAACAATTAGAAGGTGTGTGAGAATCCTTAAGAAGTCAAAATAAAAATACTGAGAGTAGGATGTGCCTGGCCGGGGACATTCTTTTTTACGATGATTGACATCCAGTGGGGAAAATCTTGTTGTGAATCTCTCCTTGACTGGGCCGGCAGAGGGGCACACCTGGATATTTTAGGACCTGAGACATGTTTCAAGAATTGCACTCCCCTTTTCCCAGGCCACTCTTCAGAAAACTAAACCACAGAGGTAACAATCATGTAATTTTAACTGTATTTATAAATCCCTAATCCTTTATGTAGTGCTTTTTTTCTCCTCTGTGCTTGGTTTGAGTGTTGCTATTTTCACAGAGGAAATCAGAGGAAAGAGGCTATAATTATAGGTCAAACACCAGCTCCGGAAGCAGTGAAGGCAGTAGAGAACCGAGGGCTCCCTGCCCTCTTCCGGGTTGCACCCTGGACATTTCCCCCTCTTTCCTTGGGCCTAGGTCAGCTCTTTGTGTCTTTATCCCCGTATCTTTTTTCCCTTTTGTTTGCCAGTCCAGCATATCACGAGACAAAAAGGGAAAGTTAGAACAAAAAGCCAACAAATTAAAACTGCACGTTGCTTGGGCAGGTCTGTCTCTTGGAGATAATTCAAATGGAAAAGAAAAGGGAAAAAAACCAAAACATATCAGGTCATTGGCCTTTTTAAACAGACCGCCGGCAATATTTACTCCTCCTGAAATAGCACAGTCACATGAAATAAAACTGTGTTCGGTAAAGCCTGCAAAACAAAAGGACAATTTACAGGCTGGCACGCTCACTGAGGGCCCTCTGTTTGCTGGCCGGATCAGGGCCTCTGCTTCCTGGCTCTCCAGGCCACCTTCTGCCCAAGGCCTGCAAGAGACCCATGGGGGTCAAGGTTAGATTGCCTTGGAGACCCTCCCAGACTTTTTTTCCCCTCAAATAATTTGGAAAGGGAGCTAAAGGGTTGAGAGCAAGGCTGTGGCAAGTTTGTGGCAAATGTGGCCTCCACTATAGAACTGGTGCTTGTTGTGGGCTCCACAGGAGCAGCTGCTAATGGCACCCGTCACCCTCCAGCATAGTCATCACTGTTGCTTCACTCTCCTTTACCCCTGACTTTTTCTCTATTACCTACCCACCCACCCTCTCTCATCCACTTCCTCCGTTTTCCCCTTTACTCTTTCTTATATTCCCCTTTTGCCTTCTCTCCTCACCTCTTACTTCTGTTGGGGCCCCTCATGGACCTTTATTAGACCCAGAAGATCTAAAAAGGCTTCGGGTGGCAGGTTAATGAATGTGTTGTCACACGCCAGGTCTGGGGTCAGAGTAAATTCCCACTGAGACTCAGACCTCACTGCGGGCTCAGGGGAACCTTCTCAGCCTCACTCTTTGAAACTTTTCACTTGCCCAAGATTCCTAAACAAAACAAAACAAAAATCCACTTATAAAAATAATTCATTATATTTGTGGGTACATTATGTTTCTCAAAGTCCTTTTGCAACGATTGATTTAATCTTTATAGCAACCTTGGGACATGGGCAAAGCAGTTGAGGAAGCGGAAAAACGTGGAGCTTCAGTAACGTGTCCAAGTCAGTCAGAGAGCTGTCCTCTTTTCCCTCAGCTTCTATACACATAGAAAAAGAAGAAAGTGAGACCCATTCCAGATGCCAGAGAAGGAGTTTTCTAGCATCCAGGGTGAGAAGTACTTTAGCCTGAATCCCTGGCTTATCAAATGTAGGCTACTTTGTTGACAATGACCTTTGTCACCTGGAACTTCATGAAGTCTATTTCCCTGAATGTCTGTTTCCTTCCTTCACAGCAACAATCTAGCAGGCACTGCCTTCATTTTCCTTTGCACATGCCAAAGTACATACAGTAAGTGGGAAAGGGTTAGCCAGTTGTGTATAACGTACTCCATCTTTTCAAGTGTTTCATGGTTGTAAAGAAAATTACTTTTAGGACTCCACTGACGTCTGTCTATTAATCCGTCAATTGATCAATCAGTCATGTATCTATCGACAAATATTTACTGAGTCTCTCACTGTGCTACATGATAATGTGCTAGGTTCTGATTTCAGTAAAAGGAGACCTCGAAAAAGAGTGTGTTACAGAGTCTGTGTACTTTCTAATAGCCACCATGTTTGTCACTATGTCAAAGGGCTGCTCTCCGGCCACCAGGACGTCTTCTACTTGGGGTACCTGAGAGCTGAAGGGCCTGGACTGTACACACCTAGGGAGCAGCCCCCAACCAATGACTGACAGGTGCAGAGACAAATGCCACACTCCGAGGCCTGACCTGCACTGTCGCTCACCTGTGGGCTCAGCTGCAGTTACCCTCTGTAGGATTTCACTTGCCGTTTTTGGCTTCTAAGCTTTTCCCATGCTACTTTCCCACACTCCTACTGTGTTTTTTTCTGGCAACACATTCTCAGAAATCACTTTCACACCAATTCTTGTCTTAGGATATGCTTGTTTTGTCTTGGGCTCCTTCCTACCCTGGTCTCTGGGGTCAGAGTGAATGAGAGAAATGGAGAAGCAGAAGACCGGGACCTCCTCCCGGTACCACAGAGGGACATAGTTACAAGCTGAAGGCCCAGGGGACCAGGGCAGCACTCAGGTAGGGAGGAAGACTGTGTCCCCAAGTCTGCACGGGAGACAGCTCCCGTGTGGGGAGGGAAGGACTGAAGGGAACTGAGTATGATTTGACACCTTAAGGGTTTTCAGTTCGAAGAACACTAGAAATGGGACTGAGGCCATAGAACAACATCCTCAAAGCAGGCAGAGGCGGCAGCAGTGAGGCACTTCTCCCAAGTGGCTTCTGGGGAGCAGAGGTCCATGAGCACACTTGTGCCTGAATGAAGGGAGACCACCATCTAGGATGCCCAGAGAGAACCGAGAAAAGGAATGAAGTAGTGATGCATGCTACAACATGGATGAACCTTGAAAACATGCTAAGTAAAAGAAGCCCGGCACAAAGGCCATCTATGGTATGATTCCATTTACATGAATTGTCCCGAACAGGTAAATCCATAGAGACAGAAAACAGATCAGCGGTTGACAGGAGCTGGGGGGAGAGGAGAGTGGGGAGTGACTATTAAATAGGTACAGGGTTTCTTTTTCAGTGGTGACAACGTTCTGGAACTCGATAGTGGTGCCAAACCTTGTACATATACTAAAAACCACTGACATGTGCCCTTTGGAATGGTACATTTTATAACATGTAAATTACATCTCAACAAAGGAAAGAACAAACTGGGAACTTGTGCTGCAAGTCAGTAAAATTTTTGCTGTGAATGTTATGTTCCTTCCTCATTTGGCCAATGGAAGTTGGGATTATTAGTGTTACGTAAGTGTTGAAGGAGGTCTGGTTGTGTAGGCTGCATGTGGTACAACCTCTGTGGCTGTACGTGGTGGCCCTGGTCAGTTACATATTTCTGGAAAGTTCTTCTATACTTAGGATCTCCCCTGCCCAAGATAGGAGTTGGAGACTTTTTTCTAATTGTTTCATGAGTCCCCATCTCATGTCCCTAACCACAATGTAAATTTTCTGAGGGTAGAGGGTCTTTTGTGGAATTAGAGATTCTCTCTTCTTTTCCTGCCCGAAGCTGGGCACCCATGGGTGCTCCTTGACCCTCTCCACGCAGACTCTAAAGTGAACGTAGAACTAGGGCCTGGCACCGGGACCCACCGTGTGTGAGTCTTCAACACTAGACAGAGCGCTGTTCTAAGTGCTGCTTCTCCCCAGATTCTGCTCTAAAGGTCAGGGATGGTTCGCAGGCCCAGAGGTTTTCCTCATTTCTGTCCTGATACTTGGCACCATTTGCTCCCTTCAGTGGGAAAGCAGGTATGATTTCTGGGCATCAGGTGACACCTGCTTTTTCAGGGTCACAATACACTCCCACACGCAGCAGGCTGATTATCATAATATACTTGATATTAAACTCCAGCAGAAATTGAGGTCCGAGTGCCAAAGCCAGTTCAAAAGTCACTACAAGTTTTCTTTTTCAGTGGAAAAAAAAGAAAAGAAACTGCCAATTAAAATGTAGAATTTAGCTCCCTCCATCCAGCTCCGCCTGCATTTCCTAAACTCATGAGAATAAAAATAAATCATTTTCTGACAGCAGTTAGTGGGTTCCCTTCTACTCTGAAAACCACGGTCAGGAAGGTAGTCACTTCCCAACAGCCCTCTGTGTATTGTGCTACCGGCTGCAGCCCTGCTTCTGACCTCCACCCCCAGAAACAGACTCGTGCAGCCGGGCGTGCATTTCATAAGGGGGTCTGTCTCCAGACACCCCGATCGGGTGTTTACTTGAAGGCTTGGATGAATAGGAATGTCACTTCCTGGTTCCAGAGCTGGCAGACTGCCTGCCCCTTTCTGCTGGCTGAGAGCCAGAGATGGCCTGAGCTCTATTTACTCTCTGTGCAGGCACGTTCTCAAGATCCCTGAGGCTGGGTCACATCTGGACACAGAGTTTCTGCGTCCTGAGGGAGTATGTGTGTGCTTGTGGGGTTTGTAGATGCATATTATGGGTTGGAGTGTTTGTTATATGTGTGGGTGTGTACATTTTGGGAGTTGAAATGGCTCAGTGTACATAAAAATTAATATTTATTATAAAACAGTCTAATAATAAAGAAAAATAAAAGTAAAAAAACCACTCAACATCACCTTAGTGAACATTCTTCCATGTATCTCTCTCTCTGTTTCTCTGTACCTCTCTGTCTCTCTCCCTCTTTCTACAGTCACACACACACACACACACACACACACACACACACAATTTTCCATACGTGGTATCAAACAATATACTGGAAGGCTGTTTTCTAAACTAATAATAATAATAATAGACAGTTGCCAAGTGCTTGCTATTTGTCAAGCACCATGCTGGTCCCTTGACATGGACTGAACCCATTTAATCCTCCTGGCCATTCTATAAGGTAGGTACTCTCGATATCCCCGCTTTACAGAGGAGACTAAGCCATAGAGAGGGTGAATAAGGTTAGCCTCTGGTGAGTGGCCACACCGCTAGTAAGGGAACAGAACCTAGATTTGAACTCATCTGACCCAGGGACTCTGCTCTTGACCACCGGGCCCAGGAGCAGCAGACAGAAAAAGCTGGCAAGAGTCTTGGAGTTTGTTCATTCATTCATGTATTCATTCAACACTTACTGACTGCCTGACATGGGCTGGGTCATGAGGGTAAAAATATGTACAAGACACAGATCTTCTTGAGACTCAAAGTCTTTTGAGGGAGAAAAATGTGTGAATAAATCATTGCAACTCAGAGTAATGAGGCAAATTTCAAAGAGAACGAAGGGGAAGCCATGAATGCCACCTGGGGACGTTGGAGAGGTGACATTTTAACTGAATCTCAAAAAAAGGAAAAAAGATCAGCTATTTGCTGGAGAGTTAAGGTGGGGGAGGAAAAAAGGGGGAAGGGGACTTCAGGCTGAGCAAATAGCATGGCAAAGGTACTGGAAATCTCAAGTGTGCGGTGTGGCTGCAGGTAGAGGTAACGATTGAGAACGCAAACTGAAGGGTCCAGCTGCTCCTCTGAGGAGTTTGGCCTTCGCTGTATAGACACAGGGGAGCTAGCTACTGGGGGTGTTTGATCACGGTGGTGTTTTACAAGGACAGCAAGGCAGCATTCAGGAGGAAGGCTTGGAGTAGAGGGGGACAGGGAGCAGGGCAAGTAGGTATACCTGGTACTAAAGCAGGTTCTCAACCCTCACTGTCCAGGGGCTTCACCTGAGGAAGGAGCCTGGAGCTCAGGAGAGAGGTCTGGGCTCTTTCCCTGGGACACAATTCTGCAGACAGTAGAGCTTAAAAATGCTCGTCAGCAAGTATATATTGTGGATCTGGTATGTGAAACTCTTCATAATGCTGAAGACTCACACACACACACACACACACACACACACACACACACACACATTTTCTCTTTGGGAGCTTGCACATACATACACAAAAGCTACCTAGGTCAAAGACAGGGAAAGGCAAGGTATAAGCGTTGAAATGAGTGGTCTATAAATGATACCACAAGGACATAATCAAACCAAATCCAGAATGTGGGGCATTCTACAGGACAGTTAACCTGGTTTATTTATTTAGTCAATGGCATGGGGTGGGTGGGGGGAGCGGAGGAAGGACTATTCTAGTTTAAAAGAAGTCAAGAGAGAACTCACAGACATAACCAAGCATGATGAGTAAGGGTGACCTTGTTTGGATCCTGAGTATAACATGCCCAACTCTAAACACGATTTTTTAAAGACAATTTGGGAAACATTTGTTTTTTAAACAACTGATTATTATTTTTTTAAAAGTTGCCTTAAGCATCTGCACTGATGACGCCAACCTCGACTCCTGGCTCAATACTGACGGAAATAATCTGTTTAACAATCTCAGAAGGACTGTGCAAGTCACTCAGTCGCTTGTGATCCTCCTCTGAAAAACAAAACAAATAAACAAACAAAAAAAGAAACGGTCCCAAGTCTTAGAACCTTCCCTTCAGGGAGTTTTTCTTGTAGTGATTCTCAGAGTCTTGGTAGGCATCCAAACTGGCCCTTTCACTTTGAGATTTGTTTTTTTCTTTGCGCCTCTGATCCAGTCAGCACACACCTTCTCCAAGGATTTTACGTTGCGGCTGTAGCATAATTCTAATTCAGTGAATCTGCCACCTCTGGTTCCACGCGTGTCTTTCCGGTATCTTTAAAAGGCATGGCTGCGCCGTGGGTTCCTGACTGCTGCAGGCGTCTTCCTCAAAGAGCTGGGCAACTTTAATATAGGCTGAGAAATAGATGATAGAAAGGAATGATTAGCAATTTTGTTAGGTGTGATCATGGCATTGTGGCTATATAAGAAAATGTCCTTTTTTGTGATGCATGCTGAGGTATTTGAGAATAAATGGACATAATGCCTAGAATGTGCTTTAAAATGGCTCACCACCCCTCCCCCCTCCCTAGCCCCCCCCCCCCCAAGGTAGAGGACAGATGAAATAAATTGTAAAACTTATGACTGCTAAAGCTGGCAAGTGGGGTCATGAGGGTTTTATATGTAAGTTTGGAAATTTTCATCATAAAGGTTTTCGGTCTTGCTGTTCATTTTTAAATGAGTGGTCTAGACACAGATGGTGGGGCACTTCAGAGGTAGTGGAAAGGACTGGAACGATTTGTGGAAACAGAACGTCCTCCTCCCCTCCCCCTCTCCCTTCCCGGGGGGTTGACGTCTCCCATTTACGGAGCTCAGTGCAGTATTAGAAGCAGCCCGGCAGGAGCGACCCGTGGTTGTCTTTGGGGAGGGGGGACATGGCCTACAGAAGTTGGCAGCAGCCAAAGTGCAGAAAAATGTGGCGAACGCCAGGCTGGGTGACTGGCTGGACTTTGCACTATAGGCAATGATGAGGCTTCTGGGCAGAAAAGGGAGTGATGAAATCTGCTCTGGGCGGATTAATTGTGACATGCTGGGCAGCATGGAGTGATTTGGGGAGGTCTGGTGGGGGGGCTGTTACCGAGGTCTAAGCATGAGGACGTGATAAAGGCTTGAGTTGTATAGGAGTGACAGTGATGAGGGGCCAGTAGCGTGACATTTCCGATGAACCCAGAATCAGCCACATCTGTTGGTGGCTATGAAGCCAGCAGGTGTGAGTGAAGGACTAACTGATACAACTGGGTAAATGGTGGTGCTGTTTAATAGAAATGAGGAAACTGAGCTGATGTTGATGAGGATGAAGGCTTGATTTCAACTGTGCAAAATTTGAGGTGAGTGCAGAACAACCAAACTGGTAGTTCAGCCTATTCCAAACAATAGGCTATTTCATGGGAAGGTGAGGAGACCCAGAGTCAAATAAATTGGTTAAATCCTTTACTTCTGCCTCCACTCCCCCAAATAAAGCCTGATTAAAGTTTGGAGACTAAAATCCAAAACAATCCGTAAAAGTAAGCAGTTGAGCAGAGATAAGAGGTGAAACCATGGGGAGGGTGGGGAGGCAGTGGGTGTTTCCAAGGTGCTGAAGAAACCTTACTTTTGAAATCCTGGTCTGCTATGACTTTTGCTTCCTGTTTGTGGTAAGAGAACCTTCCCAGGGTTTCATGGGGCTGGGCTTGGTGGGTCATTCAATCTGCACTGAGCTACAGTCGGAAAGCTGATGGCTGAAGAGGGACATTGGGCGCTCCCTGAGGGCAGGGACCGGTTCTCTTACTGCAGTCCCAAGTATTCAGGATACAGCGTGTTCTTTCTAGAGATGTCGTGTTAGCTGCTGATGACCTTCTAGGTCCATGCGCCAAGAACTGGGGTACTGTTCTGTCATGACTATTTAATTACTGGGTGAGCAAACAAGAAAAAAAAAGTCACCCAGGGCAGGATTTCAAGAGCAGAATTACTTCAGCTGTCTGTGGAAATAACACCAAGTTGTGCAACAAGACATTTAGGGTGAAAAAGACACATTAGATCTTGGTCTGATAGTCTGACCATGTGTAAAACATAGCCCCTTTTTCTTTTCTGGAGCTGCAGATGGGACAGTGGAGAGATCCCCTCCAGCTCCAAAAAAAAAAAAAAAAAGAAAGAAAGAAATCAAAGAGAGAAAGGCCTGATATTTTGTGACACCCCAGAAGCCTTGCATTGGTTTCTCTTTCTGATTCTTCATTTCCAGAAAATGACATCAAGAAGCCAATAAGACACAAGGTAGATTATTTTTTCTCAACTGCCTTCCTTCCTGTTAAAAACCTCTCAAATTCTGCCCATCCCTTCTTCCTTACCCCACCCTCAGCCCACCACAAACCTACTTCCTCTCGAGAGCCCTAGCCCGCCCACTAAAGCCTCATCTTCGCCTGCACCCTGTTCTCCTGCTTCCACAGCTGCCAGCTCAGGGGTCATGCCCAGGCAGCCTGATCCTGGCGGAGATTCTTACCTCACTCAGCAGCCCTGGACAGAACTGGCACTGCCATACTGGGTCACCTTGGGAGAAGGCAGGCAGGAGTGACTGAGGATGTGACCTGAGAGCACAGCTGACTCGGGCCCTGTATTGCTATAATCATTTTATATATAATGTCCTGTTATTACTATTCTTCATGTTATTACTATATGAAGAAGAGCTGCCGTGGAATGCGTACCTCACTACATGCCAAGCACAGTGCTAAGCACCTCACATGCCTTTTCTCATTTAACCCCCCGGAAAACACATGAAGTCGGTGCTGTCACCATCCCCCCTTTAAATATGAAGAAATAAGGTTTAGAGAAGTTAAGCAACCTCCCCAAGACCAGAGAGCAACCAAGTGGCAGTGCTGGGATAGAGACTCAGATATGCCTACTTCTCAATCCCCTGGGCTTAACCATCATGACACACAGCTTTCAAGGCATTCAGCTCGACTTATTCCCACCTGCTGAAGTAGGGAAGATCATTTCAAACAGCCAGCTATTTTGGGGAGGAAGGTGGTCTGGGATCAGACTGCTCCAGAAGCCATGGGGACAAGTAACTGGTCATCTGCAAGATAGCCTGCTTTTCTCAAGTTTGCAGTCACCAAGCTCCAGCTTTGCCAGGCCTCCAGGCCCACATCCTACTTGGGTGAGTGGTAATAGGGCCAAGGTCACAAATCGGATTCCTTTGTGGACCAATTCCCTTCCATCTCTCCTGTGCTCACAGACAGTACTTCTGACTTTGGCCAGCGCTTCTCAAGTACAGACCACTGAACGCAAACGAAAGTGGTTTAACACAACCTTCGAGTTTTCAAAAAAAAGTAATAAATAAATCATAAAAGCATATACCCTACTCACGGATGCTCAAGAGTTACAACCTTATGTGAAGACAGTTTTCTATTTGCGACAGAGACTTAGTGTTTTAGTAAATCCCAATCCCTGAAAGGTCAAGCTCTAAAATATACTCCTTCTCCCTGAGAAAGTACAGTGGGAAATTGTAGAGATGTTCCAACCCGGTTGAGCTGTCACATTTTGTTTAATTGTTTTGAATTTGTTGAGGTCATGACACACCACCTCCTCATCAGAAATCCTTGAGACAGAAGTGAAATCTCTTAGTATTCAGTAACAGCACAGATCCAGTACAGGGCTCAGTATACAGTGGAAATGAATAACTACAGGAAGAGTTATACAAATTGGCAGTGATGGCTGCAGACTATAGGGATTGGGAATTGTCCAAACAGACTTTGGACCAGCGTAGGAGGCAACGTCCACTGTGCACACAGTGAGTGTGTTGGAGAGCCACGGCCATCTGTGGAACTTTGACCTGAGTGGAGGAGACAAGGGAACACACCCATGCATGCAAAAATAGACACAGAAATATGCACCCAAAAAATGTGGCACACATAATGATGAGGAGGGCAGAGATAAGAACAGACCCAGAAAAAATGGCAGAGAAAAGAACCAAGTGGGTTTAAACAGGGAACAGATTTCCAAAACAGGGAGCACATGGAGCTTAGAGTTGAAGAGTCCAAGTCGAGATGGAGAGAATAATGTGAGTCTGTGTGTGGATGCAGGGCCCAGGTCAGAGTGTCTGAGAGACTTAAGGCTTTTGCCCAGGAGAGAACTGGAGACAAAACCAGCTGTATTCTATAGCAACATGCCAATGCCAGTTGGTTGGGATGGTTCTACCCCCAATCCATACCTAACTAATTAGTTTATCAATATTCGTTGAACTCCTATAAGTGATTGTGCAAGACACTAGAAATACAGCGATGGTTCATATATAGTCTTACCTTCAAAGAGCTTATGGCCTAATCTAGTCAGGGTGACAGTAAAGCAAAGAGAAGATCACAACGTCCTAATATAAAGAGTATGGTGGAGATCTGCTTGGGTGCCCAGAGATAACAGAGAAGGGAGACCAAGTTGAAAGGAGTATCCAGCATGGGGCACCTGAATTGTCTTAAATAGCAAATAGGAAATGGAATATGAAGAAGGTGACATAGGGCATCCTGAGAGAGTTCAGCATGGGCAAAGACACTGAAAGGAGAATGCACATGGGGGATTACAAGTATTTAGGTATGACACAGAGTGCTGAGACATGAATTTGAAGATACAGGCAGGACCAAATTTGAATGTCAAACCAAGGATGTGATGGCAAGCAACCTTGGAATGAAAGATTTTAAGTAAGGAAATGATAGTGTTAGAGTTTAATCCTTCAGTGTCGGTAGTCATGGATGTAGGGTAAGAAGATAGAATAGCTTTATGGAAAATGACTACAACACCTCTCCTGAATGCCCATAATTTCTCCCAATACCCTGAGTCCCTCAACATATCTCTTTCCCTTTTCCAGTTGTACGATTCAGTGCACACACCAGAAGGTTGGGAAGGACAGCCTGATTCTACTTCCACTAGTAACATGAAGAGGCCTGGTGTAGAGCTTAAAGACCCTGAATTTCTACAATTCATCCCAAGGTATTCTCCAAAGGTACCCGGGAACCTGAGAAGTGATTTTCTAGGAAGATGCCTTCTAAAGTCTTATAGATACCTCTTAGGTGCCATTCCAAAATCTCAGGAAAAAGAAGTCATCATATTTGTGACCTTTTGGATATTAGCCCAGAACAATCTGAGAATAGGTAGGGTGGGTAGGTTGGTAGGTAGGTAGGTAGGTAGATAGATAGATAGATAGATAGATAGATAGATAGATAGATAGATAGATAGCTAACTATAGATAGATAGATAGACAAATAGACCAGTACTAGTTTTGGTATTACAATCATATCCTGGTACCAAGTTTGCCATTTTCAACAGCTACCCTCTCTGTTGTGAGAACTTTAACCTATTTATATCTGATTATTTTCCCTCTAAAATAGTTTAAATGCCCATTTGATTTCTAAAACGCTGTGGGTATTGGGTGCATGGACTAGCTTTTTAAATGGGTTTGCCTTCTTTCAAAACAGGAAGCAGCATTGGCCAACTTCATTAAAAATCAGCATTAGAGAACACTTAACTGAGTGCTTAATTATGTAATCAGATTTTGGCTTGCGGGCTGGGAATAAAGTTGGAAAGAAAGAGAGAAAGAGACTGGCTGTACCTCGGTGAGTTAAAAGAGATGGCGAGCAAGTGACCAAGGTAGCTCAGTCCCTCTCCACGTATGCTGGTCTCTGCTAGTCCTATGTGCTTGAGCCTGGTGGCCAAGGTAACCAGACTTGAGGTGTCCTACTGCCCCACGTCCAGTGATTAGTGACCGATGGAGAGGGTCAATCCCCTTCCAGTCATGATTGTCATTGGTGCATCATGCCTAATGACAACAGTCTAACTGTAGAATAGAATTTTGAAGCAGGAAGACACTTCTGTATTTTGCAAACCCAAGTGGGTTTGTATCCAAACTCACACTGAAGTCAGTTATAAGGCCTGAATCATACCTCTCCTGACTCCCTTTCTCCTTGCCAATTCACCATCACTTTGGAACCACAAAAATGCAAAACAGACTTGAACCTTGTGTTGAGAGTTAAGCCCATGAGTCATGATTGAACAAAAGCTTCTTTCGATGCACATTAGCCTGTTTTACCTCCACTGTGGCCAAAACAAGAATTAACCAAGTGACATTAGTCCATTCAGTGGTTATGGAGCGTCTGTTATGGAGCAGGCACTATGTTTGGATTCTACAATGAGCTGGGTAGTAAGGTGTCTTCTCATAGGGGGATCCGTGAGCTCAGAAGGCAGGAGAGGAGGGCACCTGACCTCGTTCACCTTTACGTGGTCAGTAAAGACTACTGCAGAGGGAAGGGTTTCCAAACATCTTAAAAACCTATCTTGGTGTGGGGAAGGCTCCCAGGACTAGAGAAAGAAGCTCTGCGGATAAGCTGTCTGAGATTGGCAAGAGAACTGATTGGGATGAGACCTTGGGTGGCTTTCTAAAATTGGATGTGGCTAGAAATAGCTGTTGGAGGGACTATGGTGAAAGGAGATTTGCTTTGAGTTCTAGGACTGTCCTGCAGGGTGGGCGTCCACTTTACTCCCTGACCTTTGCTCTGTCTGCAACCACCACTTCTGCCCTTCTTACTTCCCTCATCAGCTCTGTTCTGCCTTTTCACGCTTATCTCAAACTTTTGCTTAAAGCTTTATCTCTTCAGTGACATTCATTATTCTTTATAAAAGACACTTGGATCTCCCCTAATTTTCCCAAATGTTCCTACTTGTCCAGATATTTTTTTTTTTGAGCAATTATAGTGTGCTGTTGCAAAGTTCACAAGTTATAAAACGTTCGCCCTAACCTGACCAGGGAGACATACACATGATTACTTTACACAATATAATGTAGCATATGACTAAAGGTCAAATATACCCAATGGATAGAAAATGCTTCAGGAATATAGAGAAGATACTGGGGCTGGAGTCCACCCTGAGGGCCTCATGGAAAAGTGGGCCTTCAGTCTAGATGGTTAGAGAGTAGAACTGGGAGGCGCCAAGTAAGGCAGGTGTAGAGAAGAAATGCTCGCAGGAGTTTCATGGTGGAGATGAACAAAAATAACGTGTAACAACTAAAGAGCACTTTCTGGTTTACAACTTCCTTCACGCACTATTGAATTTAAGATTAGTGAGCTGAGACAGATAACATACTTCTGAATACCAGCTAAGATCTAGAAGATTCAGCAAGCATGTGGCGGGCACCTACCTCCTGTCAAGCAATTCTACGTATCTTATCTCATGTAATTCAAGAAGAAACCTCGTGAGGTAGACGCTGTTATCACAATTTTACAAATGAGTAAATTTATGGTTAAGGAACTTTTCAAGGTCACTTGGTTAATAATAATAATAATAATAATAACAATACCAGTAACTATTACACATGGTAATTACTATGTGCCAGACACTATTTAAATATTCTCATAACAACCATATAAGGTAAAAACTATTGTTATACCCACTTTTAGATGGGAAAAATGGAAGCATGGGGACGGTAAACAATTTGCCTAAGGCACACAACTAAAAAGTGTCAGAGACTAGATTTGAATTCAGGCTATCTGGTTTCAGAGCCCAGCCTCTAAAGCCTCTACTTTAGAGCAGACCTGCTTATAAAAAATATGATACAGTGCTATTATATATATATATATATATATATTATAGATATATATATATATCAATTATAGTTCAATAAAACTGGGAAAAAAAGAAATATAATGCACAACACAATCATGAGTCACATACATACCGTGTTTCCCTGAAAATAAGACCTAGCCGGACCATCAGCTCTAATGCGACTTTTGGAACAAAAATTAATATAAGTTAAGACCTGGTCTTGGTCCAGCTAGGTCTTATTTTCGGGGAAACATGGTAAGTTAAAATGTTTAGTAGTCATATTAAAAAAAATAATAAACAGGTGAAATTAATTTTAACAATACATTTATTTAACCAAATATCTCCAAAATATTATCAACATCTAATCAATATAAAAATTATTAATTACATGTTTCACATTTTTATATGAAATCTTCTAAATCTAGTGTGTTTTTAAACTTAGAGTACTTCTCAATTCAAATGCTAAATTTGCTTCAGAAATATTTAATCTGCATTTATATTTCAGACAATTGATAGTTTAAAAAGTAGATTCACATGCCCAAGTTATTCTAAACACACTTAAAACTTTACCAATAACTGAGTCGAGTTTCAAAAATCATTCTTTTAATATTTGCATCCATGTTGTCGAACTTGGTTCCTTTGCGTTAGAAGAAATGACCTGACTTTGAAGCAAATCCGATCAGTTTCAAAATTGTTTAAGTTAAGTAATTCACTAACTCTTGTATTCACCTCAGAATTATTCACATTGAATTCAGAGGAATGTTGCATAAATTTAAAAGCAACTATAAATTAATTAATATTAATAGTTTTATTCATAGTTTTCTTTTAGTTTTTGCAACTAATTTACATAAAATGCTCTTGCTTTCAGTGAAAATTATCTGTATATTAATTCATGTTAAAATGTGTTAAATTGTTATTATGAAAAATTTCAATTTCAACAGAAATTCTTATACCTTCTAGCTAGATCACAAATATATTTTTCCTTCCTTGGAACTTCAGATTTAGCTCATTCATATGCAGTGTGATTATCAGTGAGAAAACATAAATCACACTGCTGTCCTTTTGTCTTTGATTATTGAATATTTGGCAGGTATTCCTTTCATTTCAAGGAAATCTTGAATTAGAGTTCACACTATAATAATGTTTGTAAAGGTCTTCCACTACTCAACCAATGAGCATTGGAAAAGAACAAGATCATTACACTGATTTTCTTCTATTTCTTTCTACAGTTCCACAAGCTGCTGATTCATAGCATTTGCACATATATGGAACAATTTTAACAACTATGTCCATGACACTGTTCAGAAAAGTGAACACAAATATCGCCAACATGTATGACACAAGAGGAATGAAGCAATAGAAGAAAGATCAGTTTCTTGCTTTAACATCTCAATAAATCCAGACTTTTGACTGAACATAGAGAAGTTGAGGTTGGAGAACACTTCATTGTGATGGAAACTGTGTTTTCATATCTAGCTGAAGTTTTCCTTTGACAGATGGAAAAGACTCAGCAATGTCTACACCAATGAGTTCAGTTTTTAGGCTGTGAAATAAGACATTTTTTCGTAAGTTTGAGTCTTTTGAGACAAAATGCCATCCAAGTATTAATTGGGCATGATTCCTCTAAAGGTGAAGAAAGCCCTTGCAATTTTTCAAAAGTTGAATCCATTGAACTTTGACATAGAAAGATTTTTTTATTCAGTGGACAATTATTTAGTGGCTTAATTGAATAACTTATTTTTTGTAAAATATCTTTTGTAGTTTTTTTTCATTTACTTTTCCAACAAAATTTTTATAACTGAAATAATAATTTATTTTATTATCTCTCCAACTTAAAATGATTTTCTTTTTTGTGCAAGAATCCAAGTCATTTTATGGCTACCAAGGTTATATGCCCAGATCCTGCTAAAAATTGTTTTTAAAATGTTTGTTAGACATGTAATTCTAATTTCAGGGCTAGTTTAGCCCTACGACAGAGGCACAATTCCTCTGGGGTCTCTTCTGAATGTGACAAGGGTTCAACAAGCTCTTTCCATTCTACCCGGTTGAACTTGAATGTGTCCCAGCTCAGGCCCTTGTATAGCAACCTAGGAGTTCTCTTTGCTGAATCTCATGCAGTTGCATCCTACGCAGCTTAGTATTCAGCCGAAGACTCAAGGGACTCAAGATTTCTGGAGCTCTTTCTCTACATGCCTATCTCTTCCCTAGTACTCAGCCTCAAAAATTCCAGCTACCTCAGCCTCCACAAACTCTGATCTTTTGGTCCTCATTTCAGCAAGATTGTCGTATCTACTTGGGTCCTCTTGTGGTCTGGCTGGTGCCTCTAGGCAGAAAGCCAGGAATATTGGAGGGATCACTTCATTTCTTTCTCTTCTCCCAGGGGCCACAATCCTGCCCTGCATGTTGTACAATGAAAACAAATGTTTCATACATTTTGCCCAATTTTCTTGTTTGCCGGTGAGAGGGCAAGTCCAGTTCCAGTTCATTTTCATATCTGGAAGTAGAAGTTTCTTCATCACAATTGCTTCTTGCATTGCTAAAATAGTTCTTGCTAAAGTCAAAAAAGATATTTTTTCTGGATAAATCAAACTGTCTGCTCTTTCTTTCTTCCCTGCTCTCACTGACAGGCTGTATTACTTCCTTTCTCCCTAGGAATGTAAAGGATTGCAATTTCTTTGTTTTTGTTTGAGGAACCCATCTGTTCCTCTAGATTTTTCTCTGCTGGTGTTACTTCAGTGTCACTTTTCCTGTGGGTGGGCATCCTCCAGGGTGGTGTTTGGGGAGCTTTCTCTACCATTATCCAGCTCTTTTTTGGGCCTCCCTACTCTGGTGCATGAGTGTGGGCAGTTTGTCTGCTGGCTGGATCAAATGCAAGTTGCAGAAGATTCTCTCCATATCTGGGTTTCCCCTTTGTAAGTGCCCTTTGTAAGTACCTTCAGCTCAGCTTCACCATTTGTAAAACACAGAGACCCTACATGCTTCACTCCAAAACTTAACATACATGTGTATATAAGTATATTATGTACTACATGCAAATTGTGTAGAGAATAATATAATAAACGCCCACCAAACCAACATTTAGCTAACACGTGTACATAAAGTATTGCAGATAAAGGTAAAGACCTCGGTGTGTCCCTCTTAATTATAGTCCCCTTTCTACTCTTTCTAGGAAGTAACAAGATCTCTGAATTTGGTGTTTTTAATACCCATGAAATATAGATATACAAGCTATCTATATCATTGTATTTATGCTGTTTATTGTTTAGGAATATGTATGTATGAAGTTTTGTATGCATGTATGTTGTGTACTCATGTATACATAACTACATATATACTCTCTCTAGATCCCTAAATAATAAATAGCATTTTACATGTTTTTAAGCTCCATTCATTCATTCATTCATTCATTCAGAGTTATAGCTTTTCTGAGTTGCTATGTCTGCACATCTACCCATTGAAATTTTATGCATTCTTCAAGGTTAATTTTAAATGTCCAGCTCATTCCTGACACCTCTTCTTCATTTCCCCATCAGAACATTATTTTTCCTCCTTTAATTGTAATGGCATTTTGTTTGTACATCTCTTACCTTGACTTCTGCCGTGCTTCTCTGTGTGCTTGACTCTGCTTCTCCCGTGAAACTGTAAACTCCAAGAAAGCAAAAGCTGTGTCCTGCTCACCTTTGTTTCCCTAGCACGTCCTAGCACACAGAAGGAATCCGTTTGCAATCAATGAATCGAGTTAGTACTTTCTCTTACAAATACTAATACTCAAATAATTCATTTTGAAATACAGAGTCCAACATGTGCAAGGACTGGAATTGCATCTCACACAAGGTTTTATGGTCATTCTCCAGTCCTATCCCAGATCCTTGACCCTAAGTAGGCTGGGAAATATGATCACTTTAGTTTAGTGTCAGGCAGTGGAGCTTAGCTACTGAGAGCTAGAAAAGGCCTTAGCTGATCAAAATGCTGGGAAATCTGGAAGCCTTACATAGGCCTGGCCTGAAACTGGGAGGAGATACTCAGTTGGTAGATAGATTTTTGTTTTACCTATAAAAGCACCATGAAGAGAGTTGGTCATAGTTTTGTGTGGAAGGTGGTTAGGATTAAGGACATGGGTGAGTGAGTGAGTGAGTGTTCGTGTGTGGTGTGTGTGTCCACAGAGCTCACTAAGCCCTATTTGGGAAGAGTGAAGGCTGCCTTGCTCCTGATCCTTGGCCCACTGCCACAGCGGATACAGGAGGCCGCCTGGGCCCTGGTCCTCTCCTGTGCACTCCCACCGACTGTTTGGCACTGGAGACTACTGAGGCACATAACAGGTTACACACCTTTTGCCCATTCATTTCTGTCATGCATTTTTTTTCCTTAAAGAAGAAAAAGAGGCTTGTGTTTGTGTAATTTCCTTCTTTGCTCTGGCCTACTCCAGACGGTCAGCCCAGTCTAATCTCCATCTTTCGCCAAATTCATATACAGTATGTCATCGCTTCTTTTTAAAAATAAAGCTCCAGCTCTACAGCCTCAATGATATTAAAAAACTGTATTAAACTGTATAAAAAAACTTGTCTAATCTCAAATTTATCTTTGCTTCCCTTTTCTTTCCTTCCCCTGACACACCTTTCTTCCCCCTCCCACAAGAGAAAACTGACTCAGCTTTTGGACTTTTTATTAAAGCCTCCCCCGCCCCCCTGCTCGTTTGGTCACCCAGATCAGACCCTTGCCCTGACTTGTAATTCTTCCCTGTGACTTGCCACCTTCCTTTAATCAAATCTCTCTAGTGTTTCTTTTGTAATATTTCTCACATCTATTCCCAAGACCATTTTTAGTTTAAGCCAGTGGTCATCAAAGAATGGGGGGAGTGAGGGCAGGGGAGGGTATAGGATTGTCACTTGAGAATTTTTCAAAACTCAGTAGAGCTTTGAAAAGCCCCCCAGATGATAATGACACACTGCTTAGCAGCACTCAGTCCGGTCCTTATCACCGGGACACCTGTTCTCACCTCCAAGCAATCTCTTTGGCTTCCACTTCCCCCACCCACTGTTCTTAAAGCACTGCTTTCAAGATGCCATCTTCCATTCAAACATTCTTCATTTTCCTCATTGACCTCGGGACAAAGTCCAAATTTGTTGACATGCCATAATCTGACACCATCTTCTTTCTCTGCAGCTTTCTCAAATACAGGTACCCCAGGGATTTCTCTCACCCTCTTCTTATTCTACTCTGCTCAGGATAACAAGCGTGTTCTTGGGGCTCCATCTACTACCTGTATACCGATGACTCTTAACTCTCTATCTTCAGCCCGATTTCTTTCCTTCCAGACTGCACTATCCAACTGCTTATTGCACATCTCTCAAATTCTGTGTCCAGCTTATTATGTCTATGACATTCCTCCTCTCTGTCTCACTAAATGGCATTGCTGTCCACCAGTCACTTAACCCAGATTCCTGTGAGTCATCCTTTCCTCCTCCCTGTCCCTTACCTGCCACACCCCAGCCCCCCCAATAAATCACCATGTCCTTTTCTTTATTTATAATTATCTCCCAAGTCTCACCTCTCCATTCCACCTCAGAAGCCGCTTCAGGCTCTCATTATTTCTCTTCTGGCCCACTGGTTTTCCTGTCTCTGGCCTTGGCCTCTGTAATTAGCTCATCCTCCACGCTGCCAACAATGCAATTTTTCTAGAACGCAAATTTGATCATGACACTCTCTTATTTAAAACCCTTCAGTGTCTCCTCATGGACTTGAGAATAAAGTGCAATAACTGCATACAAAGCCCTTTGTGATCTGCCCTGCCCTCATGTGCCCACTGCAGAAGGCTCAGGCCACACTCTCTTCAGCTTCCTGATGTACCTATCTCCTTTTCTCGGGGCTCCCTGTACCTTACATAGTCTATTCCCACTTCTTGTAATGAGTTTCCCTTCATTTCTTTTCCTGACTAACTCCTTATAGCTCTTCAGTTATCAAATCTGGAGCCTCTTCTTGAAAGCATTTCTTGTTCCCCACCCCATAGATGCTGTACCCCTCCTCTGTGCTTACCTCTGTCAGTATTTATTACACTCTCCATGGTGGTTTGTGCGGTGTTTGTTTTCTTCACTTTCCAGGCTCTCTGAGGGAAAAACTTGTGTTTTGTGTCCTTTCTACCCCCAGAACCCAGCCAGAAAATAGCCGATCATAAGCACTGAACTTATGTTGAATGAGTGCATGAATGTACCTTTTCCAGCTTTCTCCCCCACCACTCCTCCAGAAAGCAGCTTCTCTAGTCAACACATCTTCGAACCTCCCTGTGCATGCCTGTATTCTCCCTTCACACCCGCTGTACACCTTCACCCCATTCCTCCCTTCGCTAACAGGTGGATGGTGATATCAAGCCCTGAGGCAGAGGCAGGGGGAGGAGGTGGCGGACATAACCAGCTGGACACTGAGTGTGAGAGACGTGCAGTAAACAGTGGACTGGTGCTCTCCCTCACCTCTTCTCCTTTTCTGTACTTATGTAATTATGCCCCATCCTCCAGGTGCCGCGTAAATCTCGTGTCCTCCACCTCAGCACAAACACCACCTGTGAGCTCCTCAGACTTTATTTTCTTAGCTCTCACCAAATATTATCCTTAATGAGAAGTTATCATTTCCTGGGCGCGTGCCTCATCTCTTCCCCTAGAGCGCATGTTCCTTAGGGTTGAGGCCATAACATTTAGCCATCAGCCTTGCTAATAATAGGCCAAATAAATAGATGCTGTTGCTTCTTTGATTCGTAGGGTGATCACTTGTTCTGTACCCAGGATGTAGGGAGCTATAGGGACAGGAGACTTTCAGGGCTAGAACTGAGAAAGTTCCTAGCAAACCAGGACAAGTTGGTCACCTTAGTGTTTACCTAAACATCTGTGGATATGTGTGTGTGCAACAGGGTTTTCTCTGTTGCATGTTCCCTCTTTTGTTTGCATAGTTGAACTTTAATTGTTGTAAGCTTTCCCCACTAACGGTGATCTCCGTGCAGGCACACTTTGTCTCATTCACGTCTCTTTTCCAAGCAACTAGAATAGACCAGGCACATTGTAGGAGGATAATGAATATTTTTTGAATGAATAAATAAGAAACATCAAGCACCATTAAATCCTGTGATAATCACATTTTCCTTCTAGGTGTCAGGACTTCGTAGTTCCACCATACACAAAATTTGTAAAGTGCTAAGCAAATGGTATGGTCTTGACAGTACAATCTATTCAATTTCATTTTTTGTGAATGCCTTTGTATGGAATGAATAAATAGAGTTTGAATATCCACTAACTTTTGCAAGAGAAGACTAGAGGACCCCAGGGAGGCTAGAATACAAATAAATAAATAAATAAATAAATAAATAGCTCCAGAACATGACAAGAGTTACCAGAATCAAGCTCCCAGGGGAATCGAAAGGAGTGTCACTTGAGAGACACTTTAAGAGAAGATTTCATTTGATCTCTTTCTGCCAGATTCTTTATATAAATGGCGCCTAATACATAGTAGGAGTTAACTTATGGTGGTGATTATACTTATATACACCCACAGACACAAACATTTTTTAAAAAGCTATATTCTTTGGTATTGAAGGTAAAGGCTAGGATCTGAAAACACTGGAAAATTTCCAGCTCAATAATTCCTCAAAGTCCTATAGTACCACTAATACTGCTTTTTCAAGCCATAGAGACCACACTGGACACTGAAGACATAAGGATGATTTATTGGATTCTCAAATTAATTATTTTCTACAAGCTTGAGCTGAAATAGCAAGCCAATGAGAGAGAACACATTGAAATGTGGCGGACAATATGGACCAGCAACAAACTACCGACACCATACAAGAGCCCCTGGATCTCATCAGCCTCAGCCTGGATGAGCGAATTTATGTGAAAATGAGAAATGACAGAGAGCTTCCAGGTAGATTATATGCTTATGATCAGCAATTAAATATGATACTGGGAGATGTGGGAAAAACTGTGACTACTCTATAAATTGATGAAGAAACATATGAAGAGAGATATAAATCAACAAAACGGAATATTTCTATGCTCTTTGTCCAGGGAGATGATGTTGTACTAGTTGCCCCTCCATTGAGAGTTGGCTGAAACAAAGAATTTATCCTGTATGGAAAATAGGAGACTTTGTATGATTGCCTCTTTAAATGTACAAGACATTGAAAAAAACCTGCGTAAATTTTGATACTAACAAATGACCAACGATTCCTCCACTCCAAAATGAGTTGATTTGCAGATGACTTACAAATTCTTAAGCTAAATGTCATTTTTATTTTTCTCCAACCCTCCAATAAATGTGATCACGAGAGAGAGAGAGAGAGAGAGAGAGAGAGAGAGAGAGAGAGAGAGAGAGAGAACACATTGCTGTCATGCAGCAGCTTTGTATTTTAAGACAGGGACTGCCTCAAAACCTATTAGATGCTTCCTCCAGGAGGATGAAAGAGAAACATCACTTGTAGATTTATATAAAATCTGCATATGAAAGGAACATTAAGGACCCATATGGTAGTTTTGCAATCACTGCTCCTCAGAATATACCCAGAAGGGAGTCATATATTGAATTTAATGTCCATTTTTCCTTTGTCCATCCACCTCCAGGTCAAATTCTGACACAAGGTATAGTGTAATATATTCTTCTATTGCAATGGAAAAAACTTTTGGTAACATATTGTGTGAAATAAATTAATTGACTGAGATATGGAAATATTTTTCAGGGATGAAGAAATGTGGGTAAACTAATTTCTTGAATGAGAAGTATTTTTTTTCTTCTGGTTTTATCCATATGAAAACTTTGTTTTGTTTCAAGACTCACTTCAAGCATTACTTTTTCTGTTAAATTTTTTCTGCCTCTTTCATTCAAACCAAATTTGATCTTCTTTCCACTGTTTGCACACACCATAAGGCACACTTATGATACAGTCTTTGATCCTTTGTTTATATTGTCCTTCCTCACTAAATTTTAAAGTCCATGCTTTATTTACATTTTCATTCCTAGTGTCTGGCATATTGCCTGGCACAGAGAAGGCACTTGAAAAAAATGCTTGCAGGGTTGAATTAAGTGTGGAGAGTTTGCCAACATCAGGCTTTTTAGACCCACTCTGCAAGGACAAGAGGATTGGATATGCCAGGGGTTATCAGGCATTTATGATTACAACTCACTGAGATGGGGCAAAAGACCTCACAGCTAAGGAAAAGTGATTCAATGATACCCGTAAAGTCTAGTTTCCATCCATTCCCCTTTACCATCTTCCTTTAACCCTGCTTACCCTCTGGTAACCACCAATCTGTTTTCTGCCTCTGAGTTTGTCTTTTTATTTTTTGGTTTGTTTTGTTTTTATATTCCACACATGAGTGAAATCATCCATATTTGTCTTTTTCTGCCTGACTTATTTCACTTGGCATAATACCCTCAAGGTCTATCTGTGTTGTCACAAATGGTAGGATTTCACCTTTTTATAGCTGAGTAGTGTCCCATTTGGAGTGTGTGTATCTTCTGTATCCATTCAACCCTCAATGGACATGGACATAGGTTGTCTCCGTATCTTGGCTATTGTAAAGCTGCAATGAATGTAGATGTGCATGTATTTTTTCAAATTAGTGTTTTCATATTCTTCAGATGAATAACCCGAAGTGGAATAGCTGTATCACATGGTAGTTCCATTCTTAAATTTTTTGAGGAATAATATACTGTTTTCCATAGTGACTGTACTAATTTACATTCCCACCAGCAGTGCACAAGGGTTCCCTTTTCTTTGCATCCTCTCTAGCACTTGTTTCTTATCTTTTTTATGATAGCCATTCTAACCGGTATGAGGTGATATCTCATTGTGGTTTTGATTTCCATTTCCCTAATAACCAGTGATGTTGACCATCTTTTAATGTGCCTGTTGGCCATCTCTGTCTTCTTTGGAAAGACGAAAAGTGGCACTTTGAAAGACTGATCTGGCCCTGAGGTTGCAAGCCCTGAACAAACTATGTTTCGTGGTCGGTTGTGCAAATTATGAGGAAGTCCTGGTCTGCACATTTGTGAAGGTAAATTCAACATGGTCCGGAACTTGACAGAATGAGAAAGAGAAAGGTGTCAGAGATGCTGCTGAGTTTCCAACCTCCTTGACTGGGAGGAGTGTGCACAATTTCATCACTCAGTGAATCTGAGGCAGGAACTATTTTAAGGGACTAAGTTTGCTTCGAGATCTAGAATCCAACTTCCTACCCAAAGTTGGAATTTTCTGACATATGCATCAGGTAGTTTTGCTTAAATATATGGCAGCTATTTGAATGATGCCGAAAGGAAAAAGTTTGGAGCTCTCCAGAGAGGAATGGAGATTTGCGTCTATCAGTGCAAAACTGCCAAAATAAAGGGAGACAAAACTGTTCAGCTCACTTATTTATTTTATTTTTCTAGGCTTAAATTAAGCTTAAGAATTTTTATATCCTACTCTCCAAGTGTTTAACCATTTTTATGTAAATGACAAATCAATTTCTGAATTTTGTTTAGTACTTTCTGTACTTTGGGTCGTGTGGGCCTTATAATAGGATAGAGAGAAGATTTGGTTCCCTTTTGTGTTACTTCTCATATAACGCATCAGCTCAAATATTTTTACTAAGCATCCTTCTACGGAAAACACCGCACAAAAGACTAGATGTCCAGTCTTTGTCCTTAATAAGTTTAAAACATAGACGGAATCTCCAAGAGATCCCAATAAGAGTAAATGGCAACCCCCCCAATCTCCAGATCACTGATGAACAAATTTGTACTCGTTCTGTTGAAGTAGTTGAAGGCCTTTGGCTGAAGAAGGGATAAAAATTAATGGGACACTAAAGTGAAATGAGAAACCTCTTCTTGGAGGGTGTAGATTTGGAGAAATCTTTGAAGTAGAAGATGTTAGAATTGCCCAAACCTGGCGCGAGAAGAGTTCTCGGGAATTGCGGTGCCTGAGCCTCTCCAGAACTACAATCAGGATCAGGGGCAGCGAGGCTCCTAGGCCTGCGCAGGAGCCCAGCACCTCGCTCCGACTGAACGAGCTACTTCCTCGCCTTCCCCGAGGCTCTTTCGTTCGTCAATCACATTGCCGCCTGTGCGTTCCCCACCCTACACTTGCTCGCCCCTTTTCAGTGACGTAACACCTGGCACTCTCTCCCGCCCCAGGCCGCAAGCTCTCCGCCAGTCGCTTCAGTTCCTCATTGGCCAGCAGAGAGGAGAGGGAAGGGCATTCTATCTTGCTTTCTAAACTAACCCCTCTAGTTTTCTGGTCTTCTCATAGGCTGTCATAAGAGCAATTATTGCCTGAAGCTGTCGCGCAGGCGTGACAAAGTGCTCACTGGTAGAGGGGCACTTCCCCTACCAAGAAAATTCATTGCGCTGTTGTGACGCAAGCGGCACGGGGCTCGCCATTTTCACTTGCGATTGGCTGTGACCTAAGTCCGTCCATAACCACGCCCCATTCCTCTCCCTAACCTCCCAGTTTGAGACCTCTTCCAGGAGGCCACGCCCCACCGCGTTCCCGCCGCTTAGCCCTGTGATTGGCTGAGGGAGCTGGGATGCCTGCCCACCTCCTACTCCCTCCCGAGCACCCTAGAGGCTGGCGGGACCTCGCGGAAGTTGTCAATCTCCTCCCTCCCCACCCCCACCCAAGGCTCCTCCCCCGGGTCGCACGCCCCGGCGCGCGCGCACGCACACACACTCCCCCCACCCCTTGCGCGTCTCCACCACCTTCTCAAGTTGTAGCGGACGCTCGCTGGGGGTTCTCCGTGGGCGGCGGAAGGGCGCGTGGGGGAGGGGGCCAGGACGGCTCCGCACTGTGAGGAGCGCGCGTGTGTGTGTGCGTGCCCAGAGCCGGGGCGGCGGGTCACCGCCCTGGGAAATGAGGGGCTGGCGCTGACAGGGAAGAGCGGGCACCGTGGCGGTGGCAGCGGCTCGGAGGGGACCCGCGATGGCAGCGCCTCTGGAGGAGGCTCCATGCAGGGCGGGCTGCGCTGGTAGCGGCCACTGAGGTGCTGGCCGGCCGGCTGGCTGGCAACCTGGGCTGAAGGAACGAGAGGCGCGCTCGACGTCCGCGCCCCGGCGCCCTCGCCTCAGTTGTCTAAACTTCAGGCTCCCTTCCACCGCCCTTGGCGCCCGGAGTCAACAACTTCTTCACCCCCCTCCGCCCCCGCCCTTGCCTCCGGGAGCCCGCCGCGCAGCGGGGACCAGGAACCTCCGGTACTGAGATGCGACCGTGAGGCGTTGGCGGGCAGCGAGGAGAAGCTCGGCGGCGCCCGGGAGCAGAAGGGTGGTGTGGCCGGGGGGACGGGGCGGAGGGGCGCGAGCGCTCCGCGCCTCTCCCCCGCATCCTCCTCCTGCCGCCGCCCGTTCCGTGCAAGCAGCAGCCGGAGCTGCCAAGCGCCAGGGCTGCGGAGATGTCGTCGTCGTCGCCGCCGGCGGGGACTACCAGCGCCGCCATCTCGGCCTCGGAGAAAGTGGACGGCTTCACCCGGAAATCGGTGCGCAAGGCGCTGAGGCAGAAGCGCTCCCAGGGCTCGTCGCAGTTCCGCAGCCAGGGCAGCCAGGCGGAGCTGCACCCCTTGCCCCAGCTCAAAGGTAACCTCCGAGGGCGCAGCCGGGGCGGGGAGCTCAGGGGCTCGGCCCGCGCCCGCACAGCCGTTTCCTGGTGGGGCTCCTTCTGCCCAGCTGGGGCTGGTAGTGCGCGTCGTGTTCCCCACGACGCCTGGGCGCCCCATCCCCCTTAGATTCCAACAGGTTTGCGGTTAAGAGTCTTGCTACTTTTGTTACTTCTTCCTGATTCCCCTTAACTCTTCCCATCTGCGTGGAGGCCAACGACTCTCCCCACCTGCGCGCTCACTCACCTGCCCTCGCGATTGGAACTCGCGTGCGTCCCGCGAGCTACAGTCCTTCCCTCTTCTCTCAGGCTAGTCTTTCCCATCTTGCTTTATTTAACAACCTGTGTTTCCTTCCGACCTTCACTATCCGGAGACGCACCTCCTCCTTTCGGACACTCTTCACTAGTCCTTTACTTTTTCCATAGTGAGCGCCTGCACTCACCGTCTCAGCTCCCTCCCATTGATTGTTTCAAAGAGTCACACAGACCAGGAATCCTAATGCAAACAACGCTTAGGAGTTACCTGGCCTTTAGATTTCTTTATAAAGAAAAAAACCTAAAAACCTGATCGGTGTAGTGTCTTATTAACTGGGTCGTTAGGTTTAAATGCTATCCTTTGGCCCGGAAGACTGGAAAGACTTAAAATACTTTATTGTCCGAGAAGATATACACGGTAAATTTGGCGACGTATAAAGGAGTAGATCGTGTTGGTTTGCAGTGGAATGGGAACTTAGTTTGCCAAGCAGTGATTCCAGGGGCTTTGTAGGTTTGTACAGTAATTCCAATGGGTATCCGTGCCTAATGCCTGGCAAGGAGAACTTGGCCCTCCTTTTGGCTCACTCACTTTTCCCACTAAGTTTAGAGGATTTAAAAAAATTGTTTCCTGGTGGTCTGGTTTATTCTTTGTGAATGACTACTTTTAGTTTTATTTTAATGTCTTCGTTTTTTGTGAGATCGAAGTCATCATGGAACAAGATGATAATGCTCCTAGACATTTAAAACAATTTTTTTTTTTGACGAAAGAAATCTAATAAGAAATTTAGATCGTCTGTTTTGCAAGGCCAGGAAATTAGTTTATATTAAAATAGATGAATGTTCAGCAGATTTTCAATCCATTTCATGCTCTTCAAAACCAGTTTCATTCTGATTTGTCTTTGGGCCTATGAATTCAGCCTTAGTTTGGCTAGGAGTTTAAAGAACACCCCAGATCAAATCACAGTTGACCTACAATAGCTCTGGAACCCCATTCAGACCCTACATGGCCCTGCCTCTTGGGGTGCTTCTAAATCAAGAACATCCCAGGCCAGAATGAAACTGGCTTTTTAAAGACGGTTTTAGTTAAGCTGTGTGTAGCCAGTGTTACTGCATTTATCATTTGCTTTTTAGCATACAAAAATTGTTAAAACTTACATATTGTAGTCAATGGTAAACCACAATGGTAGGCATTGCCAAGATTTTAATTCTTCAGTGATGTCATAGCCATAAAAGAATATCATCTTACCTATTAGAACATTGACTTGCTATATGGATTTTAACTTTTAATTACAACATCACAGTTTTTTGTTTTTTTTCATTAAATTGTTGAATTATTTTTAAAGTTTGAAGGTTTGGTGCTAGCGTTTCATGTTTATTTAATTTGCTTTTTAGTGAGGTATTGTGATTCCTTAGTATTGTCATTAGTATAATATTTACTTTTATTTAATACAAATAATTGAATATTAAACATGGTTGGTTCAAGCCAAGAGATGCAGCTTTAATACATTTGTTTTTAAAAGCCTGGCAAAAATATGCAGTGTCAGTAATCATCTAAGTTATATGGTATACAGTGCAGCAAGTTGAAGGTGCCATTGAATGTTTTATTTATATAACAGCATTTTGGTCACTACTATGTTTTATTTATAGTATTTTGGTCACTAGTAGAGGGGAAAAAATGGAAATTTAGATTAATTATATATATTTTGCATGAAAATGTAATTTTCTTTATAAGGAAAGTTATATATTCAAGATAAATTTATGCAAACTTAATTGAGGAAAATAAGACCCTTACTTGGATTACCCACTAATAGGAAAAATGACTTTTACTTCAGATTCCAAAATGCTTGAAAAGTGATTTTTTTCCAAAAATTCAATTGCTTCGCTTGGTACTTTGGCAGTGTACTTGATACCACAGCGTTGTGTGCTTTTTCTGTCAGTAGTAGTTTTTTCCATTTGTGGCCTTAACAAAAAAGAGTGGATGTGTATGAAAGAGAATTTTTCTTCCTGCTCTGAAATACAATCCTACTGTGGAGTGATTCAGATTTCTGTGGGCATCCAAGATCTTTCAAGTGTTTATACCAACCTGCTTATGTTACACTTTGTCCACATGGATCTAAATTGGAAACTTGCCCACTGTTTTCCTCAAAGCATACTGTGGGTAAGAATTAACAAAATAATGCAACTTTTTCATCTATAAGTTTATTTTGTGCAAAATCGTTTAGTAAGTGGGTTGCAGGATTTTAATGGTGAAAACGTTCAGAGTAAATTCTCTGTTATAGAAGGTATTTAATAAGAAGTTTTGTTAAAAGGATGTTTTTAAATGAGAAACTGTTACTATGTGTGTCCTGAAAATTAAACTGTGTTATATTGTATAGCTGACATTTTTTTAAAACACTTTTTAACTTTTTTGTTACGTTAAATTCTGTAAGCGCCTCTGAAAACAAGGTACTAGAAAACAAAATAGGAGCATCTTATCAATAATTCTTTTTCTGTATTTAAACTTATGTTAGCATAGGACTTAATTTTTCTACCTTAAACTTTTCTTCTAACAGTTAGGAATCTTTTAACTTAAAAAGTCTGTTATTTACAATAGGTAGTTTTTCGGTCTGTTTAACCTATTTTAAGTCTTTGAAGGATTGGTTTGGTAAAGTAGTAGATGCCTTACATTTATATAATATGTAGCATTTACAGATTATTTTACACTTCATTCTTAATTATAAAATTAGTATTGCTCATAACAAGTGAAACACAGTCCAGAGGTGTGTAACTCCTAATCCTTGATATCCCTTTTTCACACCTACTAAAGTTTCACACCTACTGTTGTGGGACAATCCACAGCTCAGTGTATTTTTACAAACATGTTTCATTGGGTCATCCCAGCAACTTTGTGCAAGGCCGTATTACTCCCATTTTATAGATGAGAAAGTTGAGGCTTAAACAGTTTAGATTCAGGCCTGTGATTATTTGTCTGAATGGTGTTGCAGCTGATACTGGTACCCAGCTCAAATGATTTCAGTATTTTTGTTGTTAAGTTACTTAATGAAAATTTGAAGCAGTATGATAGAGTTAGGTCATTGGGGTTAGGGCAGTTTTTAATCTTTTTGAGTTGTTTTCCTTATCTGTCAAATGGGGATAAAACCTTCTATCTCTCCAGGATTGTGGGGATTAAGTGAAATAATGTAATTAAAGTGCCTAAAAATAGGCAGTCAAAGAATATTAGCTTCGATTCTCTTTGATATTTGAAAATCCAGATTAAAATATTTTTTTAAAATGAAGGATTCACATAAATAGTAAACTTTCCTAGGGTACTTAAAGAATGATTTCATTTAAAATCAGTGTTCAAATATGATTTACCTGAAGTGAAGCTGTAACATTTTTCAGTGGAAGTGGAAACAGGGTGGAGTCATACTCTTTAAAACATGGAACGCTATAGTTAGAAGTTTTTACCAAGCAAAGAAATTGACTTAACCAGTAGAATGGTATAGTTGTGCATTTCTCATAAGAGACAGGCAGTAAACAACAAAGAACAATGAAACTGGTTTTGAGATTGAAGTCTGCTTCAGATGAGGTGAAGAACTTCCCAAGTATCACTCAGATTCTTTGTTGGTATATTTTTAGAAACTGGGTCCCCCTGGAAATATGGAGGTCAGTAACAGTGGTGCTGATTTGAAGTGCGTTGCTTACCATTAGGGGAAAAACATTTTTTTTCTCTTGAGGTGTGTGGTCTTTTAGGGTAACTGGAACAAGAACATTGACATGATCTGAAGTTTCATAACTAGTTTAACTTTTTTGTCGGTGGAAAACACTACTCACTCAACTTTTAAGGTTTATAGATCTTCTCAAAGTTAGTATCATTCCATCTCAATCCAAAATCCCTTTTCGTATTTGAGAGTTGAAATTCATCTGAATATGTTAAGAAAAATGTTTGTTTACAACATTTTAGTCATTTTAGGACTATTTTCTGGAAGTAATTTCATTTCTTCTGGAAGTCTTATTTTTTAATTTCTTAAAACTTTTTCAGGATATACTTCTCAGAGCCATTGATAAATATAGTGCCCATTGCTTCACAAGAAGGAAAAACGTTTCTGTTTGTCTAATTTAGCATCTTCAGAATTCCTATTTAGGGTCAAATTTCTTTTCCTCCCAATTTTATTACCTCCTCTGATTCTTAATTGAATTTTGGATTATTTTAGGAAGTGTACAATTGAATAAAGTGATAGTCCAGTAAAATATATTTAGTAAAATAGTGTGATCATTGAGCTAGAACACCACCCTTAAATAGTGGATTTGAATTGTCTTCCTGCATCATTGTTGACCTTTGGGCTAGTTATTTAACCCCTTTGAACTTCAGTTTAATCATTTTTACTTACAGGAATACCATTTTCCCTTGGTAAAATCACAAAGATGAATTAGTCCTTAATGAGTTATTGTCCCTCTTTGGATGACAAACACAGGTTTACCAACACAAGTATTATATCTGGGAAATAGATTTTTGTGCTTTATTTTCTAAATTTAACTTTATAAATTGTAAAAAGCTGGGGATAGAGACTAGCTGACTTTTATTTGTATGTGTTTAGCACTCTGGTTCTCAGCCCTGGCTGTACACTTGGAGAGCTTTAAAAAATATCAATGCCTGGGTCCCACCCTCAAGAGATCCCAAATTAATTGGTCTGAGGTAGGATCCAGGCATTTGTATTTTTAAAAGCTCCGGAGGTGATTCTGCTGTGCAGGCAGGATTGAGACTCACTCACTAGTTTAGCATTATCTTTCTGTTGACTTAATTCATTAATTGAGACTTTGTCCTTTCTCTCTGATACTCATGGCTCATTACCCAGCCTATTAACATTTCCTGCCCTCACTTTACCTCCTGCTATTTACTTTTCACTCTCTTAACTTTGCTGCCCCCTGTGGCTAATCAGCTGCTTTCCTAAAAAGGGATAGTGCTGTGCAAAATTCTGGAGTTTTAGTATGAGATGATTCTGTGGGATTTTGCTGTAGTTATCCTGATTAAAACACCTTTTATCTGTTATCATTTAATACTAGGTGGTTTTCCTTTTTTTTTTCTGTAGTTTTTGGAGCTGTACTGAGCTGTCAAGTAAGAGAACAGGATAGAGGTTTGCCTAGTTTTAATCCTGTCATTCAGGGTAACATGATGCCAACCACCTGGGAGGGTAGAACTGGTATTTGCTATACGCCCAAAGCATTGTTCTGCTTCTTGAAGATTCAGAACTAGTATTGTTACTGTATATGTTGAATATTAAGTATTAAACAAATGAACTATTCTTGAACTTAACTGTGGTGTTGGTCATGCCTTATATTTATTTAGCATCAAGAAATGTTTTTCTCCAGAGCGTTTTCACTGCTGTCGTCTTAATCTAGACGACAGCTCTTCATCTAAGGAAGGGCTACAAGGACCTCGGGCCCCTTAGATTCCATATCCCTGTTTTGTCTTTGGCCTTCCTGCTGACCAGTTTGAATAATACTTGTCTTTGTTGATTTGTTGTTTTGAGTCAGTGTTCAGTTGTCATGTAGTGATGTGTTCTCACTCCAGAATAAGACGGTAACGTTTTTGTGAAAGCAGAACTCATCTGTGTTTTCACAGCCCTTTGTGGTACCAAACACTGTATCCTGTGCATGATAAATGTGGTCATGTAGATAGAATCACTATTTTGATGAAGAAATTACCTGTGGGTTGTCTCTGGCTCTCCTCCCTTTATGCCCCAGCCCCCACTTGCCCAGTTATTGATCATGCTTCTTTCAGTGATGTTTGATGCTATCTACCAGCACATTGGTTTTGTTCTGTTTTGTTTGTTGTTTTAATATATTTCTTCCTAAATCTGGTTCAACATTTTAAATACTGGGATTTTAATACTATGATAATAATAGTAAATAGTAAATCTAGGTTTGAAATAAAGAATTGTTTGCTCTTGTATTTTGTACTTTGCAAATATTGGTGTAAGTGAAAAGTAACATTATTGATAGATTGCTTGCTAGGGAAGGTATTGTGTGAGGCTTGTGTGGAAAAGTAATAGTACTGGGTTGACTCCCAGATGTGGACATGTGTATATAAACATTGAATAAACTGACATAATTAGTTTGCATTAATTTCTAAATTTGAGGTGCAGTTTTTATAAGGATGTCCTTGAAGGAGATGTAAAGAGCACATTTTAAATATATAGTTTTAGTGCATTATTATGTAACAAGGAACCTAAGTGCTTTGCTGGAAGAGTTTTACATGACAGGCTAGATTTATGCAAAATGAACTCTACTTGTCTGAGCAGGATATTGACTAATAAGCAGTTTCAAACCTACATTTTGTGTGTATGTTTTTGAACTCTTCCCTGAGGAATTTGTTAATGTGGACTTTTGGAGTGAGTAATAATGAATTTTAGAAATCCTGCAATTTTGATCAGATTTCCTAAAGAAAAATTATGATTTGGCGGGGGGCGGGGGATAGTTTGCTGAATATGATAGGCTCTCACATGATAAAATTCGGAGAACCTATTTCTACCTTCAATCCTGAAGGGAAGGGATTTCTTGGGAACACACTCCTCCTGCTGGAATGGGGATGCTAACTGCACCTTCAACGAGAGTAACCTTACTGTCGTGTTGCATCTGCTGAGCCTTCCAGTGCTGAATGGGACCGCAGAAGTCATTCTAGTTTAGCCTCCAGTGGGAATGAAAATAAATAGTTACCTTGCCATTTCATCAGTTAAGTTTTCATTAAGGTAGGGAGGAAAGTACAGGGGATTTTAAGCTCTTAGATACTCTCAGATTTTGCTTAATGAACAAATTACTGTAGATAATAGCTAAAAATATGTCAAATGTCTGAAACAAGGATTTTTTTTTAACGACTGGGCTTAGAATTTGTAGTTTAGTAATACCAAATCTTACATATAGCTTCAAAATTATGTATTTTCTCTGTTTAATTGGTTTTGCCTATGTTTCACACTCATTGGTAAATATGATTCTAGAATGATAGCTGTTACCAGAAGTTGATGATTATTTGCATGCGTTAATCCCATGCCTCTAAATTGATAAAGTGAAAAAGATGAGGCAGTTTTTGTTAACTCTGAATTTTGATACAGCGAGACTGGGTGTTTTTTTAACATAATTTTTCAGACAGACTTTTCTAAAGACAAACACCTGTTGAAGTCATAGGTAAAGTAAGATATAACTTCTATAGAAATATGTATCTGCTTTTTTAAAAAAAAAATTGCACTACCTTTTTTCTAATTGGCCAGAGGAAAAAGATTTTGTTTGCCTGCTGTAGAACTAGATACATACTTTCCTTTCAAAATCTAGTACAGAAGTACTTTCTTCTATTTGGTGTCCATAGTGCATACAATTTATGTGAACCATTATAGAGATTGAAACTTTACTTAGTAAAGGGATGATGAATGCTTTTTCTTTGCAGATTAAACGTCTTTAAGAGCTTCTAGTTTGGTGGGGAATACGAGTATAGACATGTAAGCAGGCAGTTTAGTGTCTTAAGGGTTGTGATAAGAATAAGCAGTAAGAGGCTAGGGCAGCATGTTAGGGACCCAGCCAAGTTTTGGTATGTGAGGCGAGATCAGGGAAAGCTTCCTGGAGAAAGTGACAGGTAAACTGAAAATGTATAGAATTCGAAGAGGTCAGGGAAAGGAATAATATTTAGATGATGATCAAAGGAAAAGGAGTAACCATGAGGCAAGAGAGACAGCTTGGGTGGTGGCAAAGGAAGACGGGAGAGAGAGACTAGGCAGTTAAGGGAAGAGAATGTTTTTAAAAATGGGTGGGGGAGAGGGGCCAGTAACCGTGAAAAGAGCTGTTGCCAATCAAATGAATAAGAACTGAAAAGTTTCAATAGCTTCAGTAGTCTTCAGGCAACACTGGTGACTTGAGGGACATTTTAGAGGATTGATAAACTTGAAATTTCTGTAAGGTGAGGTGTGAATGGAAATTGTGACAGACAAGTCAGTAAGTATGGACATCTCTTTTGGGAAACTTGACAATTAAAAAGTATATCACTCTAGCTGCTATGTGGAGAATGGATTGTAACATACGATTTTTAGGAGGCCCAGTTAGGTTATTTTAATAGGCAAGCTGAGACATGATGTGGCTCGGGCTAGCATAGTAGCAGTAGCGATGGAGAGAAAGAGACCAATTTGAGATACATCTTAGCTAGGACTTGTTAATGAATTGTTTGGGGGGAGCTGGAGAAGGGAAGGTAGGAATCCAGGATGATGTCAGACCCAGATGCTTTTAGCTTGGATCACTGCGCAGATAGGTGTACCACCACTAAGAGGGGGAAAAATTAGAGAAGGAACCACATACAGAGGGAAAATCTAGAGTTGTACTTTGGAAATTTTAAATTTGAGTTTTCTTTTGGAAACCCAGGTATAAATATCAAATAGTCTTTTGGATGTGTGAGTCACAGAGTGCCCATTTGGTAATTTCTGTGACTTCTAAACATTAGAAGATTTTCAAGTTAGTTTATTAGAAAATGTCCATGATTTGGGATGGTGGTCACTTAGTCTTCTGGCCAAATTGGGGTTATGTCTTCCCTATTCAGTGGAATGTGTGTGTGTACACCAGATGATACATGTGTGAGGGACAAAATACATTCGGACAAGTGCATTAGTAAGGTGAGAGTTACTTAATTGGCTGTTTTGCTGCCTTTAGACTAAAAGTTACGTGCTCCAAGACCTGAGATTTATATCTTCTCCATAGCATTTAGTCAGTACTTAGTTTTAATGTTTATTGATTGAAATAATGAAGCAAAAGCCATTAATAAATTGATGGAAAGAAAAACACCATTTTGTGTCATGCAGTAATTCACAATTTTATGATTTATAACTGAGTAATGCTTACATATAAGCCCCAAAGTTAGCATTTTGTTGATGAGGAAACCAAAACAGGTTTTATTTTTGTGCAATATTTTTTGTGCAAGTCATTTATAACTCAATATCTTCTGAATTGGTTGTTGATTCTTCCTCTATAAATTAAATTGCAGATGTGTACTGCCTGCAGTAAAGCAAAATTAGCACCCTTTTTCCTAACAGTGCAAAGGAGAACATTTGTAATTGAAAGCCTTGCCAAGATACTGATTTCTTTTAGGTCCTGGGCAAAGAGACTAGTAGGTTTTTCTAAGAACCTTTAAAGCAGGGAATCTTTATTTCATCAATTCCTCTGATATAAACATGCTTCATTTGTCTTCTCTGGGGTCTCTCTTTTATCATTGTTCCTCCCTTTTTTAAGTAATGTAAAAATTTTATTAAAGAACATTTATTTTATGAATGAGTACTAACAAGATGTAGTGAATTTCTAATCACTTGGCACTTTTGTGTCAGAGCTGGATTTATAATTTAGAGTAGCTACTTCGTTTATAATCTGTAATGGCGGTTATTGTGGAATATCAAGAACTGATTAGACTCTACTTATTTTTGCCTCTCTGTAGGAAATAATGGGTATATTTCAGTCCCCCTCTATATAAACTATGTAAGACATAGTTTTGAAAACTTTTAGTTTTTAACTGTGGCCGTGTTGGCATTGCGTTGTTTTTCTGATCATTATTTCCCAATTCAAGGGAGAAAAATAAATTGGGGCAAGATAACTGAGACTTGGGTATAAAAGTCAATTGGGCTAATTCCCTGTATCACTTTACTGATTTTATTCTCTTGCTAAAACCTTCAGAAGAACTGAAATTATACAATATGTCATGTCCTTAAAGTAGTTTTTAGTTTTCTTCATACAGTTATGCTTCCAGCGAATGAACCACCTTAAATTTGAATCCAAAGTAGAAATAAGGTAGAAAATGTAACACTGAAATGCTTTTAAGCTAAGGTGCATTTAATTTTCAGTCATATTTCTTTCATAGGAAGTTTCAGTCATTCATGTAGGAAAAGTAAATATAACCCAGCCTTTACCATCTACCAGCTACCAAGGTACTGATTTTGGTGTTTCTTATATTTTGATATTCTGCCTTTAATTTGGACCACCTGGATGACCTTACACATAACATATTTTGAGAACTGGGGTTTTGTTTTTTTTTTGGTTTTTTTTTTTAGCTCTAGAAAAGGAGCTTCTCCTGCGGAATAGAAATTACTATTTTAGGATACAATACTTGCAGTGAGTCATGAGTGAGTCTCAGTTTTCATGGTTTTCTAAAATAAACTCATTTAAAGACTTTGCAATGAAAAATGTCATATTCTTAACTACCGTATTTCTTTTATAATGGCTTTATTATTGTAAAAACTTATAAACTCACTGTTAAAAACAAGTCAAAAAAGAATCTTACAAAGACAGAAAAATAAAATCTCAAGCCAGAGGAAACTTCTCTTAAAATTTTGAGCGTCTTCCTGTGTCTTCCCGTCAGTAGGATCATATAATGTATGCTGTTTTATAAACCCATTGTTTTCACTTTAATAGAATTTATAAATAACATATTTCTGAAAGAATAAAAATCAACTTAGAATTATTTCTGAATAAGGTTTTTATTTCTGGAAATACTGGATCAAATTTTAAACTTTGATTATAAATATTCCTTATATTAAAAGGATTATAAATATTCCTTATATTAAAAGGAAATAATTTCTAGAAGTACTGATATTTCATTTTAGGGAGGTTATACATGGATCTCAGAAAATCCAATTAAAGGAATGCATCATATTCTCAGAAAATATCATATACAATATTTTGCATATAATTTCAGGGTTCTTGGAGTCCCATCTGTGGTCCGGTGGTAAAGGGAAGTGGTCCTTAGACCCTGTTCTAGAGACTTAACAAATGTTGTTAAATATAGGTAATCCTTTTTCTTAACATGGTAACAGGTGTTTGTTTCTCAGGCGTTACAGGTAGGAGTAGCTGCGAGATGGGGCCTGGTCACAGCCATCAATACTGAAAATAGCGGGAGCCCTGCATTCCACCTACAAAGAGCTGTTTAATACTTCTTGTTCCCCAAAAGTCTTAAGTGAGAAAGATGCTTCTAAAAACAAAATATAACACAGTTAATTCATTTGAAATAAAAATTTGAATAGTATATTTTAATCCTTCTATAATGCGATAGTTATGGAACTATTCACATGGGAATAGTAATTGAGTGAAGCATGGAAATACTAGGCTCTTGAAAGTTTTAAATAGTATTCTAGGGGTTTTCTTAAAACAATATACATTTGTATATTAGACATGTAGGGTGCATGTATTCAAATTTCCTAAAATGTAACATCTACAGTTTTCCCCACCATTTTCAATTTTAATAAAATCATAGATTCTGAACTCAATCTTATTTAGTTACAGTGCTGTGAATCATTTGTTAATAAATGTTTCCATTGTTACTTTATAATAGCTGATCCTCTGAAGTTTCAAATGAAAGCTGATTTTAGACTCTTAGTTATTAATGTTCTAGGGGTACTGCCAGAAAAAGCTACATGTCCTATATTCTGTGCCAGTTTCTTAAATTAGAATCTTGGATTGCATCCTCAGCGTGTCACTGTAGTGGGATTGCTGGGTTGCTATGATACGGTGCTTGTTCTATAATTTGTAGCATGAATCCTATATGAGAGCCTACTTCAGATTTCAAATATGTGAGCAGAGCAATGGGGAATATGATGCCTTTTTCCTTTAAGGAAAGTGATGCCTATAAAACTTATATTTCTATTACAAATTATGATACCTGGTACTTCACATGGTTCTTAGATGTAAAATAGAGACTTTTACAACTTGAAATAATTTGGTTATCCCTAAATTTAGTGTATTACATTGACTTATGAAAATGGGAAAGAAGAGAAAGGCTTTATGTGAATGAATACATTAAAATGTCAGTGTTCTACTTGGTATTTGAAGTCTTGAGAGAAATGAACACAGACTAGATTTTCTGGTAAAATGCACTTGAGACAGTACCAGCAAAACTACATTACAAGGGAAAACTCCAAATTACTTGCCCTACTGAATTTATTTTTATTCAGTGAATTCTTCAAACCAACCCTACATAGCTGTATCGATAAAATATTATTATTACCTCTTTCTCATTTTATGTGGTGGTTTTAGGGTTTTTATTTACTTGTTGCATGAAAATTTCTATCAATCTCCTTCAGTATTATAAATCAGTGTAGGCAGCATAAAGACAAATCGGGTATTGCAGGCATTTGTTGTGTACACATTTGTAGTGGAATGAAGTTTATATGATTATTGGTTAGTGGCATTTGATCTTTAAACCACAGTTGATCTTTAAACTAGTGTTGTCTTTCAGTAATGTCTTCATTGTTTCATATGAAAGTATTTTGGAGACCAGGACTGGACTGTATTTTTTTAACAGCTTTATTGAGCTTATACTTCACATACCAGACAATTCACCCATTTAAAGTATACAGTTCAGTGACTTTTAGTATATTCACAGATTATGTACAACCACCACTACAATTTTAGAACATTTTCATCATCTCAAAAAAACCACCTTTCCCTGTTACTATTACCCCCCCCCACCCCCCCCAATCCTATCCATCCTCTGCCCTAATCTACTTTCTGTCTCCAAAAATTTCCCTATTCTGGACATTTTATAGGGTCTTCTTTGACTGGCTTCTTTGCACTTAGTATAATGTTTTCAAGGTTTATCCATGTTGTAGCATGTGTCAGTACTTCATTCCTTGTGTGGCTGAGTAATCAGCACCACATTTTATTTGTCCATTCATCAGTGGATGGACATTTAGGTTTTCACCTTTTGGTTATTATGAATAATGTTGCTGTAAATGTTTGTGTACGTATGTTTTCATTTCTCTTGGGTGTATATACCTAGGAGTGGAATTGCTGGGTTGTATGGTAATCCTGTATTTAATCGCTTGAGGAACTGCCATACTGTTTTCCACCGTGGTCACATCATTGATTTTACATTCCCACCACCAGTTTATGAGGGTTCTGATCTCTTCACATCATCATCAGTACTAATTATTCTGACGTTTTTATTATAGCCATCCTAATGAATATGAAGTGGCATCTTTTTATGGTTATGATTTGTATTTCTTTAATGACTAACGATGTCAAGCATCTTTTAATGTGCATATTGGCCATTTGTTTATCTTTCTTGGAGAAATGGCTCTTCAGATCCTTTGTCCATTTTTTAATTGTTTTGTCTTTTTTATCATTGATTTGTAAGAATTCTATATATCCTTAATGTAAGTCCTTTTGTCTTTTCACTTTCTTAATGATGTCCTGTGAGGCTAAACTGTTTTTAATTTTGATAAAAAGTCCAAATTTTCTTTTCTTTTTTTTTGTAGCTCATGCTTTTGGTGCAATATCTAAGAATCCTTTCCCAAATCTGAGGTCATGAAGATTTATATCTTCTTAAGAATTTTGTAGTTTAGACCTTACATTTAGGGTCTTAGACACATTTTGAGTTAATTTTTGTATGGGATGTGATGTAGGGTTCAAATTCATTCTTTTGCGTGTGGCTATTCAATTGTCCCAGCACCATTTATTGAAAAGACTTTGCTTTCCTGATTAAATGGTCTTGGTACCCTTGTTGAAAATCACTTGGCACATAGTTTTATTTCTGGACTCCCCGTTGATCTATATGTCTGTTATCAGTACCACCCTGTCTTGATTACTGTAGTACATTTTGAAATGGGAAAGATTGAGTCTTCTTACTTTGTATTTCTTTTTGAAGATTATTTTGGCTATTCTGATTCACTTGAAATTGCAAGGGTTAGGTTGATTTGAGATCTTTAGTATTTTCTTCTATGGGCATTTACAACTATAAATTTCCCTCTAAATACTGCCTTAGTTACATCCCTTATGTTTTGGTATGTTGTTTCTTCATTTGTCTCAAAGTATTTTCTGATTTTCCTTTTGATTTCTCTGATCCATTAGTTATTTAGGAGTGTGTTAGTTAATTCCCACATTTTTATGAGTTTCCCAAATTTATTGTTATTGATTTATAATTCGAGAACATACTTTGCGTTATTTCTGTGTTTTTAAATTTTTTGAGGTTTGTTTTATGAGCTGGCATATGCTCTGTCCTGGAGAATGTTCCATATGCACTTGAGAATATATGTTCTGTTGTCGTTGGATGGAGTGTTCTACAGTAAATATCAATTTTAGTGTTCTGTAGAAGTCTGTTAAGTCTAGTCGGTTCCTAGTGTTAAGTCTTCTGTTGCCTAGTTCTATCCATTACTGAAAGTGATACATTGCCATCTCCAACTATTATTGTTGAATTATCTATTTCTGTCTTCATTTCTGTTAGTTTTTGCTTCATGTATTTTGGACTGTGTTAGTAAGTGCACATATCTTTATAATTGTTACATCTTCCTGATGAATCGATCCTTTTATTGTTATAAAATGACCTCCTTTATCTCTAATAATATTTTTGCTTTAAAATCTGTTTATCTGATATTAATATAGCGACATCAGTTTTCTTGTGATTGTTACCATGATATATCACTTTACAGCCTTTTACTTTCATTCTATTTGTAACTTTGAATGTAAACTTTATCTTTTGGAGATAGCATTAGTTAGGTCATTTTTTTTTATCCAGTCTGACAATCACTGCCTTTCAATTGGATTGTTTATTCATGAATTGTCCATTCATATTTATATTTTTGTTGATATAGTTGAATTTATGTCTGCCATTTTACTTTTTGTTTTCTATGTGTCTCATGTCTTTTTTTGTTCTGTATCCTTCCTTTTCTGCTTTCTTTACTATTAAGTGAATATTTTCTAATGCAACATTAAGTTGGTTTAATGTTTGTTTGTTTTTTACATCTTTTTGTGTTTGTTTTTCATGGTTGTTCTTGGGCTTACCATATACTTATTAACTTACTAGAACAACCTCAGATTTATACTAGATAAGTTCTAGAGCGATACAGAAACATTACTCCTATATTCCTCTATTTCCTTTTCCCCTTTTTTTGTGGTATTGTTACACAGTTACATTTATTAATGTTACAAACTCAACAATACATTGTTATAATTATTACTCAACCACCAGTAGTTAGTTACTTCCTTACCCCAGTACAGCTTTGCTCCCACCCACCTCCTCTGTGTTGTTATTGGCAAGTATATTACAAATATGTTACATTTCTATATGGTAATGACCCAACACTACTTATATAAATATTACTTTATACAATTTTTTTTAATCACTTGAGAGAAGAAAGAAAAATAATGCCCTTATACTGTCTTTTAGAATTATATAATTACTTTTACTGGTGCTCTTGGTTTCTTTGTGTGTGGATTTGAATTATGCTCTGAGGTCACTTGCTTTCAGCCTGAAGGAATTCCTTTAGTGTTTCTTATAAGGCAGGCTGGCTTGCAATAAATTCTCTCAGTTTTTGTTTATCTTCATTTTTGTCTTTACCTTCATTTTTGAAAGGTAGCGTTGCTGGATAAAGGACTTTTGGTTGGTAGTTTTTTTTCTTTGAGCAGTTTGAATATGTTATTCTGTTTTCTGGACTTGATTGTTTATGCTGAGAGGGCAACTGTTAATCTTATCATTTGTAAGTGACTTGTTACTTTTCTCTTGCTGCTTTCAAGATTTTTCTCTTGTAATTTGACCTTCAGCATTTTCACTATGATGTGGCTGTTTGTATCTCATTGCATTTTTCCGTCTTGGAGTTTGTTGAGCTTCCTGGATATGTAGGTTAGGCTTATTCAATACATTTCGGAAGTTTTTAGTCATTATTTCTTCAAATATTTTTTCTGCTCCTTTCTGTCTTCTCCTTATGGTACTCCCATCGCGTGTATTTGGTATAATAGTTTATGGTGTCCCACCAATCTCTGAAGCCCTGTTCATTTTTCTTCATCTTTTTTTCCTCTCTGTTCTTCAGATTTCATAATCTGTATCAGTCTGTCTCCAAAGTTCCCTAATTCTGCCAGTTCACAACTACTGTGAGTTCTTCTAGTGAGTTTTTAATTTTGTTAATTGTATATGGAATCTGTGTTTTTTATGGACATGTTGACGTAAGAAACATCCAAACCTGTAGAGAATTTTTGGAAGAGTTTATTTGAGCCAAACTGATGACATATGCCAGGAAGTAAGATCTCAAATGCTCCCAAGAGCAACTGTTTTGCTGCCAGCTTCTTTTATGCATTTGAAAGTAAGGGGGGACATAAAGAAGATTGCACGGAGGTGGGAGAAGGCAAGGATTGGATCACAGGATAGTTAACAATCTCTTGAAAGTGGTTATTTCAAAGGTGTGTTAACCTAGATGCACAGAGATAATGGACAGGGCTTGCTTAAGGCAAAAATAAACCTTCCACTAAAAAGTTAGGTGCCTGGGGCGTGAATACCCACCATGACCTGCCCATTTAGGAATTTATGATCAGATCACTCTGAGGTTACTTTCCATAGAACCCCGTTTTTTTTGGTCCACATATTCTTGGATGGTTCCTCATTTCCTATTTGCCTTAGGACCATTTCCAAAGGCTTTAAATTATTGTTTTAAAATTTTTCGGGCGGCCGGTTTGCTCAGTGGTTAGAGTGCAGTGCTCATAACACCAAGGTCACCAGTTCGATTCCCACATTGGCCAGTGAGTTGCGCCCTCCACAGCTAGATTGAAAACAACGACTTGACTTGGAGCTGATGGGTCCTAGAAAAATACACTATTCCCCAATATTCCCCAATAAAAACTTAAAAATATAAAAAAATAATTTTCATCAGTTTTACAGAGGAGCAGATCTGTGGAGCTCCTTACCTTGTCTTTCTAGAAGCTGATCTCCCTGTGGACTAAAATTTTAGCTCCTTTTGTAGTAATAATAAGTACTTCAGTCTTATCTAGGAATTCATAGCTTTTAGGTGTATAATCATGCCAATCAATTTGAAAACTTAGAGGAACTGAGAAAATCTCTTAAACAGCTTTCTGAAACTGACACAAGAAGGAACAAAAATCTGAGTAAACCTTATCTATTTAATTGAATCTTAATGAAAAACCCTGACAAGGACATTACAAGAAAAAAACAATTAGAGACCAATATCCCTTATGAACACAGATGCAAAAATCTTATACAAAATATAAGCAAATAGAATTTAGCATCTTATAAATAGGACGATACATCATGGTTTTGTGGTACTTGTGCCAGAAATCCAAGTCTGGTTTTACATTCAAAAATAATTTGCTATGAAAATAGAATAAAAGAGAAAAGTTATATCATCGCTTCATTGTAAATAGAAAAATAGAAAATTCCTTCTCTGTATAGTTCTCTCTAGTACTTCCTCATGTAAATTTCAGGCACCTCAGTAGCCCTGATCTCTACTCTATTTAGCTCAGTAAGGCTGCTTGCTATTTTGAGGCTTCTCCCTGTGCTGCAATCTGGAAAGTGCTAACAGAAAGCTAGTGTGATTTGGGGCTCACTCTGCTTCCTTTCTCTCGGGGATCAGAGTCCCATATTGCCTGTTTTCCAACATCTGAAAACAGTTATTTCATATATTTTGTCTAGTTTTTGGTAGTTTACAGTGGGAGGGCTAGCAGAATTCTTGCCCACACTTTGTGTCATCCTTATCCAGTGGGTATGGCATGATGTATGGCATTTTATACATAAATTCATATATACAGTTTATACATATTTACATTTTTCTGCTTACCAGTGTGGTTGAATTTCTTTTTCATATGCTTATTGGTCATTTATGTTTCATGTGCCCTTTTCTTCTGTAGATTTATTTGCCTTTTTCTTATTGATTTGTAGATGTTCTTTTGTACATTCTGGACACCAATCCAGAATTGATTATAAAACTCTAAATGTGTTACAATTTTCCTATTCACGTTTAGTGTTTTAGTTATCTTAGAATTAATTTTCATAAATGGTGTGAGGGAGGGATCTAATTTTTTTCATATGAATAGCCAGTAGTCCTAACATAATTTATTGAATTTTTAAAATGCCCTACTGACTTTTTTTTTTTAAATACCAACTCTATCATATGATGTCATTCTGTATATGTACACTAGCATATTTGTAGGTGCCTGTTTTTTCCCCCCACTGGTCTTTTTGTCTATTCCTTCACAACACCATGTAGCGTTAATTACCATCTGTGGTAAGATGACTCTTCCCTTCTTCATCATCTTAAAAATCATCTTGGATATTCTTGGCTCTTTATTTTTCCAGATGAATTTTAAGAGCAGCTGTTCAAGTTCCAACGAAACACCCTGTTGCTTGATTGAAACACCATGTTGTAGTTCAAATTGCATTTCCTATATAGATTCATTGGGGAAGACATTGAGTCTTCTCATCCATGAATACGGTATATCTGTGTTGTTTATATCTTTCATATATTTTATAAAAGTTTTATAATTTTCTTCATAAAAGTCATGCTTGTCTTTTGTTAGAACTCTCAAATTACTTGCCCCTGGGACTTAGTCACCACGTTATAAGGAAGCTCAGGCCGCATGGAGAGGTCGCATATAGGGGTTCTGGCACTAGCCCCAGCTAGTCCTTTAGCCAGAAGCTAGAATCAACTGTCAGACGCATGAGTGATTTAGCCGTCACTGGATTCCATCCCCTCGCTTTCTAGCTGAGGCCTTAGACATCATGGAGAAGAGATAAGTTGTTCCTGCTGTGCCCTGTTTGAATCTGACCCAAAGAAACTGTGATGGATAATAATTACTGTTGTTTTAAGCCACTACATTTGGAATAATTTTTTACTAAGCAATAGAAAATTAATACAGCAAACATCATTCAGATTCTGATTTGCCTTCTCTTGTAGGTCTGCTTTCAGAACACATAATTAGGATATTCTAATATAGTACGTAGGGGAATAATTTCTCATCCTAAATTAGTAAATTAGCATGTACAACTGTGTGACGAGTTTGGTTAATTTATATTTGTATTGTGTATGACAAAAAGAAACCAGGTATCTGAGTGTATGAGGCAGAGGAATAGACTCAGTCGTTGAAAATTCATCATGAACATCATGCGTCTTGGGACACTTAAAAATTTCTTTTTGCTTGTTTGCTTGTTTTTAACTTTTATTTATTTAAGTGTGTTTTTCCAAGACCCATCAGCTCCAAGTCAAGTAGTTTTTGTTTTGTTTTTTCAATCTGGTTGTGGAGGGCACAGCTCACAGTTGCCCATGCGGGATCGAAACGACAACCTTGTTGTTAAGAGCACCGCGCTCTAACCAACTGAGCTAACTGGCCACCTGAAAGATTTAATAATTTAATGATACAATCTTCCTAAATAGGTTTCATAAGCTGACACCAGAGAGTACAATGTAAAACTTCCTTACAGTATTTTCCTAAAGATTCTAATTTACTTAAAAAAAATCTTACAAAGTTTGCTAATAGCAAATGAATCAGTATAATCAATCAGGCTGTGTGTACTCAATTACACAGGTATTTTTCTCAAATAGTTTATTCTGTTATTCTGTGACCCTTGAGGGCTCTGTGACCCTGGATCTTTTCAGGAAGAATCAGCCTTGGAAGTCACGGAGCCTCACTGTTATGACCTAGACTTGGAAGTGACATAGCATCGCTTCCGCAATACTCTGTTCCCTAGAAGCAAGTCACTAAGTCCAGCGCACATTCACAGGAGGAGAATAAACTGTACCTTTGGAAGCCTGGAATGTCAAATAATTTGTGGACAAATTTTAAAACGACTACACTTGATCAGTATGGATTGAGAACAAGGGAAGTTTTGTGTATATTTAATAGTATTAGGCGAACATGTCCTGATTCTCTATCATAACGAGATATAGTGGTGTTTAACGGTCTTGGTAGACTTGGCCTGTTTTTTCTCATTGGTGAGTGTTTGGATGGGGGCATTGTCTTTACTTCTGAGGAAAATGAAGAAGAATAATGGGAGAGTACGGTCCAACCAGCACTTGTGCAAACAGACCATTCAGGGAACTTTAAGTATCAGTATAAAGGGAACATGGGACGTAAAAAGGGGGATTAATGGGAAATGAAGTTGAAAAAGTAGTGCCCTCCACTTTCTCCTTCTTCCTTTCACCCTAAACTTTAGTCATCTATGTTACATTTTTAAGGTTAGTAACATTTTCTATAGCCAAAATTAAGTTTCCTGTAAGTTATAAATTCTAGAAGTTGAAAGTCAGCGAACAAGATTTATATTTTGTGCTATAGGCTACATAATATTATTAGAATTCCTTATATAGTTGTTTTTCTGTTTTGTTTAATATTTCCTGGAGGTTCTAATTGGGTCTCTCTTTCTTTTCTTGTACCTTTAACATACTCAGTTTTTTCCCTCCAGATCTCCATATAAGATACCCTGCTCCTCCTCCTCTAGAGACCACTCTCCTGGGGGCTTTGGTACTGTCTAGGCCTTTATTGCTTTTCTGACTAGATTTCCCTATTCCTGGATTGCATTCCTTTCTCTTTTCCCCTTTTTTGCTGCATTATCTCTTCAGATAATTTCCTAAGTAAGGTTGTGAGGGTGCTAAGTTTTCCAAGTACTGTATTTACATGTCTGAAAATGCCCTTATTGAACACTTAATGCTTTATTGATAGTTGTTGGCTAGTTACAGAGTTCTAGATTGGCATTAGAATTCTCATAGCACAGCCCCATTATCTTCTGGCATCAATCTTGCTGATAAGAAATCTGATAGATACCTGCCTCTGGTTCTTTCATGAGTGACTTTTTTTTTTTTTTAAATCTGAAAGCTTTTAGTCTTTTCTCTTGGGCATCTGAAATTTTACAGTGTTATGCTAAATTATCCCTTTGTTTGAAATGTTTTTTTTCTGTTTGTTTAGTTTTCTTTCTTGTTATAGGCTTTCCTTGAATGTCTGGTGAACCTTCATTTCCTATTAATATGTATGAGTGAACAAAAAAACCACGTTAGAAGTTAGATGGGGTTTATTGACTACTTTTGCTTCAAGTAATTGGGCAGGGAACTAGGTAAAAGCTAGAATGTATGAATCAGGGACTATTCAGTTTCTTCAGGTAAGAACCTTCTTTTTTCTTGCTTTTTTTCTTTTTTTTTTTGCCTGGAGCATGAATGCTTGACTGTCTTTTGGAGTGGGGTAGAAGACTGTTTAGTGCTTAGATTTATATAATCCCCTATTTTCGCTCATGTCTTAATCCCATCCTCTGTTTTGTGGCTTTTCTCATCTGGAGTTCTGTAGGAACCTTGTCTGTAATTCCCCCTCTGTTTATTCTAGATGTGACTTGCTCTGTTTTGGTTTTATCACTTAACCACTTCTTCATGGGTTTTGAGTTTTCCAGAAATTTGTTGAAGTCTGTTGCCAAAAGGCCCATTCTTCTATTCTCTTTGTTACTGTGGGTTTATATTTTGTTTGTTTGTTTACTCTTATTTTAGAGTGAAAAGGAGGAGATAAACAAATTTGACGTTTTTAACTAATACGCATTGTGAATCTGTGGGTAAGGATTTAGAATATAGCTATTAAAGGAACAGTTGATATTTCAAAGACAGTAGTCTTGTACTTATTCTTGCATTCTAGGTGATTTAAATCCCAGTTTCTTTGCAGATTTGCTTTGTGATCTTGGGCATGCTATGTAGTGTGGGATCTTAAAGTACTGTACATATTGTAGAGCAATGGCTTTCAAACTTTCTTTGACTGCGAACTGTAGTAAGAAACACATTTTACTTTACAACTCCGTACTCGTATACAGTTTTATGAACTAATACTGTTACGTGCAACACATTGTTTTATATATTTTTTAAAATTCTGGTTGTGACCCACTAAAACAATGTATACCCAGCAATGGTGCACTTTGAGAAACAGTTCTCCAGAGCAGTATTTCTTAAAGTGAAAGTCAGATACATCTTCAAGTTGGGTATTGAAAAAACAAACTGGAGTCTAGAGATAAGTGGGGATGACCTAGCAGGGCTTTTGTGAGTTCAAAAGTAATAATTCTTCAAAGATGAAATGCCTTCCTTCTCTAGAGTTGTCTTGGTTCTCCTCCTGCCTAAGACCCTGCAGGGATTTCTACACTGGGGAGGATTTTTTAGTGGGATCAAATGTCAGTCATAATAGCATGGAAGACAGGAAGATAGGTTTAAAAAACTCATCTTCCAGTCATATTTAAACTGTGTATTTTGCAAGGCAAGGCACATCTGTTTTTTAAGTAATGCCTTGATTTTACAGTTTTCTTGTATCTTTCGTAATTTTTCATGCTGTTAATATTGGAAATTTAATAGTATTTTTAGAAGAGCACTTTTAGTAAGTCCTTAGCTCTGATGTTAAGAGATGAATATAAATTGGTATTTCAGATTATTTTATAATATTTTTAAGTTGTAATCAGGTTTCCTTGAGGCAGCATAAAGACTTAAGGCATGTAAAATTGTTGAATATGATACATTATAGTAATACTATAATAGTGGTCTGAATTGCTCCCAGGTAAATACTTAGGGAGGTCAAAATATACTAAAAGGTTTATGTATAGGAATGGATTTTCCTCTTCATTTAAATGGCAGTCGCTAGGATTTAAATATGCATTCTTTATTTGCTCCTGAATACATTTACACATTTTGGAAGAAATTAATACCCAGTTGAAATAGAAACATGTTATTTCAAGAAGACCTGGGTTAAACTGCTTCAAAAATTTTGGGTCTCTCATGGTAATTAATTTCTAGGTGACAGAGCAAACAAGTGCTGTGTTGTACTTGGGCATAATGCAAAACAGTTACACTGTCCACCATACCAGTTACTGTAGGATGTAATACTATAAGGTGTTCTGAATTTTTCCTTTGAACTTGTGTGTTTCCAGAAGGAGTTTTATTTTTAAACCTCTAAGTGAAATTCTGATAGAAAATATCAGCTCATATTACAGGGAGAATCTCAGTGTAAGAAATTATCACCATAGCAATCAGAATGGACATTATCCACATTAAAAATGGCAAGTGGATAATCAGCTTTAGCCCAGTAAAAATAGCGAAGTGAAAACAATAATATGTGACATTACTGCCTAAACGTGAGACATTGCCACAATGAAACACTGAGCATAACAGACTTCATTTGCAAGCATTCTTGTAAGTGGAGAAACTGAAGTATAAAGTGGCCAGTATAGATACTGTCACTGTTTTTCTTTTTTTCAAATGAGAAAATTCAGTGTAACTGATGTTTCAGAAAGGTGCCTAAGTGTTGGGACATACTAACACAAGTGCAAACAAAATGTTTCATAACCTTTTCATGATGAAAACCATCATCGCCGTCTTTTCTTACTAGAACTGCCTTTATAAAAATGTTGCATTTCTTGAACCTAGAAGTAAGCCAACCAATGATAGATCACAGTAGCTTAGCTTCCTCTCTTCGCTCATTTAACCTTTTACAGTCTGGTCTATTCTTCCACAGTTGTTTGACCTTAGCTGCCAAGAAACAGCACAATGAAAGTGCTTAAAATATAGTAGTCAAATACCTTTTAATATCTTACCACTTTGCTTTTAATTATGATTTTATTTTTAATTGTTCTGTTTAGATTTAATCTTGTAAGCACTCTCAAATTCTTTTTACTTCCAGATTATGTAGAGAATAGTCCGCATATATGGTAAATGGCAGTACCTTTTACATTTGTTTATTGCCTGATAGCATTATCATTTTGTTTTGAATCTTGCTTTCCCATCCTGCTTTAATCTCTTGAATGCAGTAAATCATCTCTAACTTGCAGAACTAACCTCAAAGGATTGTTTTGAAAGTTAAATGAACACAAATGAAACATTTAGAATTGTATTTGGCATGAAGGAAGCACTAATGTTAGCAGTAGTATTATAATTTATTACATCGCACAGCAAGACTGCTCAATAGAACATGCACTTACAGGAAGGGTTAGGTAGAAAAAGATTTTTCTATTCCCTGATACCTAAAAATAATTGAGGATTGGAAACTTCTATTTTAATTCAGCACCAGAGGAGTTGAAATGTTAAGTGCTTTCTTAATATTTCTAATGTTTTAGAAGATCCAGATGTGACCTACCCCACCCAAACATTAGGTAATGCTGGGATATAGTTCTGGAGAAGGTATCCATCTTCTAGTTTTTAAAACTAAGTATCAATATTAAGCAGACATTAATTGAAATTGACTAAATACCAGTATTAAGTGGACATCATTTATTAATTGAAATTGAATGCATATCACTGTTTTAACTTTAAGAGGGGAAAAGCCCTAGAGGATTTAAGAAAAAGACCATTCAGGATACAACTGACTTCTCAGAGAACGAGCAGATTCTGCTTAGAATGACTCATGATCATTTGGGGATGAACAAGGATAGTGAATATATGACTGGTAGGGTTCTACGCAGTGTGTATATACCAGATGGTGCTTTATTCTCACCCCCAATAGAATGAGCTTTAGCTCTGGGGTAAACGTAACTGTTTAACATATTACTTGGCATTAAAAATCACCGGAAATGTAATGTTTTATTGTTGTTGTTGTTAAGGATACCTAAAAATGTTCCCATTTCAGAACAGTTTCGTTAAAGATGGTACTAAATCAAAAATATTTTCGAAATGACCATCAAAAATGCCATGTACTCTATTAATATTACGTGGACTCTGATGCCATTTTAGGATTGTAGACCTCGGCCTTCATGAAGCAGAGAGCCATCATTGATTCTGGATCAGAAAGTGTTATGCATGTTCTTTGTACGTGTGGTGATACCATAGGAGACATTTCTATTGGCACAGCCACAGATGGGCTGCAGCAAATTCAAATTTTTTTAGAATCTTTACATTTTTACTTCAAAATTCATGTGAATTTTGTCGTTATTTACAATATTAATATATCCACATTTGTTTTATTGTAAAAACTTTCAAATTATTGAGGAAAAGTGACCAATCAAAATGTGTTTTTAGGATATCTGACCTGCTGCCTTTTAGCCGTACCTAATTTAAATCAGCATTTTAAGGACAGCTTGAATATAATTTCAAAGTAATTTCACTAGCTTCCTGCCCCCGAGAATTGAAAAAGCATAGGCATCCTTGGTTAGGTTATCATTTTTATGAAGATTTCTGCCTCTGTCTTTATATAAAGTAGGTATTAGTTTTTATTGGAGGAATACTTTTGTAAATTATAAGCTAAATATCAGTACTGAAATGCATGATTTTTAAAAATTTAATCTCAATAGTTCAACAAACTTAAATGATCTAATTGAAGGTCCTTGTTTATAGATTTGAAAGTTCAGAAATGCAATTTTATTTTTTGAATGTTGGAAACAAAAGGATTCAATATGTTTGTTAGAATCAAATCACTATAATGTGCCCACATTTTTGTAATAAGTAGAAGGTAAAAACTAAACATTTAGTGAATGCTTATTATGTTCTAGATGCTGTGCTAGATGCAGGATTGGGATGGGAGGTGGGAAGGGGAGAGAGGGGAGAGAGAGAGAGAGAGAACACGTTTCCTATCTTTAGGGGTTTCATTTTCTAGGAGTGTTACCCATGTAAAATATAATTGCCATATAGCACAATAAATACTAAAATAGAGATATGCACCTAAGATACATTTGGGTAAAAATAGATTGATTAATCAACCAATGTCACTTCAGTGCCGTAGAGAAAGCTTCTCAGAGGGGAATATCTTATGCTGAAATTTAATAAATGTGGGAAAAGGGCATTTCAGGCAGAGGAAACAATGTGAAATCTTCAGGAAATTGCAAGGAGTATCTTAACCAGAGTGAAGGTGCCTGCTGGAAAGTGTCAAGAGATGCCTCTTGACAGTAGGCAGCTGCATTTTATATACAATCCTGAGGAGTCTGAGCTTCGTTCTATAATTTTTGGAGTATCATTGAAAATTACTGAGTATGATCAGATTGATTCTCATTTTAGCAAAATGTAAGCTTTTAAGGTAGTTTAGAGGATAAATTAGGAGTTGTAGTGGTTATGGCACCAGGCAAGAGGGGCAGTTAGGATGTCATTGCTGTAGTCTAGATAAGAGATGACGAGAGTCATTAAAATGACAGTGGGAATGATCAGAAAAGGATAGACTCCAGACGTGTTAAAGAAACAGATTGTGGGTAGTGAGAGAGGAGGGAGCGTCCAGTGTAAGTCCCAGTTTCTGGCATGGATGATGGGATTAGACAGGTAAATTTCTCACTAGATTTTTGAGAAGTTTTATGCATGCTAATAGCTTCTACAAAATTAATAAGCATATAAGGTCACTTCTGAGTAGGTTATTTCTAAGTTTTTCTTTGTTTTTATTTATAGATGCCACTTCAAATGAACAACAAGAGCTTTTCTGTCAGAAATTGCAGCAGTGTTGTGTACTGTTTGATTTCATGGACTCTGTTTCAGACTTGAAGAGCAAAGAAATTAAAAGAGCAACACTGAATGAACTGGTTGAGTATGTTTCAACTAATCGTGGTGTAATTGTTGAATCAGCGTATTCTGATATAGTAAAAATGGTAAGCCTCCAAACTTACGTTCCTCAGATTTATATAAATTCAAGTAAGATCTGAGGTATAATTATGAATTAACAAGACTGGTTTTAATAAATGCAATAATTAATGTACTCAAAAGAATGTTTTTTAAAATAGTGCATTTGAAAGCTTATTCATTCAGTCCAGTGATGCTGTCATTGCTTATAATAGTTTGGAAATTCAGTAGCCACAGTGGCTGGTGGCTGCCATATTGGATAGTGCAGATCTTGAGTTTAGGAGAACATGTAGGCTCAAGATTATACAGATTGATAGATAATTAATGCCATGGGTTTGAATACTCACTGAGAGAGAACATCTAAAGGGGAAGAGAAGACCAATGAAAAACTATGGGGCTTTCCACATTTCAGTGGTTGGTAAGGGAGGCACTTATTTAGGACATTTTAATCTTCATATTTGTAGACTCTGTAACACTTGAATTTTAATCAAAACTCAGGACCTTTAAGAAGTTAAATAATATAAATTAATGTTTGAAGTACCTGATGTGTAAAATAAATTACCGCCAACTTTATTGAAGTAAGATTATTTAGGATACTGTTTAATAATTCAACCTAATTCTCCATCAGACAGTAGAAATCTGTTCAGGATTTGTGATTTTTTGTATGTTGGTGCATACTAGCAAAATACAAAAAATTAAATTAGAATAATTTGAGAGTCACTGAGTACATAATTTAAGCCTAAATGTTACCAGGGTATAGAAGGGTATAGCAAGTATAACCTGTAGTTGCCTTCATTTCCTTCCCCGTGCCAAATATATGTTCTGGGGGAAGAGAAAAATGTGTAGGAAAGTGAAATTTCGTCCTAATGTACTAGTTGATTTTTTTCCCCATAACATTGTATTAGAAGACCTATTAAAAGGACTTTGAAAATGTTGATGGGTTTTTTGAAAAATGAAAATAAAAGCCTTAAAATATTTTTAAAGATTAGGTATAGAGAGAACATTAATGAAACTGAAATTGGCTTCTTAAACTCCTATAGGTACTAAAAAGTGACAGTTTCAGAATATAAATATTGAATATTGATAGATTCCTTGTTTTGTGTTTATCATTTAGAAATATTCAGGGAGAAAAAGCATATATCCATCCACTTTACGATTTCAGATGGCTTGTATACAGGAATTTTGAAAGTCCTGGGAAAGATATTTTATAAAGTTGTTTACTTAAATATTGAAAGTACTCAAATTATTGAGTCAAATTATTCTGTAATTTGCTATATGCTAATAAATTCTGGGATTTAGTTTCTTTTCCCAAGTAAAAAGGTGTGTGTTTCGTCTTTTTTTTTTTTTTTAAACTTCTGGATACTCAATTTATAGATAAGAGTGAAGTCAACTCACCCATTTAGTTCTTTGAAGCTCTTCAGTATATTTGTTATATACAGTTAATTTTATTGGTGGCTACAAGATTAACTTTTTGTTTTACTTCCAACATTAATATGATCTCAAAGGCGCAAATTATGCCCTCTTGTGGGATATATTTACTTTTATATAGTTCTGTCTATGACTTTTTGCCCCTCTTTGTGAAATTGATATCTATCAAGCTATTGATTCTGCCCTCCTGTACTGGCTTTGAGTTCTACATTATTATTTTCTAGTCTTATGGTTATAGTAATTGACTGTTAGCAGTTATTTGGCCTACCATAGATGCCACTTCGTAAGAACAGTTGGAAATTTACTTGTACCACCAAATACCCCTTGTTTCATCCTCCATTCCTCAAATAGTTTCTCTCAAATGACCAACCCTTCAGTAGTATGGCCTTAAATGTTTACTAAACCATTTGGCCTGTCAGTCTGTTCATCATTCTTAAAAGAATTCAGTTGGGACCATAATCTATCCTTTGCTAGAGATAAAGGATATGTAATTTACCTTGGTACTGAGACTGTGAAACATGAAATTATAAATACTGTATGTCATTGAATCTAAAACGAAGAGTCTCAAAGCACATCCTCCTTACAGAGACTAATTAAAAAAAAAAAAAGGCTCCGAGTAGATGAAATACAGTAAATTAAATCATCATGGGGTATTATAAACTATGTCTGTAATAGTAGTACTACCCGTCCCTCCCCTTTCTTAGTGTGGTATGTATGTATAAGAATGGAAATATTTTACCAAACTGTTTTGGGTTGTAAGGTAAGTAAATGGCTGAGGTTAGAATATGGGGGGAACTATGGAAAGATGAATCAAATTAGGGATAGGTAGAGTTAGGAACTGTGTATGCTTTTCCTCCCCAAACTCCCTCTGCTCCCCTCCCCTTTTTTTAAAGCAAAACTTGTAAAGAACAACTTGTAATTTAAGGAAGAGGAATCCAGAGGTAATCTGTAATTTTCAGTAGCTTTGCATCTGAAGAAGTCAGCGTTATGGGATAGAGAAAAGAGAAAAAACCAAATGCTTGCCTTCTTCATGTCTTGAAGAGGTTTATAAGTTTTGAACTAAGCTTATAGCCACAACTTAACTTTTTTCTTAAGTAAAGTTATCTTTAAAATACTTCATTTTGCGTTGTTGAACTCAATTACACAACGGAGAACATAAATCTAAATTTATTTTTCATTACAGATCAGTGCTAACATCTTCCGTACTCTTCCTCCAAGTGATAATCCCGATTTTGATCCAGAAGAGGATGAACCCACGCTTGAGGCCTCGTGGCCTCACATACAAGTATGGAACATAATTACGTATCGACAGTTTTTACATTTATGATATTGTGCTGAAATCATGGTTCTCATTTAGAGCCGAGTGGTTTTTTTTGGTTTTTTTTTTTGGGGGGGTGGTTATATTTAGTTTTCTTTTTTATTCTGTGTCTATTTAAAGTATTTGACTTTTAATAAGTTTATATTATTTTCTTTTCCCAAAATAATTTTTCACTTTTTTTATTGTGATAAAATACACTTAACATTTACCATTTAAACCATTTTAAAGTGTACTGTTGAGTGGCATTAAGTACATTTACAGTGCTGTGCAACCCGCACCACTGTCTAGTTCCAGAACTGTTTTCATCACCCAAATGGAAACCCCCTTAGCAGTCACTTCCTATTCTCCCATCCCCACAGCTCCTGACAACTACCAGTCTACTTTCTCTATGGATTTACCTGTTCTGGGTACTTAATATAAATGGAATCATATAATAATATATAGCCTTTTATGTCTGGGTTCTTTCACTTAGCATAATATTTTCAAGGTTTATCAATATTGTAGCATGTATCAGTACTTCATTCCTTTTAATGGCTGAATAAGATTCCATTGTATGACTATACCATTTTGTTTATCCGTTTATTTGCATGATATATACCTTTTCCATTCTTTTTCTTTGTGACTGAGCTCAATCTCCAGCTCCTCTGCCTTCAGCGGAGGATGGGGGCCTGAGGCTAAAAGTTCCAACACTCTAATCACATGGTTGGTCCCTATGATAACCAGTTTTCATCCTCCTGGAGTCACTTCATTAGCATAAGCTTAGGTATTGTTGAAAGGGGCTTACTATGAATAACAAAAGATGCTCCTCTCACCCCTTACCATGCTTGAAATTCCAGGGGTTTTAAGAGCTCTGTGCCAATAACCAGGGATGAAGACCAAGTACATACATTTTTTATTTACCACAGTGTGACAGTATCCCCGTTTGGGACATGAAAACAGGCACTGACTGGGCAAGTTGTGCCAGTGAAACTGTATGGCAGTCCATGAGACTGTGCGTAAACGCTTCAGAGCACTCTGATAATTTCTGTATCTTTTTACATGTGTGTACCCCAAAGCAAATTATATAGTTGATTAGAAAATAATTTATAAATAAAAATTAATATCAGCTTCTATTCTTTCCCCCTCCCCCTTTTTTTCTACCCCCCCCCCACTCTGGTTCAAGAGGTTGTTTCTCAGTCTAGTTGTGTAGGACACAGCTCCCTGGCCCATGCTGGTGTTATGAGCCTTGCGCTCCCCCAACTGAGGCAGTCGGTCGCCAGTCGTGGATCTGCCGTTCACAGCTGCTCATCGGCTGCTCACAGCAGCTGGCTGCCGGCCACTCGTGGCGGAACACAGTAGCCCACGGCAGCTCATGCCAACCTCCGGCTGCTCATGGCAGCTCAGCTCGAGGGAGAGCTGTTGTTCACAATCTTAGCTGTAGAGGGCGCAGCCCACTGGCTCACATGGGAATTGAGCCAGCGGCCTTTGGCATTAGGAGATCGGCCCTCCAACCACCTGAGCCACTGGGCCGGCCCGTTATATCCTTAATTCATACTTAATATTAAAAGTTAGATAATAATTAGACCAGATAGGCATCACTCCTTTTGCATAGTTGGGCAAAGATGCCTCCTCTGAATATTTACTCAGATCCCAAAATTGTTTGCTTTAGAATATTATTGAATGCATAGTAGTAAAAATGTGTTACTTTGTGGTGAATGATAGCACCCAGATCTGGTAATGCTTTTTTGTGTGTGTTGTGAGGTCTGTAAATTTAGCTTAGCAGTCTTTTTTCCTTTGTCTCTTCTATATGTGGCCTAACTGGCCCCCTCAGTGTTTACTGAATGACTATTTTTACTTTGGGATCTAATGCTCCTTTTTTATTTTTAGGGTGCCAGATTGATATGTTGTTTAATAGCTAATAAATTAAGGCACATTTTGGGCTATCCTCCTGCCTTTCATAGCTGTTACAAAACAAACCAAAAAAACTTGTGTGTATTTGCTTTTCTCCTTGAAAGATAAATGTAGGTGTAATGGAGAGATACTGAACTGGATTATTACTTTTAATTCTGATTTGTGGTAGCAAGTGAACATTTGTTAATACTTTTAAGATGCTTGGCACTTTTTAAATAGAAGGCCTGCTGTGGCTTCTAGTGTATTTGCGGTGGTGCACAGACATTCCTTCCTGAGCCCTGTACTTACATAATTCAGTTCAATATTTCCCAAGTGTGGATAAGGTATGCTGGTTTTGATTTAATTTTTATTTCCCAACTGTAATTTTATATAAAGATTTGAAGTTTTTCTGTTTTTATTGTTATTGATACACTGCCCCTTGCAATTCAGCTTACGCTTGTCTGGAGGTTTCTGGCCTTGTATTTAACAAACTCTGGCCATTAAATTGAGGTAGTTTGGTAGTCTGCTGGAGAGAGAGCATGTTCCCAGTGAATATGGACTACAAAATAGTCATCTTAATTATATATTTTATAGACACTGTCTTTATTTTCTAGTTCTTGTAATTTAACATTTTCAACAATTCAAAGCAATAAATCAATCCCCAAATTTACCAAATTGTAAGAGACCAAATTGTAAATATGTATTTAGCTTTTTAAAAACACTGTTACCAACTCATCACATTTTATAAATTAGATGTGAAATCTCCCTAAGTTGGTAAGGGAGTTGTTTTTGGTATGACATGATAATTTAGGGTAACATTTTATAAGCATCATCTTAGCTTTCATTTTATTTTCTTTCATAGTTGGTGTATGAATTCTTCTTAAGATTTTTGGAGAGCCCTGATTTCCAGCCTAGTATTGCAAAGCGATACATTGATCAGAAATTTGTACAACAGGTAAGGAATTCTTAGGTCTTACATTTTTTTTTTTTTATAAGATTTTATTGGGGCAGGGGAACAGGACTTTATTGGGGAACAGTGTGTACTTCCAGGATTTTTTCCCAGTCAAGCTGTTGTCCTTTCAATTGTAGTTGTGGAGGGCGCAGCTCAGCTCCAGGTCCAGTTGCCATTGTTAGTTGCAGGGGGCGCAGCCCACCATCCCTTGTGGGAGTCCAGGAGTCGAACCCGCAACCTTGTGGTTGAGAGCCCACTGGCCCGTGTGGGAATCGAACTGGCAGCCTTCAGCGTTAGGAGCACAGAGCTCCAATTGCCTGAGCCATTGGGCCGGCCCCTTAACTTTTCTCAATATTTATCTTAGCACTGATTTCTTAACTTGTGATTAAAATAGTCTTTCAAATTTAAATGGTTTGTTTCAATTTAACAGCACTTAGTATTCTTGCTAGACAATTAGGATAAATGTGAAGTAGCTTTGAGAATACAAGAGTATTTTTAATCAAGGGTGAGATTCTCATGAAGTCAATCAAATTATCCAATCCAATCCTGGCTTCTCGGTTATTTTATAAGGACCAGAAAAGCAAGCCTTTCTGCAATATCTGAGAAAATTTGGTATGACTTTCAATCTTTGGGTAAACTTTTTTAAAATTTTAAGCCTTTGATCTTGAATTTGATCAAGCATTGTTTTAAGCATTGTGACTGAAATGACAGAGGGAAAAAATGGCAATGGAATCATTGTTAGGAGTTTAGGCTTTAGGCTCCTTTCCTGTTATCAAGTATCAATTCCCTTCCCCTTTCCTTCCCACCCTAGGAATCTACACCACAGATAAAAGGAGATCTTTAAGAAAAGGAAATAGAGTTAAACATATGTGATACCTTCCTTCTTTTTATAAATTGGTTATTAGCTGTTATTTTTGGAACCTATATACTCAAAATTAATTTCTCAGAATGTGTTCATTTTTATTTTCAAAATCTTTTTAACTAACTTTAAAAGCTTCATTTTAAATATCTGGAATTGGCTTGCCATGGACTGAATTGTGAAGTAGATCAAATCTTTCTAGGTCCATTTTCTCTTTTGAGATGCTTATCAGTATGTAAGGTCTCATTAGGAATTTGATGCTCTCTTCTAGTTATTTGCATTTTAAAGAAAGGTAGAAGGTAGGTGAACAGGTAGTGATGAACCCAGTGCTGAGGGCCAGGATTAAAATTAGTACAAGGACCTTCCCTACTCTGTCACATATACTGTGTCCCCTATAAAGAAAGATTCTGCAGACATGAGTTCCACATATTTGGAGTTCATTATTGGTCGTTTGTAACTATCCTTGACCTCATAAAGTATTCTCACTGGTTCCTGTGAATGTGTTGATAAACGAAGAACATTCTCAAGAACAAGTAGCTCTTCATAAACAATGAAGGAATATTAAGTGTGTTAGTAAAATGTACATTTCAATCACAAGTAAAAAGCAGATTAAATGGAACTATGCTATTTTGATAATTGCAAATGAATATATATTTCCTTCTATAGTTCTTGTGTGCTACAGAAGGAATACAGTATATTAAGGAACTCTAGTAATGCCCATTAAATTGTATTTAGGATAATAGGTTGGGGGGAACAATTCTAGTGCTTTCTCGGTCTGAAGCTTGAGGTGTTTCAGCTGATGGATTTGAGGGGAAACAAGAAGCAAATTGGTAGGATGGGGCCCTTTTCCACCTTCTACTCTAAATTCCTGAGTTAGCTGAGAAGCCAAGGTCCAATAACTTTTTTTAGCAGTCTGTATGACTGCTTTCATGGATCACTTCTCTGAGGTATTTTTAGTGTATTGTTTTAATAGTATGTATAGGAATTCTCAACTTTTCTATGTTGAAATTATTTGATTAGCTGGTAAGTTTTAAGGCTTAGAAATACAAGAGAAAAATGTAAGGTATAAATTTGGACATTCATTTTTTCCAAGAGAAGAAAACAACTGTATAGTTTCAGGTAATATTCAAAATCAAAGGATTTCAGAAGAAAGAAGGAAGCTAAGAATTATTGAGTGCTTTTTATGTGCCAGGCACTGTCCTTATGTAAAGAGCTAGACTATGTCCAAAATCACACAGGTAGTACATGGCACAATCAGGATTTAAACTACTCTCTGACCTTCTCTTAGAAAAAAAAGAATAATTGGTTTCAACTCTTCTAATTTTATTGTTGAAGAGACAGGCTTACAGGTATTACCCTTAAAAGCAGTTACATAAAAGTATCAGAGCCAGAATAAGAAATAGTTTCCTGAGTACTAGTTTTGTTTCATTATGTTAATATTATATATCTAAATAGAGTATTTTATTTAGGTTACAATATTTCAGAATAGATTTCTTTAAATAGATTTGATACTTAGCTAATAACTATTCTCTAAATTTTTTCCCTGAGGATCAACTTGTATTAAATTTTATTTGTTCTTGAATTAGAGAGGATGACCTTAATTAAGGGCCCCTTTTATTAACTTGAAAGCCTGTCTTCCAAGTAAACCTAACGTCAGACACGTGGATGGATATGAGTGTCTTAAGTGAGTAGTTTAGTCATTTTTAACTAGAATAATTTGAACTGAATTTATTAGGCAAATTCTCATGTTCCATGGACGATTTTACTGCAGCTTCACACAGTACTTTCATAACCTCACAGAGAACGCAAACTAAAAGCAAGACACTTGTTTAGGGGGACATAAATATGACTGAAGTCATCACTAGTCTCAAAAAATATCCACTCTAGTAGAAGAGATACACATGTAAACAATTACATGTAATTCAAGACAGAATGGAAAAAGAACTCTGGATGAGGTTCAGAGCTTGCCCTCTTGACTGTAATTATCAGTACCAAAGTACAGAACATAAAATTCCTAGATGACTTCATCTGGAATTATATTCTATTGAGATATTTTATTCTTCCTAAGGAACTCCAATGTTTTGTTTTAAAATACAGTAATCCTACAGTAATCCTCAGTTTCTTTACCATTTTAAAATAGAAATTTGAGGTTTTGACTTTAAATTTTTCAAAGATCTCTTTATCCTGCCTTTGCTGAAGAGTTCTGTAGAGGTAGAGGAAAAGGCTAATTTGGCCAATTTGAACTGGTTGAAAATTTTTTCTCCATTTGCTAAGCTGACTTTAAATCAAAATCTGTGGTCTCATCTTTTATTTCAGTGTTACTTCAAGAATGATTTCCACCTTATTAGCATGTATCTGCCAGTAGTTTATCCTGTTAACTAAATATTAATTTTTTTTTTTTAAGATTTTATTGGGGAAGGGGAACAGGACTTTATTGGGGAACAGTGTGTACTTCCAGGACTTTTTTCCAAGTCAAGTTGTTGTCCTTTCAGTCTTAGTTGTGGAGGGCACGACTCAGCTCCAGGTCCAGTTGCCATTGTTAGTTGCAGGGGGCACAGCCCACCATCCCCTGGGGAAGTCGAGGAATCAAACAGGCAACCTTGTGGTTGAGAGCCCGCGCTCCAACCAACTGAGCCATCTGGAAGGCAGCTCAGCTCAAGATGCCATGTTCAATCTTAGTTGCAGGGGGCAGAGCCCACCATCCCTTGCAGGGCTCGAGGAATTGAACTCGCCACCTTGTAGTTGAGAGCCCACTGGCCCATGTGGGAATTGAACTGGCAGCCTTCAGAGTTAGGAGCATGGAGCTCTAACCACCTGAGCCACCGGGCCGGCCCTAAATATTAATTTTTGAGCCGTTGGCATGGTGACTGAATTTTTTTATTGTAAAATCACAAAAAAGCAGCCTTGGTTTGTATAAATCTTTCTAGTAAATTGGAAATACGCATTTGCACATGTATTGTTTTAAACTTCATTTATTTAGTAACTTGCAATCTACAAGTTTAAGGTTTTACATTTAATTTTGACTATCAGAAAGCATTAAAAAAATCTCTCAAATTTCAATATTCTAGAGTTATGGGCCATGTTTAGTAGTCAAGAGTAGGACAGAATTTTAAAATGAGTGGCAAGGCAAAAAAAAACAACTTTTTGAAGTGTTTATATTATTTATTGTCATTTTTTGAAATAAGTAAAGGAATATCCCTAAGCTTTTCTTTAGCTTCACTATTTAGCAATAATAAAATCAATCTAAGGCAGAATTAAAAATTTTTTTTAGAGATTTCATGGGTTATCTTAAAATCAATATTAAAGTGAAGTTTTAGCTCAATTATTTTTAAAAAGTAATTTCTCAGATTTTTTTTAAAGCTCCTGGAGCTTTTTGATAGTGAAGATCCCAGAGAACGTGACTTTCTGAAGACTGTTCTGCATCGAATTTATGGGAAATTTCTTGGATTAAGAGCATTCATCAGAAAACAAATTAACAACATTTTCCTCAGGTAAATTGGTCATATATTCACATATAGCACTTTCTTTCCTTTCATATTTTCTTTTTATTCCAGTTCCTTTAAGTTAATTTTTAATATCTGACATCTATAAATTTAACTAGTCGTTTTTAGCCTATTTTGTAGACATCATTTAATTGCATCTGACGTTTTAGACATTTGTAGTCTACTTTTCTTTCATCTAAGTAGATAATGGTAATGAAGAGTTTTTAATAGGTAATACTACCAATGTTATTCATGTTTAAGACTTGTGAAAAGGAGAATTTGTCTAGTTATCTATTTCTTTGAGCTTTTTGTTTGAAACATTTCTGTATAAATACTTGGAAGTACTTTCATTTGATTTTCTGATAAAGCTACTTAAATTTATAGGGGGCCTATTTTTGACTATTTTATAAATGATAGTTTATTAAGTAGTTGCTTCAAATTAGGTTTCATTTTAATACCCACACTTCAAGTTTCGTTTGTTTGTTTTCATTGAAGATCTGAGAAAATTAGGCTAGCATTTCCACATTGTAACAATTAGAGATGAGTAATAGCCCCTGCCTCCTCTAGAGAGAGCATCTTCCTCAGGTTCTGTCATCCTCTCCTAAATCCACCTCAGCCTCTGAAAACTTCCCTGTCCTGTAGTCTTTTGAGTTTGACTCCCTGCTTGGTGATCCTAATCTTGGAAAATTAGGCCGCCTGTATAGTTTAGATTTAAAGAAATTCTGAATAAAAGTGGCTTTATTGCATATGGATCCTTTTCTCTTGGATTTTCCTATGAATAGTTGTTTCCTATTTTGAAAAGTATTCCCTTGACAAAACCCATCTTGCTCATAAATTTTTAGGTAAAATAAAATATTCCAGGTGAAATTCTGTTATCTTAACATATAGCACATTTTAGCAAAAGTGTATGTTTAAATAGGAAACATTCTGAAGCATCTGGTATAGAAGGAAATAGACCTTTTATAAGATTACTAAGAAGTAACTGATTTGGGGTAAAATAGTTTACAAAGAATTCTTACAGCATGCTTATGCTATTCTTATAGTTGTTCTTTGTGTTGATTTCTTTACCTTCCTGCCCAGTTTAGTTTTCTGATGTTTAATTTTTCATTATATCTATTTTAAATTCAGGTTTATATATGAAACAGAACATTTCAATGGTGTTGCTGAGCTCCTTGAAATATTAGGAAGGTAGGTCAGTTTTTTTGTTCTTTTTAAGAATTAAGTAACTTTGCTTGGCAAGAAAAAGAATGAAATCTTAACCATTTGCAACAACATGGATGGACCTAGATAAGAGGGTGTTATGCTAAGTGAAATAAGACAGACAGAGAAAGACAAATACTATGTGATTTCACTTAGATATGTGGAATCTAAAGAACAAATGAACAAATAAAACACAAACATTCATAGACAGACACAGAGAACAAACTGATGGTTGCTATAGGGGAAGGAGGTTTGGGAGTTGGGTGAAAAAGGTGAAGGGATTAAGAAATACAAATTGGTAGTTCCAAAATAGTCATGGGGATATAAAGTACAGCATAGAGAATATAATCAATAATGTTGCAATAACTATGTATAGTGCCAGGTGGATACTAAATTATATAAATGTCGAACCACTATGCTGTACACCTGAAACTAATATAAATAATACTGAATGTCAACAATAACTGAAAAAAATAATTTAAAAATTGAAAAAAGATTAAATTATTCTCATTAAAAGAAAATAAATTAAGTAACTTTGTTTTATGTATTAAAATCTTAGCTATGGTTGGAGAAATTATTTCATATTTTAAAGTTTAAAATAGGACACAAAACATCATTTCTCAACTGAATTCTTACAGCTTTTTAGGGGGGTAGCATATTAAAGTACTGCCATTCTAAGACTTCTGTTTCAGAATAGGCTTACTGCTTTTGAAGCTGTAGCATGTTTTATGCCTGATCTTGGCAGGCTGCCTCACAAATTTATAGAATCTGATTGGGAAGAAATGAAATAAGCTATAGTGAATCTTTGATGAAGTTACAAGAATTCTTGTTCAGAGCTTCATAGACCATTCTTAATCCATCTGTTCGTTAGAGAAGAATCTACAGCCTTTGATTTTAGTTTACATAAACATTTTGCCTTCCTTATTCACCACATAGCAATATTAACTTGAGAGAAGTTTAGACCCCTCTATTCATATTAGAAAATGATTTCAGTCTCCTCTATTAATATTTAGAGAATGATTACAAAGAGAACTACTTCTTAATTTCAGATCCTTCAATAAAGTAAGAGAAACTACCCATTCTCTTCAGAAAATATTGACAATTCTTAACAGTATTGTGATTTATTCTCCTGTGGCTTTGGGGAGGAAAAATAAAAGCAACAATGCATAAATAAAGTGATAAGCTTTCATAGAAAAACAAATATAGAAATATAGGCTTTTATGGAAAGACGAATATAGAAATTGCTTACCGGGAAATTAACTGGCAGTCTTAGTTTTCTTTGGGGATCATTGAATAACTTACAGGAAAGACTTTATAGTAATAACCTGTCTAAAGTAGTTTGAAGATGAGTAAGTAACTCACCACCATAATTGAAGCAGAGCATGTTCCGTGTGTACTCGTGGATATAATAACTTTATTTTAAAAGTATAATAGTAACTACTTAACCCTTCCCCCTGCCTTTTTTTCCCTCCAGTATTATCAATGGCTTTGCATTGCCACTGAAAGCAGAACATAAACAATTTCTAATGAAGGTTCTTATTCCTATGCATACTGCAAAAGGATTAGCTTTGTTTCATGCTCAGGTAAGTTTCAGAAAATTTTCAAATGATTGTTTCAAAGACTGATATAAAGGCAGAGAAACTGAGAAATACTGAGGTGGCAATTTTAAGTATAATTATGGAATTTACTTTGTAAGTTGCCCAAAGCAAATTTTTATTATAATGTAAAAGTATTATATTTAATGTTATTAAATGAGCTCAATGCATATTAACTGTAGATATAGGAAAGATAATATCAAGTTCTTTTATAGTCCAAGCCTTGACCTAATTAACTACGTCATGTTCAGTCCCACAAATCTGTAGGATGTTCCATTTAGCTGTGATAACCTAATTAGAGAAGCATGTTAAGTCTCTATTAATATTTAGAGAATAATACATATCAGCAAGGCAAAAATGTAGAAACATGCTGAAAAAGTAAAATGTTAGCTCTAGTCCTATTTCAATTAACTTTATATACAGAAGTTACTACTGGAAAAAGAACATCTTTTTTGAACTATAAGTTACTTTCAAGGTTAAAAAGTCACACAATTGTGAGTATATTTTATGTATATTGAGATTAAACTAGAGTAAAATTTATCAAAATGAGGTAGTCATTCTTGTTAAACATAAAAATCCTGCATCACTAAATGTCATTTCACTCACTGATATTTATAAACTGTCCCTTGCATTTTAGCTAGCCTACTGTGTTGTACAGTTCCTGGAGAAAGATACAACACTAACAGAACCAGTAAGTGTTCTATTTATTTTTATGCTTTTGGTCTACATTGTAGTATTTCATTGTACTTTTGTTTATACTGTTATGTATCACTATAGAATTACCAAACATTAGTACTAATGTACTTTAATCATTTAGAGCAAGGGTGTCCAAACTTTTTCAACGTTTTTCACTAAGGGCCATATGCGATAAAATACACAAACAGCCGGACCACTCACTCGAGGTGAAGTACGTATTGCCTCACCTGGTTTATTTAAGTAAACTAAATATATTTTTGGAATTTGCTGCGGGCCAATAAAAAATGGATTGTGGGCCGCAGTTTGGACACCCCTGATTTAGAAGAAATGTGAGGTGAATCTGCATTCAAAGAACAGGATTGGGGGAGGGTAAGTTCTCATGAGTTATGTGTCTCGAATAACTTAAATATAGATTAATACTAACATATAGTAGTTGAGATGTGTGGTGACAGGATCAAATGCTGCAGTGAAATAATAATACATATTATCTTCACTGATAATCTTTCAATCTTCATTCACCTTTTAAAATTAAAGCATACTGTGGAAGTCTCAAAATTATTCCATTGAGTTTTGTCTTTAAAAATAGGATTTTCCCTCTTATGCATGATAAACCGCATGACAGGGATTGAAAACATCTCCTTGCCTTTGGTAATTTAATCTTGGAATAAAGGTTGTTTCCTTTATGAATCAGAATAGCAATTCAGTATTTGAACTCTGTTTACTCTTTGACTATCATAAGAAGATTCAGGAGAAAATAAAAATATTAATGAAAATTGAAGATTCAAGAAAAACAAAAGGTAGGGAGAAATAGAAAAGTATGAAAGCATTGAAAACAAAACTTTAACCTTGGTGAACTAAGTATTTTGAGAGTGCTTTCTAGGTATCCTAAATCTAAATATGTAAACTTAAGACTTCTTGAAGAATAGCAAAGAGTTTGAAGGATTTAAACTATAAGTTTTCTTTATATTATAAACATTCTGAGGACACACCTAAGGGCACTTGGAAAACTTATGTACTAAGTATTCTCCCTGTAATTTGACCTTTGTGTAAAGGAATAAAATACGTTTTTTCCACTCCCTGATAGTTTGAGTTTTTAGACTTTTTAGACTTGCAGTTCATTCTGGAAACAGGTAAATACAGTTTTTAAAGACCAATCAGAATTATCAGCACAATATTTACATGTAACCACATAAATCTCTAAAGTGGATTAAACTTAATAGGAATCCATAACTTTCACTGGAGTTGAGACAAAGAAAACCTATAACATAGGGAGTCATGGTTCATGCTTGGTCAGTAGTAAACAGATATAATTTAAATATGTTAAATTAATATGGGGTTATCAGATAGGGAAGATGAGTGATTTTTTTTTTAAAGAGAAGACTAGGGAGAGGGATGATGGCCAGACACCGGGCTTAGGGGAGTTAGGTTAATGGAATTAGGAGAAGGATGAGGAGATAGTAAGGTTAATGTCCAAGTGACAAAGAAAACTATTTTTCAATTCATAAAGATCTGTAGATGAAAAAGACCTTGTAGTTTTTACCACAGGCCATTCCAGCACCAAAATTATGGCCATGTTACTTGGGTCTGAGCCTTAATACTCATTTCCTAGAAACCTGGCATTCATATGAAAGCTTCCTACAAATTTTAAATAAGTCAGAGCTTTGGCTAGTTTATTACATTTTTATGTACCTACATCTTGTATTGAAATTATTTTCTAAAATGTTACTTTATTGCTACTTTTATTTATGAAAGTAATGTGTTAATTTGGTTCACACAATACAAATCATAAAGCACAACGTGAAGGAAGTTTCTTGAAATCTTGTCCCCTAGAAATAACCATATAAATTGGTGAATATATTTCTAAAAACTTTTTCTATATGTACATTTATGTGTAGGTTAAGTAAATGGTGAGACAGTGCTGACCAGGTGTTTTTTTCCTCTCAATATAGTGTGGATATTTTTCCATATAAGTCTGCTTCATTTTTTCATTGGTAGCATCCGATTCCATTATGTGGATTACCCTAACATATTTAATCAATCCTCCATTAATGGGCACTTTAATTATTGAACTTTCATTGTTAACAAACATTGCTGGTGAAGGGATGTTTTAGGGTGTTTGAATTGTCCTGTGTCCTGTTTGTGGTATTGGTTACAAAAAAATTTGTGTGTATAAAACCCCTCAGAACTGTACACCAAAAAAAAAAAGTTACTGCATACAAATTTTTTTAAACCAAATAATTAAAATCATGTTGCTGGGCCAAAGAGTGCATGGAAATTTAAACATATTCCACGTTGCCTTCCAAAAAGTTTGAACAATATTCTAATCCAGAGTATAAAGGTGCCTGTTTTCCCTCACCCAAGCCAATGCAGAATATTAAGTTGAAAAATTTTTGCTACTCCATAATGGGTATGAAATATTTTAATTGGCTTTTTTTTATTACAGGGATTGAGCCACCCTTTTATGTGGTTATTGATTATTTATATTTCTGTGTCCTTTGCCTTTTAATCCTTTTCCTATTTTACAAATTTTTTTATCCATTTGGAATTTTAATTTTAATTTTTAATATATAATTTTTAATCTCTGCCTTAAAGAATTAAAAAAAAATTTATGTAGTAGAATCTATTTGTCATTATAGCTTCTGGCCTTGCTGTCATGCTAAGAAACATCTACCTTGAGATTATAAAACTATTCTAGATCATATTCTGGTTGTTTTATGGATTTAGTGTTTTTACCTGTAAAAATTTTATTCCATCTATAATTGTTTCCTAGGGCTGCCATGACCAATTACCACAAACCTGGTGGCTTAAGTAACAGAAATTTATTCTCTCACAGTTCTGAAGGCCAGAAGTCCAAAATCAAGGTGTCAGCAGGGCTGCACTCCCTCCAGATGCTCTAGGGGAGATTCCGTTCCTTGCCTCTTCCAGTTTCTGGTGTCTCCAGGTGTTCTTGGCTTGTGGCTGCATCGCTCCAATCTCACATTGCTGCCTCCTCTTCTGTCTCCTGTGTGTCTCTTATAAGGACACTTGTCGTTGGATTTAGGTCCCACCCTGATAACCCAGGATGATATCATCTTGACATGCTTAATTTTATCTGTAAAGATCCACTTTCCAAATAAGTCATGTTCATAGATTCTAGAGGTTAGGATATAGACATACCTCTTAAGGGCCACCATTCGACGCACACTATTTGAAATCAAAATTTGTGTGTGACAAGGGTAAGGAACTATATTAGTTTTCTATTCCTGAATAACAAATTATCACAAAATTTAGTGGCTTAAAACAACCAATATCTATTATCTCAAAGTTTCTGTGAATCAGGAAGCCCAGCATGATTTGGCTATGTCCTCTGCTTTAGGGTTTCCTACAAGGCTGCAATCGAGGTGTTGTCCAGGGCTGAGGTCTCACCTAACGGTTCAGATGAGGAAGGAACTACTTCTAAGCTCACGTGGCTGTGGTAGAATTCAGTTCCTCAAGTGCTGTTGGACTGAGGGCCTCAGTTCCTAGCTGGCTGTTGGCCAGAGGCCACCCTCAGTTCCTTGTCATGTGGGCCTCTCCAACACAGCAGCCTGCTTTATCAATGCTTACAAGACAAGAAGGCTTTAGACTCTACTAGTAAGATGAAAGTCATCGTCTTTTGTAACCTACTCTGGAAGTGACATTCTGTCCCTTTAACCACATTCTATTGGTTAGAACCAAGTCACTAAGCCCGCTCACACTTAAGGGAGGGATTACACAAGAGTGTAAATTCAGGAACTAAAGATCATGGGAGATTATTTTAGGAGTCTGCCTACCAAAGGAGCTACATTCTTTCTAAATGGTGAGCCACCAGTCCAACTACCACCACTTAAATTGACTAATTCATCTGTTTCCCATGGAACTGAAATGTCACCTTTGTCATACATTAAACCTCATATATACATGATTCTGTCTAGATATTCCTATTTCATATATCTTTTCTGTCAGTTTCCATGGTAATACCATCTTGTTTTAATTGCTGATATCAGTAGTATAAGTTCCATTCCATTAATTCTCCTCCCCACTCAAAAAAAATTTGGCTATCTGCTTACATTTATGGATTTTAAGATAAACGTTTCTAATTTCAGAAAATAATTGACATTTCGTTAAAATTATTAAATTTATAAAGCATAGAAGAAATAGTATCTGTACAATATTGAATCTCACCTATTTGTAGTATTTCATGATATTCACGAAAGTTTTACCATTTTCTTCATATAAATCTTAAACATTTCTTGCAAATTTTGTTTTATGTACATTAGTTCTTGTTATGAAAGGCATTCTTTTTCTTATTTTCATCTGATTATTATTGATAGTTTTATAAAAGCATTGATTTTTATGTATTTTATCGGACCATATATTGAATTTTCCCACTCATTTTAATAATTTTTCCTATTCACTAATATTTAAGTGTTCTTATGGTATGTGTTATTTTAAAATTATAAAAATGTATAATTACTGTATATTTAGACAAATAAGTATAATTGTGATATTCCTTTCCAAAATTATCCATCAAATCCTTTTCATCTTACTGGATTGGGGAGAACAGTATTCTCCCCAATTTAATTTTGAATGAGTGTTCTTCATTCAAAATAAAATTGGGGAGAGTGTTATTGGATGAGACCAATAACTATAAAATAACCTAAAAGTCTGTCAGAGATCTATTTCCACAAAAGCACCAGGCCCAGATAGTTTTACAGCCTATTTCTAAGAAACCATTATATGATTGCTGGTGGTTTCTGATACGTTTTAGTTCTAGCTTACTAAGTCAGTCAAAATATCAAATAACTTAAAAATCTTTTGAGATACAGTTTTCCCCCCCTCTCAACCTATGAGTTGAACCATCCTGGAATTTCTGGAATAAGTTAAAATTAGGCAGGTAGTATTGTTCTGTTAATATACTGTTACATTCAGTTTAATACAAATTTTTACAACTATGTTCACTTAAATTCATGGTTCCTTGTTTTGTTGTAATGTTATCAAAATTGTGCTAGCTTTGAAATGGGGAGGCTTTCTGGCTTTTTTTTTTTTTTTTTTTTTTGGTGCTTCATAATGGTTTAAATAACAGGAATTATCTGTCCCTTAGTTTCTCCATAAAATAACCTACCTCCCTCACCTTACCAGTCATTATAATATTTTCCTTTATTTTCTTAGTAGTAGCACTTACTACTACTGAAATTATTTTATTTATTTGTGTAATTGATCACTTACATCGGTCTCCCTGTTTCGTGAAAATCAGGGACCCCATCCATTCTGTTCAATGTGTCCTAGCATCTACAACAGTATCTGGTACAAAGGCACTTTAAAGCTGATCAGAAAGTCTGGGGATGTACTTAGGTATTAAATAACACGGATCTACTTCATAATGAATATTGGTATAACAACAATTAAAAATTTCCTGGGATTAACCAGCTTCATTGCTTAATTCATGCTAAACTTTTCTTTTTTGCAGGTAATCAGAGGATTGCTAAAATTTTGGCCAAAAACATGCAGTCAGAAAGAGGTGGGTTTTGTTCAACAAAAATAGTGCATTTTATTAGAACTCTGAATCTCAGCTATAAACCATGATTCTATTGTCCCTGCTACCGAGCAGGAGCTGTTCTATGGGGATTAGAGAGATTTGGTAGAATGGCTATCAAGACCATTTTTGTCCAATGTGTAATTTGTAGATTAACCTTCTCATTTTTTTCTATATTAACATCATATAATTTTCATGTTTCTTAAAAGAAAATTTTTTTAACCTAGGTGATGTTTTTAGGAGAAATTGAAGAAATCTTAGATGTCATTGAACCAACTCAGTTCAAAAAAATTGAAGAGCCCCTTTTTAAGCAGATATCCAAGTGTGTATCCAGTTCTCATTTTCAGGTATGATGTTTTCAGTGAAGCCATTTTTATTTTATATTATTATTTCTTTTCTCTTTTAGTTTTCATATTTATAAATGTCTTTTTTAGGTTGCAGAAAGGGCATTGTACTTCTGGAATAATGAATATATTCTTAGTTTGATTGAGGAGAATATTGATAAAATTCTGCCAATTATGTTTGGTAGTTTATACAAAATCTCCAAAGAACACTGGAATCCGTAAGTGTCTTTTGTGTTGTGTTTTCCTTGTGGTTTTTGTTTTTTTAACCTTTTTGTCATTTGCTCTTTTAACCTTTTTGTCATTTGATCTCCTAACTCATACGTGAAACCTATATATATTTGGAACTTATTCCAAGGCTAACATCACAGTTTTATTCTATTCTGCACTTTGTAAAGTTATAAATTTGTCTGTATGTTCTTAATTTCAATTTAAAATTATAAATCCCTCTGAAGGTAAGACTATCTGGTGTGACGTTCTGCACCAGTGAGTGGTCAGACCCTGTTGGGGAGACCGACCCAACATCTGTGGAGGATGCACAAACGACTGTAAATGCCAAGTTGGGTTGACCTGCTGCCAGTAACAGTCTCACCTTTACAGATAGTACTATGCCAGGGAGAAGCTGAAGTGCTTAAGGTTCTATCAGTGATATTTAGATTGCATATATTCTAACTTCTGCGACATACTAATCCTGCTTTCTACTTTTCTGCTTACAAGTTACGGTAGTTGGATCTTTTTCATTTTCTTTTATTGCTGCTGTTACTCGGTGTTTGAGATTCTAGAGCAGATGTGACGGTAACGTTTTTAATGAGTTAAATCTGAGCATGGGAAGGACATGAATTTTGGATCAGACCAACTCTACCACCACTGGCTGTGTGACCTGGAGCAAATTACTAAACTTCTTGCATTTCAGTTTATCATCTCTAAAATGGATTAAGTGAATCAGCCAACATTTAACCCATTTTAGATGATAGTGTTACATTTCCTGTCTGTTAGTAGCATCAGTAACCCAGCACTGGCTTATTTTCGTTTTAGGACCATTATAGCACTGGTCTACAATGTACTGAAAACCCTAATGGAAATGAATGGCAAGCTTTTTGATGACCTTACTAGCTCATACAAAGCTGAAAGACAAAGGTATTTGATATTTTTAATTACAAAGTTATCTAAAATTTATAGGTTGAATGTGAGTCAGTATAATAAGGCATCTTCTCTAAGTTAAAATGTTTAAGAAGTTGGTTACATTAAGCACTACGATTCGAAAGTCTCTATAATGATTTTCCTATGGATCATAAGTCCTCTCTGCTGATCTCATTCTGAGCCTTAGACTTCATCATTCTGGTAGCATCTGCATTGTAAAATACAATTTACGCTAAATTTTAAATACTATTTTATACAATTTGATTTTGTACGAAAATCATTTTTTGTCCACATGGGCTTCCACAGTGAGCTTTACTTGCTCACAGATGTTCCTTGCACAAGTTTGTTTCTAAGCTGCACATTTTAACAAGGTGGTATTTTTAAAGTTAGCATAGTTTCCTTTTGGGAAGAGGGAACTCACATAATGATATGCCTCTGGCTCAATACTGTTAATATTTCGTTCCTTGCAATATATACTTTAGAGAATAAATGACAGCACACATCAGCATTTAGAAACTTGACTTAGTGATTACTTCTATTTTGTAAATAATCTAAAAATCACTTCTCATCTATTTCAAACTTAAAGTGGGCAGTAACTGCTGTACCTGTGCCCACACGTCATTTGAGGATAACAGCTACCATTTACTTCTAATAAGTACATTACCTATTCTGTTTGGAAAAGCCTATATATTTTGAAAAAGTTCCTTCTAATGGTTTTCTTGTGGCAAGTAGAGAAAGGATAATTCTTCAAGGCCATTTGAGTCCACCAATAACTAACTCAATGCATTATTTCTTTTAAATAGTACTTTCCAGGCAGGAATGTAAATTAGGTATGTAGTTTGAACCCGAGAACAAATGGAAAGAAAAGATGATTAGGGTCATATGAAACTTGTATTTGAAAAAAAATGTATGCTTTACATGACTAAGAATAATCAGTATATCTTACTGTCTGTATAACTCAGCACCTTAATCCCCTTAAATTGTGTGTAATTGCAGAATTATAAGCCCATGGTTTTTTTACATATTCTTATAGCTATATAGAATAGTTTAGTCTAACGTATTCAGAAATGTTTTCCTTAAAATTGAAATTAAGCAGTTGAAACAATATATAAAATATTTAAAGTTTGAATCATCTCTTAAAAAAAAACAAAAAACCCCAAACTCAGAAGTTTTCATTTGACATGTAAGAGGCAAGACATAGTAAGGTACAGACTGGTTAGTGGCTAGAAATAGGGTACCAAAGTATTTGGATTCCACCCGGAATGGCTCCAGACTGAACTCATGGCCAGTCCTTCCAGCTGTAAAAGAGAAATTGTGACTATTCTAGCAACTACAAGAGGTGTATGTGAGAAAGTGAACATAGAAGTACTTTATCAAGACTCTGGTCAAGATGGTGGAGTAGGTAGGGCAACACTGCTCACCACTCACGACCACATCAAAATTACAGAACCATCAAGAACCACCTGACGACCAACTAAACAGAAGTCCTATAACTAAGGCTATAAAGAAGCCACAAGAAGACTGGTAGGAGGAGGGGTGCAGACACACAATGGGCAGGTCCCAGCCCCACGCCAGGAAGAGGAGCCCCCATAGCATCCGGCTGTGAGAAGCAGCGGGCTGCTGGAGTCCCAGGAGATCCTCTTGATGGGCCTGCACATGGACTCGCTCACTCACCAACTCACGCACTCTGGGCTCTAGTGTGCAGAGCACCAGGGACACACAAGGTGGAAGTGAATTGACTAGCTTCAGGGCAAGGCAGCTCACTCTGTCTGAGGGGGGGAAGCACTGGCCGGTGCGACATTGTTCTACTCACCTGACTAATTCCAGCCCATGGGACTTACCGCCAACAGCTTTTCACACAAGCTGCGTGCCTTGGCTTGTGCTTAGAATTTTCCTAAAATTTCTCAAAGGTAAACAAACTCCTAACAAGCAGTGGCTGACCTCAGTGTGCTGTTCTGCTCTTGCTAAATGATGCCAAGCCTGGCACAATGAACAACCAGTCTTAACTTGTATTGTAACTCCTGTCAAAGAGTCCCAAACCCGGCACTACTAGTATCCAGCCTCAGTTCCCAGCATAGCCTTTTCCAAGTGCCTCCAAGCCCAGCACAAGCAGCAATCAACAACAGATCACTTTGTAGCTCCAAATAGCAGCCAACATTAGCCTGTACCAGAGCCCCTCCAAAGAGGCTCCAGAACCAACACACCTAGTGGCCCGCTTCAGACCACACTAGAGCACCAGCCAGCCAGCTCCACAAGACACATCCAAAGGATGGACTCAGCTGGACCTGAGCCATGTGAAAGTGACTCCTAGTCTGTGGGGTCAGCCCCCACACAACAGCCTATCTGCTGTAGTCATGGCCAACCAGCCAGCCTGAGGATTAAAACCCACTCACTGACTTGCCAACAGCAGTCAAAGCTCAACTACAACAGGAGGACACACAACCCACACAAGGGGCACCCATCTCAGGTGACCAGGGAGACTGTGCCCTACAGGACAACTACTATATAAGGTCACCGTGCCAAGACATAGCAGACCTACCTAACACAGAGAGACACACAGGAGTCAACCAAAATGAGGACACAAAGAAACCTGTCTCAAATAAAAGGAGGCAAGCAAGCTACCAGATGCAGAGTTCGAAACACTGGTAATAAGGATGCTCAGTAAACTTAGGAAAGAATAGATGAATTCACTGAGGAAAGAATAGATGAATTCACTGAGGATTTCAACAAAGAGGGGAAAAAAATGAAAATTAAAATCAGTCAGAAATGAAGACTATAACTGAAATAAAGAATATATTAGAGGGAATCAACAACAGATTAGATGAAGCAGAGGATCAAATAAGCAATCTGGAAGCAAAGTAGCAGAAAACACCCAATCTGAACAGCAAAAAGAATCGAAAAAATAAGGATAGTTGAATGGACCTCTGGGACATCATCAAGTGTACCAACATAACATTACGTTCGTGTCATAGGGGTACCAGTGGGAGAAGAGCGAGAACAAGGAATTGAAAACCTACATGAAGAAAAGAATGATGGGAAACTTCCTTAACCTGGCAAAGGAAATAGACATACAAGTCCAGGAAGCTCAGAGAATCCCGAACAAGATGAACCCAGGGACCAAACGAAGGCACATCATGATTAAAACACCAAATACCAGGTTAAAGACAAAGAATCTTTAAAGTAGCAAAAGAAATGCAGTTAGTTATGTACAAGGGTGCTCCCCTAAGACTGGCAGCTAATTTCTCAACCGAAACTTCATGCCAGAAAGTAATGGCACAAAATATTCAAAGTGATGAGGCAAAGATGTACAACCAATATTACCCAGCAAGGCTATCATTTAGAATCAATGGAAAGATAGTTTCCCAGACAAGAAAAAGCTAAAGCAATTCATCAACACTAAAGCAGTATTACAGGAACTGTTAAAGGGACTTAAAAATATCAAAAATATGAGTAAGAAAATATAGAAAAGAAAAATTTTTCCCTGACAAAGGCAAACAGTAAAAGCAGTGGATCAACCAAATATAAAGTTAGTACAATGGTTAAAAGAGCATATGTAATTACAACAACAAATATCCACAGAAAAGAAGTAAAAAAATGATAAACGTGGAGAGGGTGAGTAAAAATTGTAGTGATTTTAGAGTATGTTTGAACTTCAGTGACCATCAACGTAAAATACACTGCTATAAACGTAGCTTGGTATATAAGAAGCACATGGTAACCACAAACCAAAAATCTACAAGAGATACATAAGAAATAAAGAGAAAGGAATCCAAACAACACTATAGAAAGTCATCAACATACAAAGAGAAGCGAGCAAGAGAATAAGGAACAGAGAAGAACTATAAAAACAATTAGAAAACAATAAAATGGAAATAACTAAGCATACCTATCAATCATTCAATGTAAATGAACTAAATGCTCCAAAAAACATAGGGTAGCTGAATGGATAGAAAAAAGACTGCAAAATGCTGCTTTATAGGAGACCCATTTCAGATCAAAACACACACAGACTGAAAGTAAAGTGATGGAAAAGATATTTCATGCAAATAGAAACAAAAAGAAAACGGGGGTAGCAATACTTTGACAAACTAGATATTAAAACAAGGTCTGTAATGAGACAAAGAATGGCATTTTATAATGATAAAGGAATCAATCCAAAAAGAGGACACAACTCTTTTAAACATCTACACACCCAATGTAGGAGCAGCTAAATACAGAGGGTGCCAAAAAATGTATCCACATTTTAAGAAAGGAAAAAACTATTATAATTACACTGATGGTAACCACTTTGAGCACCTCTTGTAATTGCAGAAGTCAAAAGTGACATGTATTCATCTTTTGTTATTGGTATATATTGAATATTACAATCTTAATAGTTCTTCCTTTCTTAACATGTGTGTACGTTTTTTAGCTCCCTCTGTGTATAAAGCGCATGTTGATGGACATAAAGGGAGATAACGACAGTAATGCCGTCCTGGTTGGGATTTTAACGCCCCGTCGACATCAATGGGTACATCAGACAGCAAATCAACAAGGAAACTGTGGCCTTAAATGACAGATTTAATTGATATTTTTAGAGCATTTCACCCAGAGGCACCAGAACATACATTCTTCAAGTGTACATGAAACATTTTCAAGGATAGACCACATGTTAGGCCAAAAACTAAGTCTCAATAAGTTAGAAATTGAAATCATACCACAATGGCATGAAACCACAAATCAAAAAATACCAGAAGAAAACTAAAAAACATACAAACACACAAAGGCTAAAAACATGCTACTACACAATGACGGGGTTGACACTGAGATCAGGGAGGAAACCAAAAGATACCTTGAGTCAAATGAAAGTGAAAACACAATGACCCAGCATCTATGGGACACAGCCAAAACAGTTCTAAGATGGAAATTGACAGCAATACAGGCCTAACTCAAAAAACAAGAAAAATCTCAAACAATCTAACCTTACAACAAAAGGAACTGGAAAAGTGAGAAGGAAATAATAAAGATCAGAGCAGAAATAAAACAAACTAAGTCTTTAAAGAAAAGATCAATGAAACCAAGAGCTGGTTCTTTGAAAAATTAAATAAAATTTATAATAAACCTTTAGCCAGACTCATCAAGAAAAGAGAGAAGGCCCAAATAAGTAAAATTACAAATGAAAGAAAAGTGACAACTGACACCCCAGAAATACACAGGCTCATAAGAGAATACTACAAACAATTATATGCCAACAAATTGGACAACCTGGAAGAAATAGATAAATTCTTAGAAACAACTTCCAAGAAGTAAAAAAAGGAAGAAGTAAAAAAACTGAACAGACCAATAAGTACTAACAAAATCATATCAGTAATCAAAAAACTTACAACAAACAAAAGTTCTGGACCAGATGGCTACACAGGTGAATTTTAACCAAACATTCAAATAAAAATTAACACCTATATTTTTCAAAGTACTCCAAAAAAAAGAAGTGGGAAGGCTCCCAAATTCATTTTATGAAGCCACCATTATCCTGATAACACCACCAGACAAAGACATTACCAAAAAAATTAAAAAATATTATAAGCCAATATCCCTCATGAACCTAAATACAAAAAATCCTCAACAAAATATTAGCAAACAAAATTCAGAAATAAATTTAAAAGATCATATACCATGATCAAGTGGGATTTATTCCTGGGATGCAAGGCTGGTTCAATATCTAGAAATCGGTTAACATGGTATACACCATATAAACAAAATGAACGATAAAAATCTTATTGACAGATGCAGAAAAAGAATGTTGACAAAATCCAACATTCATTTATGATAAAAATTCTCAGCAAAGTGCAGATACAGGGAACATATCTCAACATAATAAAGACTATATATGACAAACCCACAGCTAACCTCATACTCTGGTGAAAAGCTAAAGCCTTTAAGATCCGAAACAAGAGATGTCCACTTTTCACCACTTTTAGCCAAAATAGTATTTAAGTACTAGCCAGACAAGTAAAAGAAAAAATAAAAGGCATCCAAATTGGAAAGGAAGAAAAACTCTCATTGTTTGCAGATGACAAGATACTATATAGAGAACCTTAAAGATTCCACCAAAAAACTATTAGAACTGATAAATGAATTCAGTAAAGTAGGATACAAAAATTATTATTCAGAAATTGGTTGCATTTTTATACACAAATAGTGAACTATCAAAGAAATCAAGAAAACAATCCCATTTACAATTGCATCAAAAAAATATCTAGGAATAAATTTAACCAATGTAAAAGATGTGGACTCTGAAAATTATAAGATGCTGAAGAAATTGAAGGTACAGATAAATGGAAACATATGCCATGCTCATGGATAGGAAGAATTAACATCATGAAAATGTCCTTTCTACCCAACGCTAGCTACAGATTCAATGCAATCCCTATCAAAATACCAATGGCATTTTTCACGGAACTAGAACACATAATCCTAAAATTTGTATGGAACCACATAAGACCCCAAATAGCCAAAGCACTCTTGAGAAAGAACAACAAAGTTGGAGGTATTATGCTAACTGATATCAAACTATATTTCAAAGGCTATAGTAATCAAAACAGCATGGTACTTGCTTAAAAATGTAAATTAGTGGAACAGAATAGACAGCCCAGAAATAAACCCACATGTATATGGTCAGTTACTCTATGACAAAGGAGGTAAGAATATACAGTGGGGTAAACACAGTCTCTTCTATAAGTGATTGGCAAAAACTGGACAGATAACGTGCAAAAAAATGAAACTAGACCACTTTCTTATACCATATACAAGAGTAAACTCAAAATTGATTAAAGATTTAAATGTAAGACCCAAAACCATAAAACTCCTAGAAGAAAACAGGGAGTAAACTCTTTGATATTGCAGTTAGTAGTATTTTTTTTTGATATTTGTCTCCTTGGGCCAGGAAAACAAAAGGAAAAATAAGCAAGTGGGATCACGTCAAACTAAAAAGTTTTTGCACAGCAAAGGAAACCATCACCAAAACAAAAAGACAGCCTACTGAATGGGATATTTGCCAGTGATACATCTAATAAGGGTTAATTTTCAAAATACATAAGGAACTCATACAACTTAACACCAAAAAAATCCAATTAAAAAATGGGCAGAGGACCTGAATAGACGTTTCTCCAAAGAGGACATAACAGACGGCCAACAAACACATGAAAAGATACTCAACATCACTGATCATCAGGGAAATACAAATTAAAGCCACAATGAGGTACCACCTCATACCTGTCAGAATGGCTATCATCAATAAATCAACAAACAATGAGTATTGGCGAGGATGTGGAGAAAAGGGAACCCTTGTGCACTTGTTGGATTGCAAATTGGTGCAGGCACACTGGAAAACTGTATGGAGGTTCCTCAAAAAATTAAAACTAGAATACCATATGACCTGGCAATTCCACTTCTGGATATCTGAAGAAATCCCAAACGTTAATTTAAAAAGATACTATGCACCCCTATGTTCATTGTAGCATTATGTACAATAGCCAAGACATGGAAGCAACCTAGTGTCCATCAATAGATGAATGGATAAAGTAGTGGTACATATATACAATGGAATATTACTCAGCCATATACAATGGAATATTACTCAGCCATAAGAAAGAAGGGAATCTTACCTTTTGCGACAGTATGGATGGACCTAGAGGGTATTATGCTAAGTGAAATAAGTCAGAAAAAGACAAACACCATACGATTTTTCTTATATGTGGAATCTAAAAAACAAACAAAACAGAAACCAACTGATGATTGCCAGATGGGAGAGGGGTTGGGGGACTAAAAAAGGGGGAGGGATCAAGAAATGCAAATTGCCAGTTATAAAAACAGTCACAGGGATGTAAAGGACAGCATGAGGAATATATTCAGTAATATTGTAGTAATTATGTATGGTGCCAGATAGGTGCTAGACTTACGGGGTGATCACTTTATAAGTTACATAAATGTGCAATCACTATGTTGTACACCTGAAACTAATATATTGTAGGTCAATGGTAATTGAAAAGAAAATTTTTTAAATTAAAAAATACTTTGTCAACCATAAAAAGCACCAAGGATCTAGTGGTCATGGTGGTGTTAGTGATACCATGTAGAAGAGGGAAAGCAGTAATTTCTGATTGGTCCAGGAGAGGCACTGAGGTAGTAATTAGACTTAGGAGAGGGTGACGAGGAGTAATTAGGTGCTCCAGATAACTGGCCTCACTTTAGTAGAGAGACTTAAATGAAATATGGGTGAACAATGCGTTCTTTAGGCTCTGAAAAGTTTCTGATTCAAAACATTTTGTTTTATCTACAGAGAGAAAAAGAAGGAATTGGAGCGTGAAGAATTATGGAAAAAATTAGAGGAGCTAAAGCTAAAGAAAGCTCTAGAAAAGCAGAACAGTGCTTACAACATGCACAGTATTCTAAGCAATACAAGTGATGAATAAAGAAAAGTCTGCCACCTCTGTTGGATAGGCAGTTTTGTACACTTTTTTGAAATATGTAAAAATTGTGAAACCTCATCAGTATAATTAAAAGGCCAATTTTTTTCTGGCAACTATAAATGAAAAAATATATGGACTAAACATAGCCCTGTGCTATTCCATGGCCACAGTATATTGTAACCTTTGTCTAATCATTGATTTATTGTGTCACTTCTGAAGTTTCACAGAAATGAATGAACTTTATCATCTATAATATGAGTGATATAATTATGGGAGTGGTTAAGAATTATGACTTGAATTCTTTTTTTTGATTGTGTTGCACATAGATATAGTCTGCTCTGTATATTTTTCCCTTTTATAATGTGCTTTTCACATTGCTGCAGACCTTAGTTACATCCTAGGAAAGAGAGTATTTCCTGAAATAAAACTAAGGTATAATCCTTTCCCTTTCCTGTCTCTCCCAGAAATAGGATGGAGGGAATCACCTACCCTAAGCCTTCTTTCATTAGAGGTATTACTACTCTGGAATTTGAGCAAAAACTTAAATCTCCAGGCTTTTTAAAGCACAAAATATAAATAAAAGCTGGGAAAGTAAACCAAATTTTCATGACTGTCCCCCTTCCCCTGCAAGTCCCCAGAGTGGAGGCAGCGCTGGTGACCACTCAGCCTGCCTCAGCCATTCCTCCGCTTCCTCGGGAAGCAGCCCTTCCAGGCGCACACCCTGCCCTCCCTCCTGTCCCTCCTGACCCTGGGATGGAGGCTTCGAGCCTTTGAGCCCCGCGAGCCAGCACTGTGGTGACGCAGGGTGCTCAGTCACTGCCTGGCTTTATTTAAAGGAAATGCAGTCGGCTTCCTCTGTAGAGTTCTGAGAAAATTGACTATAGAGAAGTCTTGTATGTTTTTACTTGGTCAAGTATTTCTCACATCTTTTGTTATCAGAGTACCATTCCAAGCTCTTAACTTGCAGTTGTGTGGAGAACTGTTTTGTAATAGAAGATCTTCACTGGGGGATTGAGCAGCATTTAATAAAGTCTATGTTTGTATTTTGCCTTATGTCATCTCTGCTCGTTTCAGCTCTAAGTTTAGGCATCCAGAAGAAGCTGCCCCGCTTTATACACATACACAGATACATATATATACACACATAAACAGAAAACTTGAAGGCAAGTTGAAGGATACAGTCTAACTAAAAAATTGAGGGCTCCAGCCATTTACCGAAGTATATCTGTTTTACAAAATATTTGCATAAAGTTCTAGGATGGCATTTTATAATGATAAAGGATGGCCTAGCCCGGAGTGTAGGGTCCATCGTGTGAACCGAGCCTCCTTCATGTTCAGAGGATGGGTTTAACTCACTTTAAATGTTAGTTTTAATTAAGACTCAGGAAGATAAATCTCAAAATCTACAATAAAAGCAGTTTTTTTTCGGGGGGGGGCAGGGAGATTGTAGCAAAGTCAGACAAAGTTTTCAACTACTAATGCCTGTATTGGCCCTTTCACACCCATGAAAACCTCTAACATGGGTTCTGCACACGTCCTAGGTCACTATAAAAGCAACTCCTTGTTTACTGCAGCCCCAGGACCTCAGCACATGGCCCGTATTTTACAGTGTTCTCTCAAGTAGTCCCCTGACCTCAGCCATCCAGATCAAGCTGTTCTTCCCTGACCCTCCACACCAACCCAAGGCCAGCGGGCACTGCTGATAGCAGCGGGGTGGGAGGGAGGGGGGGACAGGGAGGAAGCTGATCAACAGAACGCACGCAAGCCCCTGCTTTTCAGAAAGGGAAAGTTAGGTCTGAAGTCGGTTTTGTGGACGGTTTAGGCATATATGTCTTTTACTGAAGAGCGGCCAGAGAACATTTGGCAGACTGCAGCTAATAGTTGTTAGGTTTTATTTCCCCTCTGATCTAAAAATGCTCACTTCCTAATTACCTACTTACTCTAAAGCATAACTAGGAGGTCTCTCAACTTCCCACAATACAGAAAATGCGGTTTTAGGATGTTCATTGGAGCAAATTTTATTAGATAATTTAAATATTTAAAGTGGTGTGTCAGCCTTAGAGATCTCAAATGCACACCCGTTTTCAGTACTGTTATTATAAGTTTCTATGCTTGCCTTTCAGGTGCCTTACAGCAAGACTGTATTGAGATGAGACCTAACGTAAGCTAAAGTTTGAATTTGCTGCTCCTCTCACAGAAAAGTAGCTGGGAATATTCCTTTACACAAGTTTCCTTGCTGCTAAGTTAGATTTAAAAAGGCCCACTCATACATTTGATTTTTTCTCTTTCAATTACCTAAAGGCAGGTTACAAAATTCAGGAAATGCTACCAAGTCCTCTTTGGATGCAAAGGGCATATAAATAATTTAAAACTCTGGAAACAATTTCCTAACCTTAAATCAGCCTATGGCTACCGTGTAAAAAATACCCAGATGACACTCATCTGTCAGAGGCAAGGCTGAAAGCTGGAGGGTCATACTGCGAGTGCCCCTTTCTTGGATGGGTGGTTCTGTTAACACAGCTCATTCATGGGGCTTGATCTGTCACTTTTCCTGACCATCCGCCATCAACTGCCACGCCCACCCTGCCCTTCCCTGGATGCAGTCAGGGCTTACCTCAGGGGTCCAAATCCAACCATCTTGGAGTCCAGGCTCATGCTGGCTTTTACCTGGAGGTCACTAACGAAAGTGTACCTGTACCTATTGATTTAGCAGACATTTATATTGGCACACTGATTATCCTTTGTATTAACCTAAATTTATTGACCTGTTAATGAAATCATCACAATACAATGAGTAGGCACCTATTATGTACATACGTACTAGTGCTTTTGCATGTTAATCACTAAACTCACATACCTGCATCAGCAAATACTCTAACCAGACAGGTAGGTGGCTAGTCAGTCCACAGGAAATCTAATTACTTATTTCTAGTAGCTTAAAAAGTCTCATTTAACATTTAACAAATGAGAGAGCTTGTCAGGCTGGACAGGTGATGCCAGAAACATAAGGGTTTTTACCTTTTTTGGTGCACAAGCAGTTTCCAAAGCATGACCCACACATCTGGATACTCACACCCTCTTCCGTCCACTTTAAAAACCTCAGGGGAAAAAAAACCTAAGGTAAACAGCGGAGCCTTAATTATCCTGTTAGAGCTGAACTACACACCAAACCAAAGAAGAAGAAAGGCAGCTTCTACAAACCTTCAGAAAACCAGATACATATCTAACTCCCTCTTCCACAAACCCTATGCGTATGTCATATTCAAAAAGTGTTCAATAACTTAAGTACTTAAATAACTTTCAGGTTATCCATTGATCTGCTGCAGTAGGCTGTTCCTCCCAGCAGGCCCGTTGCTTCGGGTGAGTACAGATGACTGGGAGCTCAGTTTATCAAAGCGGAAGTGATGAGAACTTCCATTAACACCGGCAGTTCTGCGAACGCCGCAAGGCGACTTCAGCTTATGTGGTTCGTTGCATGACCTCTTTTTTTAAGGTACCGCTTCCTAATTTTGATCATCCATTTCACACTCAGTTTGGCAAACTCGGCTGCTTTAAATAATGCCAAGAAGGCCCCACAGAGAAGAGCGATTGTGTTCCAAGGATTGGCTGTGATTATCTGCAAAACAGAAACAAATGCAAGTTTTATTGGTTGGCTTCAGTTTTGATTCCTAGGTCATACTAATGTCACTGAGGTGACAAGAAAAACACCTGCATTCTAATATTGTCCTAACTCAATATATTTCATTCGTACTTTAATGTCCATAGTTCAGTCTGAGGAGAAAAATACAAAGCCCTCCCTACAATAAAGTGATTCTGAAAGGAAAACTTGTTTTTTAAAAAAAGCTGTGAACAAATAAGATATTCAGTACTGAACTTGACAAACTTTTGGCCTGATCCCTAAGTGACCTCGCTTAGAGATCATTTTCCTCCACGTTATACCCAATCCAGAAGGGCAGTTCCTTGTTTTCTTCCCATGTCACAGTGCTTCAGACTTCTCCTCCCACCCCGCCCAATGACAGTCCCTCCACACTCTCTCGTGGGCTCCTGCCTCCAAGCTCTGCCCTCTGACTCCGTGCCCGCGATGCTTTTCCTCCTACCTACAGGGCACCTCAGAGCTTTCTCTGCCCACTAGGCAAAACACTCACCACTTTCGCAGAGCTATTTATCCCACTGTCTCTTTGGCAGTTACTTACTGTCTGGAGTTAGTCACATGACAGCCACAGAGGGCTGCCTCATTAAACGTTAAACTCTTCAAGGCCAACATCGTATCGCCAATTTCCTGAGTTCCCCATCATGGTAAACACTGTTAAGTCCCAGTTTCAAGTCACAAAGACTCTCCTATTTAAGTCTCAGCTATGAAATGTCTTCCCCCAAGCCGTGACCACGTCAGGACATTTTGTGATGACCTACATGCCAATCGGTGTCAGATCTGGGACTGGCCGTGGTGGACGGTGTCTCATGAATGCTGCTTTAGCAAAGCTGTCTCATTATTCCTCCCCTTCCAGACTGTGAGTCTGAGAACCTGGCATTAATTGATACTGTTAATGTTTTATGTGCACTGTTCTGCTCTGACTTCCCACAATCGTAAGTTCTTATCCCAGAAACATTAAAAAAGAACGGCTTCCAACAGCAGTGACCTAGATATTAGCTTAGTACTTTCTGCTCAGTTCAATCAATATTATGAAGCAGCAGCTCTGTACTAAGTACTCGGGAGACATCAAATAAATGATGGAGAACACAAGACACAGTCCCCACCTTCACAGGGCCACAGTCTGGTGATGAAGACCAGATCAGTTAAACACAAGTGATACAGGACGTGAACTTCACACAAGTGACAAACTGATTTGTGCTCAGCCTGCAAGGATGAGCCCAAATGCCTTGCGCTGGGAGTTTGCGCTCACATGTTCAATAATACTCACATCTTGGACTTTCTGGATAAAAGGATCTTTCCATTCAAAGACCACAAAAAACAACTGAGCCCTTTTTTCAGCAGCTGGCCTCTGGTCAATGTAGTTAACCACACTCGTCTAGGAACAGAGGAGAGAAAGTGTCACCTGGCCGGGGCCACGGGAAGGAGCGTGCAGGGGGGGAAGCTCAGCCCTTGGCTCTCCTCTCTGCCTCTTGGAGAGGGAGAGCCCAGACTCTCATACACGACACCCTGAAAGTGGGACCAGAGCCCAGGCCTCCCCTGGCTGTCCACAGTTCTCTGGGGAAACGGATATAGGATCTGGTATGCACGTAGGTGTTTTGGATTGTCACCGAGTAAACCATATTTCAAGTACTGTAAGTCTCACAATTAAAAGCCATAAAAAAAACAAATTTCAAAATACTTGATCTTAAGAGCTGAGTATTTCAACCCTCCGTGTCTATAGGGACAAAGTGCAGCTTCAGGGATCCCCTGGCTGAGCGGTCCCTGTAAACAGGTAGAAGACATGCCCGGGAAGGCCTGTTTCCAAGTGCTAAAGGGGCTGCATGTGTCACAGAGAGCAGACAGTTTCCAGAGGCAGAAGCCCAGGCCTAGCCCGGAGTGTAGGGTCCATCGTGTGAACTGAGCCTCCGCTTTGCCACGCATAAAATGGGAACAAAATGCCTACACCTCACTGAGGCGTGGTGAGGGGCACGTGAAGCAATAATATATATGAAAGTATCTTCAACTTTAAAACACAATATGAAAACATGTAAAATATTGTTCATGAGTTCGTGTCCCTGCCAAGACTTGCAACGGAGACTATAATAAAAAGCACATGAAACATTCTAAAATGTGTAGGTTCACTGGGGTTTTGGCCCCTGTGGCTTCAGATCAGTTAGGACCAACAGGAGAGCCAGGGTGGGCCAGGGTAGCACCTTTCTCAGGTGCTCTAGGGCCAGGGCAAGAAACAGCTTAGTGTTCTTGGAGAAAACTGGGAAGTAAAAATTCAGGAGATGACAGTTATCTTACAAAATAGAAATATTTTAGGGACCTATTGTTGGGGCTGTCACCTCCTAAGGCAGGAAAAAAGCCTGTCCTCTTGAAGACAAGTGTCTCTACGCCCTCCCCAAAGCCCTGCGATCCGGGGAGTGCTAGGAGCCGGGGCTGGGAAGCGACAGACCTAGACACACACATGGCTTCTGGCCAGTGATGGCCCCATTGGTTGGAGTGGGTCTTCCTACTCCAACCCAGCCCTTTCCTGAAGCCACTCTGTGGAGTCCGCCCCAAATGGAACAGCTCCAAGGAGAGGCAGAGGGTCACAGCACAGACCCACCTGCTCGCTGCCTCTGCAGGCTCCCAGCCACTGACACACAAGGTGGCCTGGCTCTGAGTGTGGATTCGGGCAGGAGGCAGAGGCAGTGCTGCAATGTGAGCTGCAAGGCAGGGGTGCGGCCTTGCTTTCCGTGGTGCCTGACAAGCAGCCCTGCTGAGGTGACCAGCTGTGCCATGCCTCCAACCTCCCTGCCACGCCTGTTTCCAAGGTCCATTCCCTCTCTCACCAGGATCACAGCTAGAGACTCCTGGCCTGTCCTAGCTCCAGGCCAAAGAGCTGAAAGCTTTTGGATCACACTTCCCATTAGTAAAATATTCTGAGGATGCACCCAACATATTTATAACTTTAGAAGTGATGCAACATTACTACCACTGTTCTAATGTTACATTCATTCTAAAACATTCCAAAATGGAAAAAGGATGAGATTTTTAAAAATACAAAAAGCAAGCCAGTATTGTACTTCTGTGTCCCAGTGGATCACACCCACTCTATCTGGTCTCTCCTCCCTGCAAATAATCCATCTTCCATGCAGCCGCCAGCCTCTCAGAGAGCCGGGGGCACGCGCAGGGCTGAGAACACGGGCGCCGGCGCTCCGCGCAGCTGGGCAAGCGCCCACTCACACAGCACAGGGGTCCCTGCCCCAGCCGTGTGCTCCGCGAGGACAGGCCGGGCCAGGGAGGGAGGGCTGGCACGTGCACTGCCTACAGAAGCACAGTGAACTCCTGGCATGAGCCCTTCTCATCCTGGCGAAGGTCTATCACCCTTGAGACTCGGCGCAAGGCCACCCCCGACTCAAGGGTGGAGTCGCCAGCCGCGCTGGGCAGACGCGCACGGCCTACCTCCTGCCGGAACTCCACTGCTTCCCGCCCGTCTTCCTCCTTCGTCTCCACCAGGGACATCTTGACCCAGGTGCGGAAGCCCCCGGAGAACTTCCAGCTGGAATAGGCGCTTTCACAGGCCTGCATGAAGCCCACCCTGTCTGGGCTGAGAGGACAGGGAGGAAAGGTCCGAGCTCATCAGGCCCGACAGCAGGATTCACCCTGCGCCAGACTCAAGCTCCCGCCCCACTTTAGCCGCTTCTTTGCCGGCACCAGCAGGCGGCTGCCCACCCCGTGCCGCCCCTCCAAGCTCTGCTTCTTGGCTTCCAAATGGAGGGGAGTGGCCACCCCCTCAAAGTAGCAGCCTGCTCCCTGAAGCCCCCAATGGGAGGATGGCGCCTCCCTCCACCCGGGCCTTGCCCCCCTGCGCCTGGCAGTGGACGTGCCCCCGGCTCCTCGGGAGCTCTGGACTTCAGCAGCTCTGAGGGGCCCTCGCGGGGCTGTCGGCCTCCCTGCCTCCACCCCAGGCCCCCGCCTAGCGATGTGCAAGGCTGGAATAAAGTGTGTCTCCAAGCCCGCCGGGAAGTGTGAATGGCCACCTGTGCAGGAACTCCTGGAAAGAGGAGAAGAGGAGGTAATCGATGGCGCTGAAGTCCTCACTGCTCTCGTTCAGACGGAACTGCAGGAAGACCAGCTCCCGCTTCTTCACTTCCCGGGGCCCCCGCACGATCAGGGCGGATTTCTGCGGAGACACAAAGGCCACATCTCAGCCGTGGGAGGGCTGTGCGGGCGCTCCTGACCCTGGGGCACACAGACACTTCGGGGTGGGCCTGGAGGCGCCGATGGAAAGCCCGCAGTCCTGCCCACCCGGGGCCAGGGGACCCCGAACCACACCCTCCTGCTCGGGAACCGGAGCCCACCTGCCCCCACCCGGACCGAGCTGAGTACAACCTGTCCCCTGTCCCCTCTTTCATTGGCTGGGCACTACAGAAGCTCTTTTATTGAGAAAGGATATTAACTTATGTCTGTTATATGTACAAACAGTGTCTTACAGTCAGTCACTTTCCCATTAACTGTTTCTAATGGCATTTGTTTTATGAAGCTCTTAATTTGGTGTAGTGAAATCTGTCTTTTCTTTTTTTTATGGCTTCTCGGTTTTGCCTGCTAGGGAAAACCAAAATTATATGAGTATTCTACATTTCTTTATAGCAGCTTTTTCTAACCTTTCTAACCTTTTCCTAACCTTTTTAATTTGGCTCTGTTTTGTGTATGGTATGAAACAGGGCTCTAACTCCCACTCCCCACACTATGGATGCAAGTTTGAGCGCTGTGGGTTTATCCCATTCTGACATTGACTGGGCAGGTCCCCTCCACGTCACTCCTCCCAGCCTCAAACCTGGGTGGGGGGTTTTACTTTTATACATGTGCGCTTCTAAATGTACTTTAAAACTAGCTGAAGTTTCATGGAAAAGTCAACTGGGATTTTGATGATACTGGATTGATAATTTGGGAAAAAATATCTTTACATCATTAACTTTTACAAATGCTTTACCACTATCTGAAAAGAGTCCTCCGTCAGGCACCAAGTGTGACACACACACACACACTCACTCTACACTTACTGTGCTGTTCAACTGTGACCCTTACTACTTCCTGTCTGATCTGGGAGTTTGCGAGGTGTTCGCCACACCCTAAGGGGATGGTATTTTTCATTTCTAACAGGTTTTGCCTAAAATACACAACTGGTATGCTGTTCTGCACATAAAGCTCTCCGACTGTTATATCTTAGTGGAGAGAAGTAGAGCCGAACCTCTCATCCATCTTAAACATCCCTTTTAACCCTTTGCACTTGAAATGCCTTTTTGACTGACGTGTTAATATTCCACTCCACTTCTGGTTACTGCGGCATTTTCCCAAAGGATCTCTGTCTTGCTTCTTCTCCACCTTTCTGTGCCACAGTAAGTGGCAGCAAAAAATGCCAACAGCCCCCAGTCTCCTTTGCCCACTTCCTCCTGCACAACCAGAACCGCTTCCACAATCCCGGGTTTCAGCAGAAGACAGTGGCCCTGCTGGACCCTCACTTCGGCCTCAGACAAGACCTTGTGATGAAGTTCCTGGAATATGCAGTGATTCACGCAACTCGGTGGCAAGTCCATGCAGGGGGCCACTTGCCCTCCACCTCTCACCGCCTGGGAGCGGTCGCGTACATATGTGCTGGCCACGAGGACCAGGACACCGCCCAGGGGACAGCGGAGTGACAGACAGAAGCCATCGTTGACCACCCTACGAGGCAGCACGCCCAGACCGTCCCCAGAGAAAGGACAGAAGTCTGTCTGGTCTCACCACCGTATTTGTTAGGGGTGTGTTTTTGCACAGTAGCTTGGCCTACTCTCTGACCATTACACAATTGTTTCCTGGAACTGAAGTGCCGTGGTAACAACAACGGAAAAATGAGGCATCCACTTAACATACGGACACTGGAAATGTGGCAGGTGGTGAGGAAACAAACACAGGTCCTGCAGACTAAGAAGGTGGTGGCCCTAATTGGGCCAGAGCAAAGCATTTGGTAAACATTAACTAGATTAAAGGGAGGCAGGGAGGGAAGGAATAAATGAGAATCTGAAAACTGACAAAGTAGGACCAGATGAGACCCTTGGCTGGGTCACTTTCACATGGCCTCGACAGGACACAAACAACGGGCAGCCTACACATTTCTGAAGACATCTCACTGCAAACGAAAAGGTGGGGTAGGCGAAGGATGATAAGCCAACTGCCAGGTCCAAGCCTGTCCAGCCCAAAGCCGCTCCCCCACTGCTGCAGCGGCAAGTGGGTGCCCAAAGCTCTGTGACCCAGGGCGGGCATGTTTCTTATGTCCACTCCAGATATGACCAGAGAGGCCCAGGGCAGACCCTCCCCGTGGACGAGGCCAGGCGCCAGCGAGGACACACAAGTCTCTAACCAGGTGTTCCCTCCAAGCTGCGGCAGGACGTCTCAGGCAGCGCACGGCCCAAGCCGTGGCTGTGCCTCTCATTTCTCCTTCTCCCTGCGGGAGTCCTGCGCTTCTCTGTTCTCCTCAGCCCTCCACCCCAGCCACAGGCTGCTTTGGGGTGGGGACCCGGGGCATAGGGAGTACCGGATCCCTCTTAGCTAAGAGCCACATTTAGAATTGGAGAAGGCTAACTGTCACCCAGAGCTGGAGGCAGGAACTGCATTCAACTTCGTTTCACGGAAACAACTCCTCTTTGGTGCCCTGATTCCATGGGTTTTTATAATATGTAGTTAAATTGCAGAGCTAAAATAACAAGTACAGCTGGCATACACGGGTTTGGGAATAAACACAAGGACCCCTAGTAAGCGTCCTCCTCCATCGGGGAGCCGAGGGGCCCCGCGCTGGCTGTGCCACGGAAGCACACACGGGGTCCCGCTGGGCCACGGGAGCCCACACGGGATACACAGGGAACAGAGAGCTGGGAATGTGTTTCTACTGTACAGCTAGCTCTTCACTAAAATTTTTTAAAATCATTTTCCTTTTCATTTAAATTAGCTTCCGTTTCCCTATTCTGGAGTCCATTCTGCTCCTCCTGGTCCTTTCATGTTGTTGGTTTCACGTAAATGTCTAGTGACCCTTAATTCTGAGTCTTATTTCCGGATGAAGGATTAGGTTGACCAGGATGGGTCTGGGGCGTGGGTTGCTTCCCAAGTGGTTCCCTAACAACTCACCCTGTAAGGACTCCGTGGCCGTGGGCAGGGAACACTAGTGGCCGCACACTCCGCCTATTTCTATCTGTGGAAGGGATCCCTTCCCAGTAGTTCTCTCCCCCTTCCTCTGTGGAGGTCCAGTCTCAAGTTATACTTCCTTTCTCTGCTGCCCCAATGCCCAAGCAGTAACCTCCCCTTAGCTTATGCAGAGAATGGCCCCAGGGCCTCATGCCCAGGAGCAAACACCGACCCCAACAGCTCTGCCTGCTGTCGGAGGACAAAGGGCACGGAGGCCCAGCCAACAGGCGTCCCCTAATTATCATCCTGGCAGCTGCCCTATGGCCAGCCATGCTCTTTGAACATGCTGATCTGGAGCTGGGAGTGGAAAACAAAGCTTTCACTTCTGCACGGCACTCCTCGCCGGCTTCTGTTTTAGGGGACGGGTTTTCTCTGATTTGTCTGCTCCATCAATCTGACCCAATTTGCAATTTATATTTCACACTAGTTCCTTGAAATTTCTGCTCAACTGATGACAGCCTTTCCTGGTTTGCACGTCCGCTATTTAATTTTATTCTCTTCTTTGCAGGAGTGGGAATCATTTCAGCAGGATTTCAGGAGGAAGCCTAGAATATTTACAAAATTCATGCTAAGACCCACTCCTAGGTCCCACTCTGTAGCACAATGGGGCATTTTTCTCATCTGGCTAGTACTTCTGTCCTCAACGTCACCTCCTGCGGCTCTTCTGGGGGCACCCGACCCTCCAGAAACACGCAACTACTGTAACTGCTCAGAGACACAAACACAACACGCTATATTTCATCCGTTTAAGGCTGGGTGCCGAGTTCGGCTGCCTAGAAAGCCTTTCCTTCCTCTCCGACCTGGAAAACTTTGTTCAGCCCTGTTTACTCCTTTCTGAAACAAGGATATGGGATGCAAAAGGGAAGAAGCAAAAAACTACAAAGTTCCTTCGCTGCCTCATAGCCGGTGCAGGCGCTGCTCCGCCCCAGCTGAGCTGGGTCGCTGCGTGTGACAGCAGGGCCAGGGCCGGGCCCCAGACCAGCACTCCTTCTGTACACGGGCAGATTTATTTCAAAATGTGGATTCTCAGGCCCCATCCCCTGGAATGACCATTCAGTCAGCCCCACATGGAACCTGGGAAAATCTGCATTTTCAAAAAGTACCCTGGCAGTTCCTTCGAGTAGTCAGGTATGGGACCCCCTTTTCTACGTCACACTGGCCCGACCCTGAGCCCTTCTTCCTTCTATGAAGGACAGGACCTTACCGCACTGTAGGCCATCCCTGAGGGTCGCCCTGAGGGGCTGAAGGCCTCCCTGCCCTCCCTGAGTGCAGAAGAGCCAGCCATGGCCACGACTCCCCTTAGGACAGCCTCGTGTTTGGGTGCAGGAGAGGCCGGCTGGCAGGAACAGACAGGCCCTGGGTGCAGGGCTGGCACAGCACGCTGCCCAGACCCAGAGATGAGTTACCAGGGTCTGATTGGAGAAAGGGTCCGTGTAGTTGATCCTCTGGGTGGTGCAATTCAAGTCTCCGGGCTGGCCAGGGCTCCTCAGTGGGGGGATGACTTCGTAATGGTGCTTACAGCTGAGCAACTGGGCCTGACCGGGGTACAGGGCAATACCTGGGGGGCACAAACAGGAAGTGAGTGTCAGAGCACACCCCTAAAATCATGTCACATACATTTTGTCACACCCACCAACAACCTAAGTTTGGAACCCCTTGGGTGACTGCAGAAGAGGAAGAAAAGGGTTACGGAGGGTGGGGGGGGCACACCTTTGCCCTCAGAAAGCCCTACTCTAATGGGGGGAACAGCCCTCCTCTCCTCACAAGCCCCTCCCCGGCCTGCAGCAGAACCTGAGCGCACACTCTGGGGGCCTCCATGACAGAGCCAGTGCCCCAGCCTGGCACCCACCTGCAGGTTCCCCGGGAGGCCCCGAGCTGTGGGACTCCCAGATCTCATTTCGTGTCTCGTCTCCCGCTCTGCCTGGAGCTCCAGGTGTGCAGGTGGCCTCCCAACAGTTCCCCCCTCACCCCGGCCGAGGCTCCTCTTCACGGCTCTACTGACGGTCACTGTTCCCGAAAACACTGGGAACAGCACAGCAGACCCAGGCAGAGCTCAGAGACCGAGAAACCAGAAACAGTAAGACCCAGGGATAAAGAGACCAAGGCAGACACACACACTCAGGGACAAACACAAGACAGGCCAAGGAGCCGTGACCAGGACACTTTCAAGAAGCCCCAGGCAGAGGGAACCTAGGACTGGCTCTGCCCTGTGAGCAGGCCACGGCGGGTCACTCAGGAGCACCCTGCAGGCAGAGCCCACTGAGCTCACACCTCCCATCCGTACCCACGCGCACGGAGCCCAGGGACAGACAGCCCACGCCAGCGCTGGAGCAGAGATGACTCCCCACTGGGACAGGAGAAGGATGGAGGATGTGGCCTGCGAGCCCCCTCTCCAGGCAGGGCCGCTCCCTCCTCTGGACGGCCCTGCCTCCCACTTCTCCTCACCGGCCTCTGCTCCCGCCAGGCTCGACTCAGCCTCTCCAGAGAAACCCTCAGCCGCCCAACACTCACCTCTGCTCCCGCTGAGCCTCCTCCCAGAAAAAGCCCACCGCACAGCTTCCCTCTGTGCAAAGCGCTCCTCGCCCACCCAGCTCTGCAGTGACCACTCCAGGCTGTCCCCCTCTCTCTCAGCACAGGACACAGTTTACTGGGTGCCCATGGCCGCTCTCTGGTGTGCACCCCACACCCAAAACATGCTCACACTGCTCCCCCTGCCCACGGTGCCTGGCACGGGGCTGGGAGTGCAGGGGCAGCTCAGGCAGTATTTGCAGTGATGCCCCAGACCTGGGTCCTGATGCCCGTCTGGACAGGCTCTACCTGGGGCATCATAGCGATCCACCTCCTTGTAAGACACCGACATGACGGGGTGCTTGAGTTTCTCACGAAAGTCCATGATGGTTTGGTAGACCAGGAAGACGGCGACGGCCATGAGCAGCAGGTAGATGAAAATAAGCAGGACCGAGAAGACGTTCTTCAGGCAGGCCTTGCTGAAGCGGATGCTGCTGGAGGCGGACTCGCTGTCTAGGACTGAAGGACAACACACATGACCCAGAGAGCAGGGGCAGGTGTGGCTGCGGGAGGTCGGCAGCCTCCAGGCCCCTTACCTGCTTTACCAGGGAGGCAAGCTCACCCACATCTGACGTCCCACCTCAGCCCCCAAGCACAAATCGTAACACACAGCTCCTATCAACATTCACTGTGCACCTACTCTGCCAGGAAGGGGACCCCAAGCTGAAGGAGACGCGGCCATTGTCTTTACGGTGTCTCCTCTCTAGAGAGATAGACAGTTACAATCGAACAACGGAGCTGGTCCCAGCCTGGCCTTACCCCTAACCACTCTCCTTCCCAGGTCCCCAGCTGCAGCTGTGCTAAACGACCTTCTGGTCCTGCCCTCCACCCTGCAGCCCCTCACATTCACATTCCCTATGCCTAGTCTGAACACTTTTCTTCCACAGCTGGCTCCTAACTCATCAGTACAGAGAGGCATTTCCTCAAGGAAGCCTCCCTCACCCCAAAACTTTATGTGGGCACCCCTTCCTCAGGGCTCCCAGGGCACCTATCCATCCCCTAGCATCACGCTGCAATGTCACTGTCTACATGTCTTTTGATCCCCCGAAGCTATGAGCTCCATGAGGGTGGGAACCAGGACTAGTCTTGTCCATACTGAACCCCCAGCCTTTCATGCTGTGCCTGGAATAGAATAGGCATTCTGCACTTAGATGGTGAATGACTAAACGACTGATTAAATATGTCCTGATGCCATCCCTACAACGCAGCTCTGCCTCTCCTGCCCGCTCTCAAACCATCCCAAGTCTCAATTATTCTCTTATGAACTGAATTGTCCCCATTCCCCAAAATTCATGTGTTAAAGCCCTTACCCCCAATGTGACTGTATTTGGAGACAGAGTGTTTAAGGATGTAATTAAAGTTAAATGAGTTCGTATAGGTGAGACCCTATTCCAATAGTACTAGAGTCCTTATTAGAAGAGGAAGAGATACCAGGAATGCATGCACACAGAAAAAAGGCCACACGAGGACACATAGAGAAGGTAGCCATCTGCAAGGCAAGGAGAGGAGCCTCAGGGAAAATCAAACTTGCCAACACCTTGATCTTGGACTTCCAGACTCCAGAACTGAGAAAAAGGTTCTGTTGTTTAAGTCACCCAGTCTGTGGTACTTTGTTACGGCAGCCCAAGCTGACTGAGACACCACCACAGTGCCATCTCTACAGCTGAAACTGGCTCTCCATTTCCTCCACAGAAACTGCTCACAAGGATGAAGATGAAGGGGAGTTTGAACGGAAGCTAAAATGACAGGTGCTTGGCTTCTGGCTTCCAGAGGTGAAGGAGTAGCTTGGTGACACCAGCTTTCTACAGATAACAATGATAAAATTTGGACAAAATTATCATTTGAAGATACTAGAGAATGGTCAAAATCAAGCAGAAACTGAAAGACTGTCTATTCTTGAAAGAAAACGACTGTGTCTGGTGAGACTTGTAAATTTGTAGTTTTCTGCCTGAAGACATTCACCAATCTTGATAAGGCATCATTCAGGGTAACAGTGGGTAGAGTTCAGAGCTGGTAGAACAGTCAGAAAGTTAGGAGGAAACCCTGAAAGGGAGGGAGACAAAGGGGGTGAACCCCCAAATCTGCAAATAGAATATATTCAAATTCTTGGCTGGAGACCCAGGGCGGGCAGCAAAAAAGCGGCAGGTGGACGCAAAGAACTAAGTGGAGGCTTCAGCTTCTGCTATGCAGGGAACATGAGAGTTGGGAATTTGAGTCTTGCCACGTTAATTACCTGCTAAGACAAAATTTCTGCAGAGGACCATAACAGAATCCAGAACCTCTATAGTATTTCATTTATAATGTCTCGTGTTCAGTCAAAAATCACTAGACAGGGAAAGAAGAAGAAAATACGACCCATGCTAAAGAAAAAAATGTAGTCTATAGAAACCAATGCCAAGATGACCCAGACGCTACAATCAGCAGACAGGAACTTTACAGCACTTTAAGGACTGGAAGGAAAATATATAGATGAAGAATAAACAGAAGGGAAATGGAAACTATAAAAACAAACCAAATGGAAATTCTAAAGCTGAAAAATAAATTGAATGAAATGAAAAATTCACTGTATAGTCCTAACAGCAAAAGATAGCAGGAAAAAAGTCAGTATAGTTGAAGTTAAATGAATACAAATTATTTAATCTGAAAAAAAAAGACTGGAAAAAAAAATGAACAGAGCACAGAAAACCATGGGACAATATCTAGCAGTCTAATAACATGTAACTGAAGAAAGAAAACGGGTCACAAAAATATTTTTAAAAATAATGGCCCAAACTTTCCAAAACTGGAGGAGAAAACATCAATTTGCAGATCCAAGAAGCTCAATACATGCCAAGCAGGATAAATAAATAAAAATAAAAAAACCACTCCTAGGCAAATCATAATCAAGCTGCCAATGAAAGGATAAGAGAAAAATCTTGAAAGCAGCCAGGGAAAAAAAGACACATTACATATAGGATATTATATCTAATTATAGGTAACTTCTGATCAGAAATAATGGAGGCCAAAAGAAAACAAAACATCTTTAAGGTGCTGAAAGAAAAAGAATTCTGTCTACACAGAATTTAAGAATTCTAGCAAAACTAACTTTCAAAAATGAAGGTGAAATAAAAATAGATTCAAAAACAAAAGCTGAGAGAATTCATCACTAACAGACCCGCACTACAATGCATTCTAAAGAAAACTGAAAGGTAAAGGGAAATGACACGAGATGGTAACTCTCAAATGTATAGAAAGAAATAAAGATCACTGGACATGTTAAATAGGTGGTTAAATATAAAAAGCTATTTATATGTACTTTTTAAATTTAAGAATGTCTACATCAAAAACATACAACAATACTACAAGGTTTATAACTTGCAGGAAAGGAGAACAGAGAAACAAAAAAACACACAAGATAAACAGAAAACAGTAAAATGGTAGAACGCAATCCAACCACATCAATAACTACATTAAATGTAAATGGACCAAACACTCCAATTAAAAGGCAGAGACTGTCAGCCTGGATTAAAAACAGACCCAGCTATATGTTCTCTATAAAAAATGGACTTTAGTGATGTCAGCATCATGGCAGAGTAAGAAGACTCCAGTTTCTCCCATTGAATTTACAAGTTGGACAATTACAACTCAACAAAGGATCCTCTGCTTGACACACAAACACACCTGAAAGATCCACATATGGGGATGTCTGAAGGTGGGCACAGCAGAACAAGAACCAACGGGAGAAGGAAGGGGCAAGGACAGGGATGGTGCTGCAGAATGCAGGTCGGCACCCACCACGGCTCCAGAAAGCGTGGTAGCAGGGGGTGGGGGATGGGGGTCAGGCTGCAACCCTAACAACAGCCTACAGCATAGAGGGGCAGAAGTGGTTTCCCTCCCAGAGAAGGTATCTCCCTTCCCCCCCTCCACATTGCAGCAGAATTGGGTAGAGGTGGCTGGGAAGCTTTAAACAAAATAGCAGCGTTGACAGCCATTACTGGCAGGGAAGCAGAGCTGTAAGATGTTCAAACCTGCCTCCACTACCCCATAGGCCCTGGCAGAGCCCAGTAAAGCCAAAAACACAGAGGAAGGAGGTAGCGGTAGGAGCTCACCACACCATTTCTCCACCACCCACAACATTCCCCCAATACAGTGGTGGTGTCCCATAAATGAGGCAAGCTGGTCACAGAGAAGACGCCCACCATCCCAATGGGCACATAGCACTTTCCTTAACTGAAACGACACCACTTCACCATGTTCCCAGAATCACAAATAGTGCAGATAAAAAAACAAACAAAAACATGTGCTATAGCACCAACTACTGGGAAACAAAAGAAAGCATCCTATCAACCTGCTGAATTGTCGAATGCAAAACAGTATCTACACAAGAAAAGAAATCACTACCTCAAATATGCAGACAGAGAAACAAGCCAGCAAATACCATGAACAACCAAGGTAACTTGGGAGCACAGAAACAAAATGAAGAGTCCAGAAACCAAACTCAAAAGTCATGACGACCCATATAAATGACAGAGAATTCAAGATTGTAGCTATAAAGAAACCCAACAATATACAAGAAAACTCAGAAAGGCAGTTCAAGTAACTCAAAAATAAAATTAATGAACAAAAGGAGTACTTTACCAAAGAGACTGAAAATATAATAAAGAACCAGACAGAAATTCTAGTGCTTAAGAACTCAATAAATGAGATGAGGAATGCATCGGACAATACTGGAAATGGAGCAGTCCAGATGAAAGAGAATTGGTGAACTCAAAGACAGAAACCTAAAAGTGACCCAGGAGGAGGAAGAGAACTAAGAGATTAAAAAAATGAAGAAAACTCTATGAGAACTATCTAACTACATTAGAAAGAGCAACCTAAGGTAAATCAGAAGAAGAGAAGGAGAAGGGAACAGAGAGTCTACTCAGAGAAATAATCGATGAGAACTTCCAAAGCCTATGAAAAGAACTGGACTGTAGAACACAGGAAGCTAAAAATAATAATCTAATTAACTCAATGCAAAAAAGACCTTCTCCAAAACATATTTTATTCAAACTGTCAAAAATCAATGACAAAGAATTCTCAAGGCAGCCAGTAAAAAAGACTGTAACCTACAAAAGAAACCCCATTCGATTATCACCAGATTTCACAGTAGAAATGTTACAAGACAGGAGAAAGTGGAAGGAACTATTCAAAATATTGAAAGAGATGAACCATCAACCAAGGATAATATATGCAGCAGTTATCCTATAGACATGCAGGAGAAATAAAGGCTTTCCCAGACAAACAAAACCTGAGAGAATTTGCCACCACAAGATCTGCATTACAAGTAGTGTTTAAAGGCGTTCTACTGGAAACAAAGAGTCAAAAGTGCACAAAATTTTGAGTAAAATAATCGACAGAAGCAAGAAACTGCGAATCTACTTCAGAATAGGCTAATAAACACTTATAACAAAGATTAAAGGGTGAAAAGGGCATTAAAAATAACTATAACAGCAATTTGGTAATGAATGTACAACATAAAAAGGGATAATTTGTGATGATAAAACCATAAAAGGGAAGGAGGAAAAGGACTGAATGGGTACAGGTGAATGAAGATAAGGGCAATCAGAAAAAAAAAGACTATTGTATGCATGAGACATAAACACAAACCTAATGGTAACCACAAAATAAAAACCCAGAGCTAAAACACAAACATTAAAAAAAAAAAAAAAAAAGAGGAAACAGAGAAAAATAATCATAGAAAACACCCAAACTAAAATAGCAGACAAAATTGCAAGGGAAAAGAAACAACGGAGGTACAGAGCAACCAGAGAACAAAAGATAAAATGGCTGCAGTAAGTTCTCACATATCAATAATCACCCTGGATATAAATGAGCTGAACTCACCAATTAAAAGGCAGAGTAGCTGGATAGATTAAAAATTAAGACCCAACATTATATGCTGCCTGCAGGAGAGCTCAGCTCAGCTCCAAAGACAAACATAGGCTCAAAGCAAAGGGGTAGAAGACGATACTTCAGCAAATGGAATCCAGAGAAAATCTGGTGCATGCGTACTTAGACAAAATAGATTTAAAGATAAAAAAGGTAACAAGCAGGAGAACTTCCGGTCTAGATGGTGATGTAGGTAAACACTGTGCTCATCTTCTCCCACGACCACATCAAAATTACAACTAAATTACAGAAAACTATCATTGAGAACCACTTGAAGACTAGATGAACGAAGTCCTATAACTAAGGAAAAAGAAGCCACATTGAGACCGGTAGGAGGGCCAGGCAGATCCCACACCCACAGTGTGGTGATTAAGAAACAGGAGGGATATCTCAGCTGCAGCGGTCCTCCTGAGGAGGGAGGGGCCCAGCCCCACACCAGGTCCACAGTCCGGAGCACCAGTGCCAAGAAGAGGAGTCCCCATAACTTGTGTTACGGGGTTGTGTCTGAGTGAGACAGAAGGCTGCTGGAGACCTAGGCACACCTCTTAGGGGGCCATGCACAGACTCACTTGCTCAGAACCTCACACAATCTGTGCTCCAGTGCAGGGGAGAAACCAAGTTGACGAGCTTCAGGGCGAGGGCTGGAGGGGCAGGGGTCAGGGCAGATCTCTCCAGGGATAGTACTGCTGGCAGCCTCCATTGATCCTTTGTTGAGTCGTCCCCCCACACAGCCGAGAGGACGCCAGATTTGTGCTCTCCATTATTCTAGCTAACACTGATCGCGCCACCCTGATGATTCCCAGAAACCCTGTCCCACCCAAATCACGCACCCAGCCCAAGCCTTTTCCAGCAGCTCTTCCATACACCAGGGGACTGCCTGAGCTTGCACTGTGGACTTTCTCAAAACTTCTCAAAGGTCCACAAACCCCAAACAAGCAGCAGCTGGCCTCAGCATGCTTTATAGCTCTTGCTAAGTGGCCCAGGCCCAGTACAAGCAGACAAAATGAGGAGACAAACATGCCCCAAATGAAAGAACTCCAGAAAAAGAACTAAACAAAATAGACACAAGCAATCTACCAGACACAGTGTTCAAAACACTATTTATAAGGATGCTCAATGAATGTAAGGGTTAGATCAGATGAACACAGTAAGAACTTCAACAAAGAGAAAACACAAAACAGAACCAGTCAGAAATGAAAATACAATAACTGAAATGAAGAATACATTAGAGGGTATCAACAGGTTAGATGAAGCTGAGGATCAAATCATCGATTTGGAAGAGAAGGTAGCGGAAAACACCCAACAGAACAGCAAAAAGAAAAAAGAATTTTTAAAAATGAGGATAATTTAAGGGACCTCTGGGACATCAAGCCACCAACATTTGTATCATAGGGGCACCAGAAGGAGAAGAGCGAGAGCAAGGACTTGAAAACCTGTTTGAAGAAATAATGACTGAAAGCTTCCCTGACATGGTGAAGGGAACTGACAAACAAGTCCAGGAAATACAGAGAGTCCCAAACAAGATAAACCTAAAGAGGATCCACATGAAGAACATCATAAAATGCCAAAAATTAAAGACAAAGAGAGGATCTTAAAAGTAACAAGAGAAAAACAGTCACATACAAGGGAGCTCCCTTAAAACTATCAGCTGATTTCTCAACAGAAACTCTGCAGGCCAGAGGGAATGGCACAAAATATTCAAAGTGATGAAAGATAAAGACCTACAACCAAGATTACTCTACCCAGTAAGGCTATCATTTAGAATCAAAGGAAAGATAGAGTTTCCCAGACAAGAAAAAGCTAAAGGAGTTCATCAACCCTAAACCAGTATTACAAGAAATGTTGAAACGACTTGTTTAAGAAGAAAAGATCAAGAACATGAATAAGAAACTATAAGAAAAAAAATTCTCATTGACAAAGGCAAACACTTAGTAAAAGCAATGGATCACCAACTATAAAGCTAGTACAAAGGTTAAAAGACGAAAGTAGGAACATCATATGTAATTACAACAATAAGGTATAAACACAAACAAAAGTAAGAAATAATGACAAAAACAAACATGGAGGGGTGAGTAAAAAATTGTACTGATTTTAGAATATGTCCAAACTTAAGTAACCATCATCTTAAAATAGATTGCTATAAACATAGCTTGGTATATAAGAAGCACATTAAACCAAAAGCCTACAACAGATATACAAGAAATAGAGAAAAAGAAATCCAAACACAAAGCTGTAGAAAGTCATCAAATTACAAATGAACAAAGCAACAGAATAAGGAACAGAAAACTACAAAACAATCAGAAAACAATTAACTTGCAATAACTGCATACCAATCAGTAATTACATATCAATCAATAATTACTTTAAGTGTAAATGTGCTAAATGCTCCAATCAAAAGACAGAGTGGCTGAATAGACAAAAAAAGAAACACAAAAAAACAAGACTCGTACATATGCTGCCTACAAGAGATCGAAAGACACACAGACTGAAACTAAAGGGATGGAAAATATATTTTGTGCAAACAGAAATGAAAAAAAAACAAAAAAACAAGCTGGGGTAGCAATACTTATATCACACAAAACAGACTTTAAAACAAGGACTATAACAAGAGACAAAGGGCATTTTTCATAATGATAACGAGACCAATCCAATAAGAGTATATAACCCTTATAAACATTTATGCACCCAACATAGGAGCACTTTAATATATAAAGCAAATATTGATGGACATAAAGAGAGATACTGACAATAACACAGTCACAGTAGGAGACCTTAACACCCCTTGTCATCAATGGATAGATCGTCCTGACAGAAAATCAACAAGTAAACAGTGGCCTTAAATAACACAGTAGACCAGATGGATTTGATAGTTTTAGTGCATTTCACCCAACAGTACCAGAATATACATTCTTTTCAAATGCACATGAACATTTTACAGAATAGACCACACGTTAGGCCAAAAAAAAAAAGTCTCAAATTAAAGAAGACTGAAATCATATCAATCATCTTATCTGATCACAATGGCATGAAACTAGAAATCAATTATAGATAGAAGAAAACTGAAATACACACAAACACCTGGAAGCTAAAAAACATGCTCTGAAACAGTGACTGGGTTAACAACAAGATCAAGGAAGAATCAAAACATACCTTGAGACAAATGAAAATGAAAAAAAAAAAAAAAACACAAAAAACCACAATGACTCAAAATATATGGGCCACAGTCAAAGCAGTTCTAAGACGGAAAATCAAAGCAATACAGGCATACCTCAAGAAACAAGAAAAATCTCAAACAATCTAACCTTACACCTAAAGAAATTAGGAAAAGAACAGAGCAGAAGGAAATAATAAAGCTCAGAAATAAAAAATAAGAGTCTTAAAAAAAATGGAAAAGATCAATGAAACCAAGAGCTGGTTCTTTGAAAAATTAAATTGATAAACCTTTAGCCAGACTCCTCAAGAAAAAACAAGAGAGGACCCAAATAAATAAAATCAGAAAGAAAAGTGACAAATGACACCAAAGAAATACAAAAGATCGTAAGAGACTACAAACAATTATATGCCAACAAACTGGACAACCTAAAAGAAATGGATAAATTCTTAGAAACATCTTCCATGACTGAATCAGGAAGAAATAGAAAAACTGAACAGACCAATAACTGCTAACGAAATCACATTAGTAATCAAAAAACTACCAACAAACAAAAGTTCTGGACCATATGGCTTCACAGGTGAATTTTACCAAACATTCAAATAAGAATGAACACCTATCCTTCTCAAACTACTCCAAAGAAAGTAAAGAGGGAAACCTCCCAAATTCATTTTATGAAGCCACCGTTACCCTGGTACCAACACCAAACAAAGACACTAGAAAAACAGAAAATTATAGGCCAATATCCCTGTTGAACATAGATACAAAAATCTTCAACAATATATTAGCAAATTGAATTCAGCAATAAATTTTAAAAGATCAAATGATTAAGAGGGATTTATTCCTGTAATACAAGGTTGGTTCATTACCTTCAAATCAATTAACATGATACACCACATAAACAAAAAGAAGAATATGAGTCATATGATATCAGTAGATGCAGAAAAAACATTTGTCAAAATCCAAAATCTATTTATAATAAAAACTCTCAGCAAAGTGCAGACACAGGGAACATATCTCAACTTAATAAAGGCAATACATGAAAAACCGAAAGCTAACATCATACTCAACAGTCAAAAGCTGAAAGCTTTTCCTTTAAGATCAGGAACAAGACAAGGATGTCCACTTTCACCACTTTTATTCAACATAGTATTGGAAGTCCCAGCCACATCCACAAGACAAGAAAAATAAAAGGCATCCAAAATGGAAAGGAAGAAGTAAAACTTCATTATTTGTAGATGACATGATACTATTGAGAGAGAACCCTAAAAAGTCCACCAAAAATCAACTAGAATTGACAAATGAATTCAGTAAAGTAGGATACAAAAACTAATATTCAGAAATCAGTTGCATTTTTATACACCAATAATGAACTATCAGATAGAGAAATCAAGAAAACAATCCCATTTACAATTGCATCAAAAAGAAAACCCAAAATACCTAGGAATAAATTTAACCAAAGTAAAAGATCTGTACTCTGAAAATTTTAAGACACTGAAGAAATTGAAGATAGGAACCAATGGAAGCATATGCCATGCTCATGGATAGGAGGAATTAACATCATTAAAATGTTCATACGAGGGTGGCCAGTTGGCTCAGTTGGTTAGAAAGCAATGCTCATAACACCAAGGTCGCCGGTTCAATTCCCACATGGGCCAGTGAGCTGCACCCTCCACAAATAGATTGAAAACAACGACCTGACTTTGAGCTGATGGGTCCTGGAAAAACACACGGTTCCCCAATATTCCCCAATTTTAAAAAAAGCTTTTTAATAAAATTAAATTTAAAGAAAGTCCATACTACCCAAAGCTATCTACAGATTCAATGCAATCCCTATCAAAATACCAATGGCATTTTTCACAGAACTAGAACAACATAATCCTAAAATTTTTCTGGAACCACAAAAGACCCCAAGTAGCCAAAGCACTCTTGAGAAAGAAGAACAAAGTTGGAGGTATCATACTACCAGATATCAAACTATACTACAAGGCTACAATAATCAAAACAGCATGGTACTGGCATAAAAACAGACACATAGATGAACGGAACAGAATAGACAGCCCAGAAATAAATCCACACCAATATGGTCAATTAATCTATGACAAAGGAGATAAGACTATCCAATGGAGTAAATAGTCCTTCTGCGAGTGGTATTGGCAAAATTGGACCGATACGTGCAAAAAAAATGAAATGAGACCACTTTCTTATACCGTATACAAGAGTAAACTCAAAATGGATTAAAGATTTAAATGTAAGACCCAAAACAATAAAACTCCTAGAAGAAAACATAGGCAGTAAACTCTTTGACACTGCTCTTAGTAGTATTCTTTTGGATATGTCTCCTTGGGCCACGGAAACAAAAGGAAAAATAAACAAATGGGGTTACATCAAAATAAAAAGGTTTTGCACAGCACAGGAAACCATCACCAAAATGAAAAGACGACCTACTGAATGGGAGAAGATAATTGCCAATGATACATCCGATAAGGGGTTAATATCCAAAACATATAAGGAATTCACAGAGCTTAACATCAAAAAGACAAACAATCCAATTTAAAAATGGGCAGAGGACCTAAATAGACATTTCTCCAAAGAGGACATACAAATGGCCAACAAACACATGAAAAGATACTCAACATCAGAAAAGTGCAAATTAAAACCACAATGAGATACCACCTCACACCTGTTAGAATGGCTATCATCAATAAATCAACAAACAAGTGTTGGGGGGATAGCAAATTGGGGCAGCCACTATGGAGAAGAGTATGAAAATTCCTCAAAAAGTTAAAAATAAAACTACCATATAACTCAGCAATTCCACTTCTAAGTATTTATCTGAAGAAATAAAAAACACTAATTTGAAAAGATATACGCACCACCACCACCACCGCCCCTCCCACCCGCCGCCCTTGGCTCACTGCAGCACTATTACAACAGCCAAAACATGGAAACAGCTAAGTGTCCTTCCATGGATGATTGGATAAAGAAGATATGGCACAAATATACAATGTAACACTACTCAGCCATACGGAAGATGAAATATTGCCATTTGCAACAACATGGATGGATCTTAAGAGTATTATACTAAGTGAAAAAGGTCAGAAGGAAAAGGACAAGAACCTTATGATTTCAGTCATACATGGGATATAAAACAGAAAGGAAACATAAAACAAACAAAAACAGAAACTCATAGACACAGACAACAATATGGTGGTTACCAGAGGGGCAGGGGAGTGAGGGGAAGACCAAGAAGATAAAGGGGGTCAAATACATGGTGACAGAAGGAGACTAGATTTCAGGAGGTAGACACACAATAGAATATGCAGATGTCATACTACGAAGTTGTACACCTGAAACTTATAGGATGTTATTAACCAATGTTACCCCAAAAAACTTCTTTTTTAAATGGACTTTAAAAACAAAGTTATGAGTATTTGCAAAATGTTTCGTTTTATTGTATTTGAAAGCACATAAGCAGGCCCAGCACAGAACTATCAAAGTGTCCTAGGCTGGTAGAGATAAGGAAGTCATTCATCCTCTTCTTCTACAAACGTGCATCCAGCACCAACTCTACGTGCGAAGCTCTGTGCTATGTAAGTGCGTCAGGGAGATACGGCGAGAGGGCTGATGGTCTGTGCTCCAACCGCTACAATTCAGAAGGATGTCAGGATGTAAAATGTGAGGCGTCCTTTGCTCAGAGGAAAGAATGGGGAGTGTGAGGAGAAGGCAGAGAGCAGCAACAACTTTGCGTAAGAGCTCACACGGCACAGCGCCAAAAGCACCAGGAGCAACTGAGGAAGAAATAATGGGGTGTTCATGACTCATTTATGTTCTGAACTGAAAGACCAGATTATCTAGCCCAGTGGTTAAGAGCACGAGCTTTAGAGTCAGAGAGATTTGGGCTCCAGCTCTGCTAACTACTCTGTGACCCAGACCATGTGCTCCCAAGTCTCCCTTTCTTCATGTAAAAAGGAAATAATCATTTCCATTTTATAGGGTGTCTGAGAGAAGCATATGATAGAATGTTGCCAAATGCATTCCACTACAGAATGCCTGCTCAGTGACTATTACTGAAGAAATAGAATGTACCCTCTACACCACACAAAAATGAAGACCTCGATGAAGATATCACAAATGAAGACCATGCACTCCAATCTCTTAATTTAATGAATTAGAAAAAAATATATGCTGAAGGTAAAATGGAGGTGGGGCAGAACAGTGTCCTTCACAGAGCAGGCATGTAGTGTTTCCGACTGTTAAATGAATAATCCAAATAATAGATGAACTCAGTCTTGCAAGGCTAACTAGCTACCCTCCATTTGTCAGAGAAGACAAGTACATTTCAAGCATGCAAAACTATAAACCAAGTGGTGTGCCTTGTTATTTCTGGCAAAATACTTGAGAAAGTTTTGACTTTACACAGGAGTGTAAATTCTTCAAGTGTCTGTGAGGCTCCTTGAGGCCTTTCGGACCAGGTTACTGTAGGCCACGGATGTTTACTGCACAGCTACCAAGACAAGTGAGGAAGCAGGAAGCCCTAAGGAACCCCCCGGGGCATCTGAGAGCTGAGCCAGCAGGGTACATAGCAGCTCTCCAAACGGAATGAAAACAATTCTTTTTCACCTTCTTTTGTCTGACTCTACTTCTGGCTGCTTCTCATTGTTATCGGGGACTGTGTCGGTTTCTGCTTTCTCGTGGCTGTGGTCTCTGCCTTCCCTCCGTTTCTCTCACGACCCTGCTCCACTTTACTAAGTGCCTTTCCATGAGCTTTGCATTCAGACCTTCTTCCAGAAAGTGTCCTGTACAGGAAGGCTCATTAGACACATCACAAGACACTGTCCTCCTTCATGCCCAGTCCACAGATGGCTTCCCTTAGCTCAGGGAATCCCTGACCAGTCACAGGTAGCTGAGTGGCAGGGCCACAGGTCCCAAAGTATGGTAGTCTGAGCACAGGGACCGAACCACTGCTGTTTTGCTTGGAAGGCACTCCCAGCTTCCATGGTCCATGTGGGACCACAGTTTCACTTCCAAACATGGCACATTCATGGTCATCAGCTGCTCGTAACTGCAGTGGCAACAGGTACCAGGTTGCTACATTCTAATGGAGTTGGAACAGATCCCAAGGCAAAACTGAAGGAACTCTGAAATGACTGATTGGGCGCATGACATCTGAACAGAATTTTTAAGAGCTGGTCCAACCCCGTTCCTCATTCAGTGATGCAGTAACTGGCACAATCAGAACGCATCCTGGAGTCTTGACTCCTAGTCAATGCTTTCCCTACATGACAGACGTTACTACCTAGGATTCTAGTCAGTAAGGACGATAAAAGAAAATCTGATTGAAGGAATGTACCTTCCTAACAAACAGAAGTCTGGGCATTTTTAAGGCAAACTGCATATTACATCCAAGCTGAACCATATACTGAAGGTGAACAATGACCGGCATGTGTGGGCAGCGTCCACTGTATCATAAGGCAGATAAACATGATTTGAAATGCTCTACCATCATGGTACGTACCTTTGATTAGGGAAAGAGATAGATCTCTCCCTACATGTTCTTGAAGAATTCTAAGAATCTTAGACACAAAACGGTCATAAGACAATTGCATCACTTGGATTTGTTTGGCAGAGGTACTTGGACAAATTACTCTCATGGGAACCGTGGCCAAGAGTCTCCTCCTCTGTGTCACTCACAAAACCACGCTGAACTCCATTATAGGCCTTTTCTAGATCCACAAATTGGCATGTAAATAAAAACTGTAAAGCTATTTATCACTCACATGTGCTGTGTCACTCGAATTCTGAAACTAGACACTATTATGTTTCACCCTTTAAAAAAAAAAAAAAAAGGTGCGGGATATTTGACAAAATGTTCCATGCACTCTGCAGTCAGAAACACCAAACACTGGCTTTTTTTATGGCAAGCTGGATGAATGTATTTTAAAAGTACATATCCTTTATATGAAGACAAACTCGAGGTACTAGTAGAAAGACAAGAATGATGCATAAGATTTTCTTGGGAAAGGTAATTTACGCATTTTGTAAAATTTACAACAGAAGTGCTTCAAAAACGCACACTTGCCTCAGCATGTAAATCAAGCCATTAAGAGGATCTGTGACAAGCAACTCACTTTCTGAAAACATCCTGCGTCCTCGGTTCAGAGGAAGGGGAACTGGCTGTCTATTATGAACCCTGCAAAACCCTACGGTGAAGAGTGCTCTAAGCCAACATGCATTCTGAATGTAAAGAAGGAATGAATTCTTTGTCTCTGTTTTTCTTTTTCAGTGATTTTTTTTTAAGTGTGTTTTTCCAGGACCCATCAGCTCCAAGCCAAGTAGTAGTTTCAATCTAGTTGTGGAGGGCACAGCTCAGTGGCCTAGGCGGGGATTGAACTGGCAACCTTGTTGTTAAGAGCACCGCACTTCAACCAACTGAGCTAACCAGCCGCCCAGTGATTTGGTTTTTTGAGATATAATTTACATACCATAACATTTACCCTTTTAAAGTGAATATATTTAGTAGCTTTTAGTATATTCACAAGGTGTGCAACCATTACCACTCTCATCTAACTGGAGAACATTTTCATGACCCAAAAAGAAATTCCACACACATCTGCAGTCACTATTCCTTCCCCCTACTCCCTGCCACCAATAATCTACTTTCTATCTCTATGGATTTGTCTATTCTGGACATTTCACATAAAAATAGAATCATATAACGTGGCCTTTTGTTTCTGACTTCTTTCATATTTTCTAGATTTATCCATATTGTAGCATGTATCAATTCTTCATTCCTTTTTTACCACCAAGTAATATTCCACTATATTAATATACCATTTTATTTATCCATTCATCAGTTCATGGACATCTGGATAGTTTCTATCATTTGGCTATTATGAATAATGCTGCTATGAACATACAAGTTTTTGAGTGGACGTAAGTTTTCATTTCTCTAGGATTGAAACTGCTGGGTCATAGTACATCTATATTTACCCTTTTGAGGACCTGCCAGACTCTTTCCATAGCAGCTGCACCATTTTACATTCCCACCAGCATTACAAGTGGGTTCTAATTTCTTGACATCCTCACCAAAACTTGTTATGGTCCGTCTTTATTGATTGTAGCCACCTTAGGAGGTGTGAAGTAATATCTCATCGTGGTTTACATTTGCATTTCCCTGATGATTAACGTTGTTGAGCATCTTTCTGTGTGCTTATCAGTCATTTGTGTATTTAGCTATAAAAGGAAGTGTCCTCTTTCCAAGTCTGCCCTTCCTCTTCCTGCTGCCTCCATCTATCCTCTTCTAATTGGGGGCAAGAAGGCAGGTAGCGCAGGTACAACAGGCAGAACAATGGCCCACCAAAGATGGCCAGGTGCTAATGCTTGGAAACTAAATATGTCAAGTTACATGGCAAAGAGAAATGAAGGCAGAGCTGAGATTCAAGTTGCTCATCACCTAACCTTAGAACAGGGACATTATCTCAGGTTATCTGGGTGGACCCACTGTAATCGCCAGGGCTCTTTAAACATGGAAGAGGGAGGCAGAAGTCAGTCTCCAAATGATGAGATGTGAGAAAGACTCACACAGCAACTGCCAGTGTGAAGATGGAAGAAGGGCCAGGAGCCAAAGAAGTAGGGCAGCCTCTAGAAGCTGGGAAAGAGGCCGGCCCGGTGGCTCAGGCGGTTAGAGCTCCGTGCTCCTAACGCCGAAGGCTGCCCGTTCGATTCCCACATGGGCCAGTGGGCTCTCAACCACAAGGTTGCCAGTTCAATTCCTCGAGTCCCGCAAGGGACGGTGGGCTCCGCCCCTTGCAACTAAGATTGAACACGGCACCTTGAGCTGCGCTGCCTCCCAGATGGCTCAGTTGGTTGGAGCGTGTCCTCTTAACCACAAGGTTGCCGGTTCGACTCCCGCAAGGGATGGTGGGCTGCGCCCCTGCAACTAGCAACTGCAACTGGACCTGGAGCTGAGCTGCGCCCTCCACAACTAAGACTGAAAGGACAACAACTTGACTTGGAAAAACGGCCTGGAAGTACACACTGTTCCCCAATAAAGTCCTGTTCCCCTTCCCCAATAAAATCTTTAAAAAAAAAAAAAAAATAGAAGCTAGGAAAGGCACTAACACGGATAACCCCTAGAGCCTCCAGAAAGGAATTCAGGCTTGCCCACATCTTAATTTTAGCCCAGTGAGACCCCCTTCGGACTTCTGACCTCCATAACTATAATAAATTTGTGTTGTTTTAAGCCCCTATGTTTGTGGTGATTTGTTATGGAAACATAGAAACCAATACACAAGGTTTTTAAACTATACTCCCTGGAACATTAGGACCTTAGATGCAGTGTCTGGAGTCGGGGCAATGGGGGATGCTACTACTTTTACATATTGGGCTTTAATAAAAGGATGCTTATTTTTTAAAAACCACTGACAGTCTGGGGTCAGACAGACCTTGATCCAGTCTGTTTACCAGCCACGTGATCTTCCCACACTTTACTTAAGCTCCCTGAGCCTCAGGGAGGCTCAGCCTCATCTGTAAATATGACGACAACCACCTCACAGGGTTGCTCCAAATGGGGCAACGGGCATGACAAAGCCTGGCCCCGAGGACGCAGTCAGTAAATGTAAGCTGTCTTTCTAGCCTCCTTCCTTTTATAAAGTCTTCTCTAAGGACTGGGCACAATCACAAAATTTCCTGTCCCATTCCCTTTCTCCACAAATATAGGAATCAAGAGGAGCAGAATCCCACCTTCCTGAGCCCACTCAAGAAGCTGGAGTCTAGCTGGGGCTCCATTCAGTCATTCATTCATTCAACAAATCGTTATTGCATGGCCAGGGCTAAGGTGGTGAGCAAAACAGACTGGTCTCTACCCTAATGGAGCTTACATTCTAGAATAGACAGACATTAATCAGACACACAGATACACCATTCCACCAGCAACAGCTACAAGGGAGAGGTGTGCAGACCACGTGTGACAGTGTTGGAGGGTGGGAAGTGACCCAGGCGGGAGGTGAGAGAAGGCTGGGGAGGAAAACAGTGAGTTGAAGAATGATCACGCGTGAACTAGGCGATGGAGGGAAGAGAACCCCAGACAGAGGACTCCGTCCTACAGTGGGAAGGAATGAGGCCCGAAACAAAAGGCGGCCAGCACAAGGGAGGGGCAGAGAAAAAGGTGAAGAAGGGAAGGAAGGTAAAAAGAATGACTCCCAAGTGCAGCTGGGTGGGTGGTGGAGCCTATTAGATTCCCTTCCAGAGGCTCTGGGAAGTGACCCAGATATTAGAGCCCAAGTGCTACCAGCTTCCTAGGGAAAAACTAACGCAAGAGCAGAGACCCAAAGCCTTTGCTATTGTATCCAATGACCTGGCCCCAGGAACGGGCTGAAACTGAAGTACAGAAAAGAGCCAATACCAGCCTGGACACATCTTCTGTCCCAAGGCTGGTTAAATATGTATAGCTTTAAAACTAGGGCAATGCCTGAGATCTGACACTAAGGCACAAGGCACCTCCTGTCCCACAGCCACCCAGCTGGCGAGGCACCTGGCCTCCAGCTGCGGCAACAACACACACCATTTTCCCCACTCTTCCAGCCCCAGCACTGAACCCACTTACCTGGTAAGACTCCCGAGCCCTGGGCTCTGACTGCCCCCTTGTCCCGCTCGTCCGCCTGATCTGAGTTCTCAACGACCTGGTCCAACTCCTCACTCAGCTAAAGGGAGAAACAAAGAGGGCAAACAGGTCAGCTACATCCGCCCTACTTTCCAGACTAGAATAAGAAAGCAGAAGCTGCTTCCCACGTAATTGTCACACACACACACACGCACTAATCACATGATATAGGGTATGTTATGCCAATTCTACACTGAAGCTCAGAAAACTCAAGTAACTTCCCATATATTCTTTTCCTAGAGCTGCCATAGCAAAGCACCGCAGACTGGGTGGCTTACAACAAAAATTTATTCCCTCCCAGTTCTGGAGGCTAGAAATCTGAAACCAAGGTGCTGGCAGGGCTGGTTCCTTCTGAGGGCTGTGAGGGAGACTCTTTCCCAATGTTCTCTCCCAGCTTCTGGCAATGGCGGCAACCTTGATGTTCCTTGGTGTATGGATGCATCTGATCTCCACTCTCTGTCTCCATCTTCACATGGCATCTCTCTTTCTTCACTTGGTCTTCTTCTTCTAAGGACACCACTCATACTGGATTTGGGCCCACCTGACTCCAGTATAACTTAATCTTAATTAATTACACCTGCAATGACCCTATTTCCAAATAAGGTCACATTCTGAGGGACTGGGGGTTAGGACTTCAACCTATCTTTGTGTGGAGGTGGGAGGCACAATTCCACACACAACATTTTCCATGGCCATAGAGCCAGGAATCAAATCCAAGTTGGCCTAGTTCCAAAGCCCATGATCTTAACCACTTCCCAAAGGAGAAGGAAATGCAGCTTAGAGTCTGCTGAGTGAGAAGCTGCCGTCAGAGGTCTCCCGGACTCTGACTAAAGTTCACTGACTCGGGCTGCAAACGGCAGAAAAAAGGGAGAGGCGCCCATTTCAGGGACAGATGCTAATTAGCAGCCTGGCAGCAACCTCACCCCATCAGTGTTCTCACCTGTCAAATGGGGGAAATGATGCCACTGAGGAGGGTAGGGGCGCAAAAAGGTTACAACAATAACCAGCAAGTCTCTGTGGCACTAAGGAGGAGAGTAAGCGAGGTCAGCACCCCAGTTAGAGGGGGAGCTTTCACTGAATTGGGGTGAATGGGGAGTGAGAATTTTCCCAAATATTTTCTTAGACCCACAGTGTAAATGCCTAAGGTCTCAAGACATTGTCATTAAAAATTCATCCCTAGGAGACTCGAGTTAAACAAAGCTCTGATGCATTTACCGTGTTTCCCCAAAAATAAGACCTAACTGGAAAATAAGCCCTAGCATGATTTTTCAGGACATCCCCTGAACACAAGCCCTAATGCGTCTTTTGGAGCACAACTTAATATAAGACCCTGTGGTGTGGGAGACCCTGCTCGCTGCGCCACTTGTCGTGCGGGGCGGCCTGCGGGGTCTCTGCTCCCGCTCCCCACACAAGAACGCAGGATATGGTGAGGCCAAAAAGGAACACCCACGGAGCCATAGGTAGGGGAGTCATACCGCTATGGTCTCACTGGAGGCTGGGCCCACCGGACGTGCGACTTGCTGTCCGTTTCTCTGCCAACCGACCGACGACTCTCCCCCACTCTCCTCCACTCTGCTCCTCGGCTCTCCTCCGTAGCCGCAGCAGTTATATTAGCGGCTAATTGGCTAACTGGCTACAGCTGACGGCCAACTAGCCACAGCCGACAACCATCTACTACCCGAGCCAAGCAACTTTCCACGTGAGGCTGAGAGCCTGTAAACTACTTTCTGGGGCTCTGTCCCCACAGACCCAATCTTATTTTCGGGGAAACATGGTATTATTGTTACAGCTCCCTCTTCACACCCTTAGCATCAGGTAAACACCCCAGCTTAAAGCCCTCCAATCCCAAAATAAAAGAAAACCAATGAGTGGGAGAGGGCTGGGAGGCTGAAAAGGCACCATGAGAGCCAGGCCCCTGGGAGCACAGATCAGGAGGCCCCCCGAGCTCTCGCTGGCCCAAGGGAAAGGAGGATGTTAATCCCAGGAAGGCCCCAAGTTCTCTGATCCAAGCCTCACCCGGGTTCAGCCTAACCCAGGTGACAACTCTCTTCTCACCCAGTTCCCCTTCTGACTTCCTGCAGCTGTGAAGAGCCCGCTTCATGGCCTGCCCCAGCCCCTGAAGCCAGTCTCCATTCAGCAAAGAAACCTCCCTCTAACTTAGGCCCACTTTCAGAATGATCTGGAAAGGAAAGATGCAGGCCACTCTCTGAACAGGCTCCCTCTTCTGAAGAAGGCAAGGCAGGGACTTCCAGATGGGCCACTGAAGAAAGGGGAGGATTACTGTCAAGGCCTTGCACCCCATGGGTGCCCCCAATTAGCAACTGACTCCACCTTTGGCGTTGGCCCTGCAAGCAGGATAACTGCCTATATTTTAATAAACGTTTTAGGAGACCTGCTAGGGGGACATACTGCAGGCTACACGTGCATAGTGAGGGACATGGTCCTGTAAACCAGGGACCCCAAAGCTCCCTACAAGTAGGAGCTGCACAATCCCTGTTAACAAGAGTTATCCTTCACCTGCCAGGCACTGAGCTATGCACTTTGCACACACTAACTCATCCAATCCTCACAACCACAGGAGGAAGGGGCTATCATCACTTTCATTTTGCAGATGAAGAAACTGAGGCTCAAAGAAGTTAAATAAAGGACTTGACAAAAATCACACAAATGGCCAGAGGCAGAGCCGGAATAGGAACATGGGCTTTTTTACTTCAAAGTCCCAGTATTTACCTGCTATACTCTCCTCCCTATAAATCTGACAACTTTCAGAGTCAGGGAAAGACACAACTCATTCCCCAGGATTCCCCCATTGTCTAGGGCACAGAATCTAGGGGCCACAGAATCCACAGCACTGGTTAAAATCCCTCAGGCTCCTTTTGGATGAAGGAAACAGACGGAGTAGGGGAGACAGTAGGAGAAATGTCAAAAGTCCCAAAGTCAGGTTCTAACCCAGATCCTACACTAACAAATAGTAAGCGTTAGGTAAATCTCATCTGACTTCAACTCAGCTTCACTTCCTACTGTGGGGCTAAGCCACCTGCTCTGTATACTCCACACAGTGTCCCTGACAAAGAGGGACACGTATGTCAGTGTTGATCAATATTGATCAAGACAGCAGCAAGTTCACATGAGGACTGGCCGAAGGCTACATTGGTCTGGGAAGTCCGTCTCCATGGAGCATGTGGAATTGGAGATTCCGCCTTTGAGTGGGGGGATATTAACCAATGGACCTTGAGGGGGGTAAAGAAATTGTATGAGCACAGGCATAGAGGCCGGAAAGCCAGAGTACACTGCTTAACAGCGAGCTTCTAAGTGTGGCCATTTCTGCGGGTTCCAGGTCACCGAGCTTGCTGAGAAGTGTGGACTGTTCTGGGTAAACCAAGGGCAACATCGGATGTATGGAGGGCGTGGGGAAGGAATGCTCTGGAATCAAGGCAGGGCCTCAGAAGGAATCTGCATAGTGTGGGGAGAGACCAAAGGGAGAGATGGTAACAGCTTCACACTCAGATGGTCTGAGCAGCCACCGGGACACACACCAGACTGAGAATGTGGAACTGCCGCACTCGGCAAGTGAGGGGGGCACAGTGGAGGCACAAGCTAGGAAGATGACCAGGGATGACCGAGCTTCGGGGCCTGAGGAGAAGGAGGAGAGCAGTTCACAGGTTGCAGTAAGAGTCAGGAGGAAGAGCTGGTTTGCGAGAAACGCTGGAACCGCAGCCTGTAACTCAGGCCAGACAAGAAAGAGACAAAGAACTGTTAAGTGATAAAAGTCGTGGGAGGAGGTAACTGGAGAGAACGATGGAGTGGGGACAGAAGCAGCCATGTCCGTGAAAGCACATTTTCAAAGACAGGCGGCCACCAAAACAAGATGTGATCATTATCCCTGTCATTAACAGCTGCAGCGGCCAGGAGGCCCGGGGCTGGGAGGGCTGGAGGCTGCACACGCATCCGCTACAGCTGGGAGGAGGACGCAGGCGCTGCCACTTGTTGCAAACAACACCGGGATCCTGGAGGCCACGGGGCGTCCCGCCCGCTGGCCACGCTGTTCCCTGGGTCCGGCGAGGCTTTAATCATTCACCTGCTGGTTATGGGTCGCGGCTCCGGGGCCCTCGCCCCATCCCCCGGCCAAGCGACCGCAGCATCCGGAGGAGGCTGGGCGCCCCGCTTCCTTCCTGCTCCGCCGCTCCTCTGCATTCGGGGACCCCATCCCGACGCAATCACCCGCTCCTACGCAGCACTTCCCGACGCCCCCCGCGACTCTCCCAGCCAGACCCCCGGGACTCCGCTCCTCCGCCTCGCAGGAAACTTTGTTCCCACCCCCCACTGCCTTGTACCTCCTGGTAGGATGTGGAGAGCTCCTGCCGGATCATGGCACTGACCAGAGCTAAGGCACACCTAAGCCCGCTAAGCCCAGGCGGAGCAGTGAGGCGAGCACCGTGGCTGCAGCGCCCGGACCCTTTAGCTCCGCGAGGCGCAACCGGTTCGGGGGGGCAGCCCCCAGATGAGGCGGGGCGGCATTTGACGCATGCGCCTCGCTCCCCCCGCCGCTGGAGCCGCGAAAGGGTTGCTGGGAAATGTAGTTCTGGGCAGACGGCACCTCTGCACAAAAGGGGCGGCACAGCCTGCGGATAACCCAGAGCCAGGCTTAACCCAGGGGTGAGACGCGCGTGCTCCCTTCCTCTCTCACTTCCTCTTTGCTGAAAGGGGAGGGACGGAGAAAATGAATGGAAAGTGGAACAAGGGGCCAGGTCAGATGCGTAGGAGAGCCTAATCTATAATTGCAAGAGGAAGCCTGACCTGGTGGTTTAGCGCTTTATATCTTAAAAGTTCTTTGACTCACATTATGTCCTTGATCCTGCAAGGACCCCCATAAGGGGGACATTTTCTCCGTTTTACAGACGAGGAAACTGACGTACCTTGTTTCAGAACGGAAGTGGGGGAGGGCAGTGATCAAGTGAAGATTATTTAATCCAGGAACAGGCTACAGAATCCAAACTCTTTCCCTTATTCCTAGGGCAGACACTTGGAGTAAGGACCTCCAGGTTCTGGTCCTGGCTCTGCCCCTCTCCCGCAGGTCTGATAATGCTCAGAATCCTCTCTTGGCCTTGGAACTCAAGACCTAACCCTGCCCTGCTTCACAGGGCTTTATGAGAGCCAAAATAGATCAGGCAGCAAATACCCAAGTCGCTGTTCCCCACAGCAGAAGCCTCGCATCCTGAATGGTGTGGCGAAACGAGTGTTTGCTCTGTGGCAGGATGGACCTGAGGACCCCATCTTCCCCTCCTCGCAGTGCCTGAACAGCTGTCCTGGGCAGCCACGCGGGGCTGCTTAGTGGTGAAGCAGATAGGGGTTGCTTATGCCTTGGTGAATGCTGCTCTGTGTTTCCTGCAGCTGCAGCTCTGCCACCCCTTGCACTCAGGCCACACTGGGCCTCTTCCCTCCTCAGCTACAAGCACAGTAGCACCAACCAGCACACCCTGGACCTCCAGGGGAGCGGTACCAGTGAAAGCCCTCCATCACCTCTCCTGACCACCCTTCCCCAACCCAGGCTCTGCTTCTACATCTCTTCGATGGGACAATATACATAGCACATAACACATTGTAGAAACTCAATAAACGTTTGTGAAGTTTATGATGGAACATTTATTCCAGCCATTACATTTAACACTTGCTTGTCAAAACAACAACAAACAACTCGTTAATTTCCTTACTGTATTAATACAAGAGTGGTTGATAGAACAAGTCACACAATCATAGAATTTTAGAGCAGGAAGGAACCAGAGAAATCTGACCCAGCTCTATCATTCCTCTCTATTCTTTGCTGATATGAACAAACTGGAAAATTGTGGGCTCCCATATTTGAGGGAGATACTGACTAATACAATATTAAGTGTGGTTTAACACATACAGTGCGCTGGGCGCTGGGATACCGAAATGAATAGACGACTCCAAGGTCCTTGCTCTTGTGGCTCTTCCATGCTACAGTGGAGAGACAGACCATGAACACATAAATAGAATTTTCTGTACTTGCTGTCCCTAGATCCTGTCCTCCCATTCCCTCAAGCACACACCAATCAAGCTTTCATACTGTCTACTCCATTGAAATGGTGCTTGTCAAGGTCACAAATGACTTTTGAGTTGTCAAATCCAATGGCTATCTCCCCATCTTTCTCTTTCTTGATCTGTCAGCTGTGTTGGACTCAGCTGATCACCCCCACCTTGCACACTTTCCTCCCCTGGCTTCCAGGACCCCACACACCCTCACATTGCCTCCCACCTCACTGCTCCTTTTCAGTCTCCTTTGCTGGTTTCTCCTCATCGGCTGAATTCTACAGGATGGCATTCCCCCGAGCTGGATCTTCGATCCCCTTTCTACTTACTCCTTATGGGCTAGTGATGTGGTCTTCTCTAGATTCACGGCTTGAATTGCCATCTATACCCTAAATATTCCTGTTATGGATTGAATGGTGTCTCCCAAAAGCTATCTGGAAGTCCTAACTCCTGGCACCTCAGATGTGACCTTACTTGGAAATAGGATTGTTGTGAATGTAATTAGTGAAGATGAGGTCATACTAAGTAAGGTGATCCCTTCATCTGTTATTGCTCGTGTCCTCACAAAAACATAGAAGATGTGAAGATAGACACACAAGGGAGAACGCCCTGTGATGACAGAAGCAGAGATCGCAGTGACGCAGCTGTAAGCCAAGGTGGCTTTAATCACTCATTTGCTGGTTACAGGTCATGGCTCAGAAGGCCCAGCTTCATCCTTGGCCAAGCAAGGGGCAGAATCCCAAGGCTCACCAGCCACCACCAGAAACTAGGACAAGGCAAGGAAGCGTTCTGTCCAGAGTCTTGGAGGGAGCATGACCCTGCTTGACACCTTGCTTTCAAACTTCTAGCCTCCAGAACTGTGAGAGAATAAATTCTGCTATTTTAAGCAGTCCAGTTTGTGGTACTTTGGTATGGCAGTCCTAGGAAATGAACACAGTTCCTAAGTGTATCCAAATGAATAACTCCAGTCTCCAGCTCTCCCGTGAGCCCAGGCTCACACATCCAACTGCCTAGGCAATTTCTGCACTGGATGTCCACCTCACAGCCGCAGCTACTAACAGCATGAACCTGGCAACCAAACTGCTTGGTTCCACATCTTGGCTCTGCCACTTAAAAATGTTGTGGTCTTGGGAACTTTAATCCCTCAGTTACCTCATATGTAAAATAGGAATATTACTACCTATTCATAGAGTTCCGAGAGGATTAACTGAGTCATTAGATATAACTTACTTGGAACGATGCCCAGCACATTGTAAATGGTATATTAGTGGTATTGGTTATTGCAAGGTTCCAAAGGAGCTATTGGTCTTCCTATCCCAAATCTGCTCCCCTCCCAGTCTTTCTCACTATAATAAACTCAATTTTCTCATTTGCTCTGGCCAAAACTCTGCCGTCATCCTCGTTTCCTCCCTTTCTTGTATAACCCATATCTAAATCAGCAAATCCTGCTGGCTCTGCTTTAAACATCTATTCAGAATCTGACCATATTTCACCACCTCCACCATCACCACCTTGGTACAAGCCACCAGCATTTCTCCTGACTATTTTCAGTAGCCTCCTAGCTGGTTTCTACTTCCATCTTTGTCACTCTATGGTCTCTTCCAACATAGTAGCAGCCAGGTAGAGTCTGCTAAACAAAGTCAGATCATGTCACTCCTCTGCTCCAATCCCACCAAAGCCAAAGTCTTCACAGTGGCCCAGATGGCCCTATAGGATCTGTCCTGTGGCCCCCACCTTTCCTATAACTCCTCCCCTCACTCCCTCAGGTGTCAGCATGCTGACACTAAGAGCCTTTGCACTGGCTATTCCCTGTCCCCAGAATGCTCTTATCCTGGATATCTATATGACTCACTTCCTCACCTACTTCAGTCTTTCTCCAAATATAACCTTATCAGTGATGCCTCCTCTGAGCAACCTTTAAAACAGCAAACCCCATTGCCAGCACATCCCCCTACCTGCTTATTTTTCTCCTTAGCATGTACTATCTTCTGACTTTCATTTATTTTCAGTCTCCCTCCACTAGAATGTAAGCTCCATGAAGATGGGGTTCTTATGTGTTTTATTCATGGCTGTATCCCAGTTCCTGACATTTATTGGTATTCAAATAGTCATTGAATAAATAAATGAACAAAATAATTTCATATAGTGCCAAGACCTCTAAAGAAAATTAAAAAGGATATATGATAGGGAGTGACAGGGCAGCTGTGAGGGGAGCGCAGATTTATCTCGTGGGAGTCAAGAGAGGCCTCTTGATGGTAGTGACGTGTGAGCTGAAACCTGAATGACAAGAAGGGACCAGCACGTGACAACCTGCACCCCAAGCGGAGGGCACCAGTACAGTACAAAGTCCCAGGCTGGAACACAAGCAGAGACTGGCGGCCAGGTTGTGCTGGTCCTGGGTTTGCTTGCTCTTATCCAGTCTTCACCTCTCAGCTCTGGGTTGCAGGGACTGGCCCTGAGGGCTGGCTTTCCACTGGGTTCAGTCCAAGGGAAGCACTGCTGGGATATGGGAGGGGGTGAGGGCAAGGGAGAAGCCAGGGTTTTCTTTCCCTTGCTCTCTCCTGGCAGCATCCCTTCCACGGCTCCAGCCCCTGCTGCAAAGGCTTTTTGTGGTTCTAGCTTCAGCCCAAGTCCCCAGACTCTAATAACACCACCTCCTCTGTTCCACTGGCAGAACGTCACAATCTTCTTGTTGTTGTTAATCTCCGGGTTGTTTCTCAGCCTCTTCAATCACCTGTGTAACCAACTCCCTGCATTACAGCCATTGTGTTTTACTTAGAATAACTTCTATTTTCCTTGCAGGTGACTGATGGATTCTTTCGAAAAGTGAAGCTAGTAGAAAGGCAATCAGGGATGCCTGGAGAAATCCAAGGATGTATGAACATGCATTAAATTATAGACTTATACTCAGCGTCTCGGGGGGAGAAAGCTAGATCTGATCAGTAGAAATTATAGGGAGCATCTTTTGGCTCAAAGGAGTTCCTAACAAATAGAACTGCAGAGAAAGGGCTCAAGCAGAGAAGCAGCACACTGTGAGCCAGGGATGCTATTAGGAAACATGATGCATTAGGAAGGGGATGATACTCTACTCAAGGGTTTAGAAGGGCCTCTTCTACCCTGAAGATCCTGTGACACAGAGTGACATAGATACTGCATGCCACAGCTTACCCAGCTTTTCACATCCATTATCATTTTTAGTTTCAATACAATTCTGTCAACAGGCAGGTCTGTCTGAATTGAGATTCAGAGGGCCTGTGGACAGACCCTGTTTAGGTTGTTCTGCACAAGAAGCCCATTCTGTTGAGTAAGTGAATGTATGAAAACGTGGTGCAGTCACTCAGGGGGGTGTCACCTGGTGGTTAGGAGCACACTGGGACACAGGGTTCTGCCACCTACTCTGTGACCTTGAGCAAGGTACTTAAGGTCTCTGCACTTCTGTTTCATCATCTGTAAAATGGGTGATAATAATAGTTCTTATTTCATAGAGTTACAGTGAGGGTGAAATGAGTGAACACAGGCAAAAGCACTGAACCACTGCCTGGCATACAGTAAGCCCTGCATTGGTCTCCCTTTGCCAGTTCTACCAACCACAAAATGTTGGCAAGTCCCAAGAGCTCAGTCCTTGGTCCTCTCCTCCTCCTTATCCACAGGCCCTTCCTTGACAATCTCATTCATTCCGTGGCTTTAAATACAATCTACATGCCAATGATTCCAAAATTTATATCTCTAGCCGGGAACTCTTCTCCCAGTTCCAGACTCATATAACCAACGGTCAATTTGATACTTCTGCTTAGATATCTAAGTGTCCTCCAACTAAACAAAGCCTATCTTGATCTTCTCCCCCAAACCTGCTCCTCCTCCAAACCATCTCTCCTTATCTCAGTAAAGTGGCAACTGCATCCTTCCTGTTGCCCAGGCCCAAACCCTCAGGGTCATCCTTGCCTCCTCCCTGTCTCTCAGACCCATGTCTCATCTGTCAGCAAATCCTATCAGCCACACCTCCAAAACCTACCGCGATCCCCCCTTTTCTCCCCACCTCCCTTAACCAACCACGGTTGTCCAAGCCACCACCATCTCTTGCCTGGATTACTCTTGCCCCACTTCTGTCTATTCTGAACACAATAGCCAGAATCATTCATTAACATTTTAACTCATTCATTCCTTTGTTCCATTCACTTACTGTAACAGCCAAAGTCTTTTGAAAATAAACTGTGAGGCCCCACGAAATCTGCTCCCCCCTCCTGTCCCTTGACTCCCTCATCTCCCTGACCTCATCTCCTACCCCTCTTCCCTCCTTGCGTTTCCTTCAACAAGCAGGGCACTCTTCCTTCCTCAGCATTTGTGCCCTTGTCTTGCCCTTCCCAGGGATGGCTTTCCCCTCCAGACCACCTCCCTCACGTCCTGCAGCTTTTTATACAAATACCACCTTCTCAGTGGGGCCTTCCTTGGTCAGCCAATGTAAAATTGCAACCCCCAAAGCTCCCTATCTCTTTGCCCTGCCTCATTTTTCTCTATAGTATCCGTCACCATCTAACAAACTACGGGAGCTTACTTCTTGTCTATCTCCCGCATAGAATGTGAGCCCTCTGTGGGCGTGAATCTGTCTTGTTCAGCGATGTGTCCCCACATGAAGGCCCTCAAAAAGTATGTGCTGAGTAAGTTCATGAGGGAAGGCTTGCACAAATATTACCTCTGATTATGTCAGAGCATATCGGTGCCATGCCCTACCCTTTGCAAAAATCCCCTTGGGGACCCGAAATTTAAACACAACTGGGAAGAAAAAAATATATCAGCGCAAAGTGAATTAATAAAGTGGAGGTGCTAGTTCATAAATATACCGTAGCAGGTGCTGGAATGTGGGGCTGTGCCATCTATGTACCTGATTAAGGAACTACTGCAACATACGTCTTTCCTGGGCTCAACTTTCAGTCCGCAGCTTGAGAGTCTGGAGCGTTGGGTTGAAATCCTGCCTAGTTCAAGTTTCCAGCGGCGCGATCCCGGCGCATCGGGATCCCGGCCATCGGCCCTCGGGGCGGCGGGCGCGCGCGGGGCGGGGTTCCGGGCTGCGGGCTGGAGCGCGCGGGCCCCGCAGCCCAGGCTGCCCTGGCCGTGCTCGGCGCGCTTACCATGGCAGGCCCCGCGCCGGGGCGCAGGCTGTGGCCGCTGGCCGCGCTGGCCCTGGTCCTGGCGCTGGCCCTGGAGCTGCCCGCAGTCCAGGCCGGGCAGACGCCGCGCCCCGCCGCGCGAGGCCCCGCGGTGCGGCTCTTCACCGAGGAGGAGCTGGCCCGCTTCGGCGGGGAGGAGGTATGCGGGGAGCGCCGGCCGAGGGACCCGGGGCCCGTCCGCCCTCGCGGGAAGGGAGGCCGGGACCCGGAGGCCGCCGTAGCCGGAGAAGGCCTCCGGGAAGGCGCGGGCCGCGGCGGACGCCCCACCGGGAGCCCCGGCTCGGAGCTGGGCGCCAGGCCTGCCGGGCCTCCTCTCTCCAGGCCCCGATGGCCGCCCAGGGATAAGGGGGAGTCCTCAGCAATCGGGGCGCCCTGCTCCCCCCTCTCCACTAAGCCACGACACCCCACCCCGCGCTTCCTCCTCTATTCCGGAGCTGCTCCCTTGAGATGCATCTTGGCTGGTGGTCTGTAAGGAACCTCAGAACTTTTTCGTGCTTGTGTTACCATCAGCTGGGGGATGCCTGCTCTCTCCGCGGAGTGGCTGGAGACGGAGGGAGGGAAGCAAAGCCTGCTCCCTGGGTCAGGCGCTCAATTGGGGCGGGCCCGGGATGGATCGGCTTTCCCTACACTTTGTTTTCCTGCCCCTATATCCCAGGCCTCCTCTGTAACCCACTCCTCAAACCTGCTTTGAGTGCCTGTGCACTCTGAGCTGAGCAGGAGCTGGGGGAGGTCACAGGCGGAGATCAGAGGTGAGAGACAGATTCCCCCCAACACACCCACAGTACTCAGTAGTCTGGACATCTCACAATCACGTGTCCACTGAGGTTGCTGTGGCCCAGTGTGGTGGCTGCCTAGTGTGGGAAGCAGATGCTGCACGTGAGAAGGGTCACAGGGGGACTGCTATTAGAGCTGGAGTGGGGAGGGAGCAACTTGGTGGGGGAAATCATGGTACTATAGCATTTCAGAGTTATAGGAGCCAACCTCCTGCTTTCACACATGAGGAAACTGAGGCATGCCACCATTTAATGGTAGACCAAGGAAGGGACCCAGTGTTCTCTTGTTAAAGCCCTCTGGCCTGGGTTTCCTACCCCCTAAGTTAACTAGCATTAGACCAGGTTGGCAAAGAGGACCCAGAAACCAGGCCTTTAGGCAGTGATGCTACTTGGAGATCATTGTAAAGGATGGTTAGAAGCTTGAGTTGCTGAGAACACAGAGGGAGGAATACAGGGATGTGACAGATGTTAAGGGACACTATCTTGTGGGGTGGCAGGAACCAGAGGTACCGGGTCAGGGAATCTGCGCACAAGAGTTAAGTTAGCAGTGCTGGCAAGAGGGGCTGTTGGCTGGTGTCTGGATTTCCAGGGTGTCTCACACTTCCCAAAGGGCTAAGGGTGGCTCCGCCGGGGCCCTTTGTACTGGCAGTATGTTTATGTTGATCACTGCCAGGCAGAGAGGGCCTACCTGCCCAGGGCCCAGTAAAAACTTTGGACTCTGTGTCTCTCATGGGCTTCCCCGGGCAGAAACACGGCACACGTGTAGCTGCATTTGGTTGCTGGGGGAGCAGCGTGCTCTGTGTCACCCTCACGGGACGGAGAGAGCATAAGGAAGTCTGCACACGGATTCCTCCAGACCCCCTGTGTCCTTTTCCGTCGTGATCTTGCTGTGTAGCCTCACTACATGGCTGTAATAAATCCTACTGTGAGGACGACTGCATGCTGAGTTCTGTGAGCCCTTCTAGGGAATCTCCAAACATGGGGGTGATCTTAAAAACCCCCAGCGCAGAACCTAAGGGAGGAGAGTTCAAAGTGGAGGGTACATGCAGCAACCATGCCAGGGGCTGCGGGATGAGGACTGAGAAAGATCTTTGGTTTTTTATGCTGATATCATTGATACTTAATTGAGGGAAGCAGAGAGGAAGCTTGAGATGGAAACAGGTTAAGCAAAGAATATTTTGGGTATGGGGCCCAGAGGATGGCTGTAGGCTGAGAAAGGAAGAGAGTAAGGGAGGAGGGGGGCAGTGGAATTGGTTTATGTGATGATGGGGCTGGCAAGGCAAGTCTAAAATCCGTAGGGATGGAATTTCTTCTTCCTCAGACAATCCTCAATTCTGTTCTTAAGGCCTTTCAACTGATGCAATCAGGCCCACCCAGATTATTCAGGATAATCTCCTTTACATAAAGTTAACTGACTATAGATGTTAATCACATCTACAAAATACCTTCACAGCAACACCTCTGATAAGTGCTTGGTTGAATAACTGGATACTGTCACCTGTCCAAAATGACGCATAAAACTGATCATCATAATGACTATAATAAGAGTTCCTACTCTGTACAGGGCTTTGTGAGGGTTAAGTGAGATGGTGACATGCAAAATGCTTAACATAGACCTGGTGTCACGTTAGCATAGTAAGCCTATGTAATCTTAGCTGCTATTATTTTTATTAGCTTATTATTAAAGATAGAAGCAAGAGGTGGTCTAATAGGGCCACAACCTTCTTATGCCATTCAGAAATCGAATAAGCTCTAAAAACCATGTGTTTTGTTTTTTTTACTAAGTCATTTGACAGCAAAACCTGACCTGATCTGAACTCCTTTGCTGATGGAACTTTGTTGGCTCTGACACAAATCTATTTATAGTCTTCATTTATCCTAGTTAGTGTGAATATTCATGTTCATGCTTTACTGTGGAAATATTAGTATAGTTGATTATGGGGTGCTGCCTTGGACCCCCTGTAAGTGTTATGGTATGCGCTCCATAACAGCTTTCTAAAATCTAACAAATTCTGAATTCCAAACAGCCGACACCCAAGAGTTTCTGCTACCCTGTTTCCCCGAAAATAAGACCTAGCCGGACAATAGTTCTAATGCGTCTTTTGGAGCAAAAATTAATATAAGACCGGGTCTTATTTTACTATAAGACCAGTCTTATAATATAATGTAACATAATATAATATAATGTAATGTAATGTAATATAATGTAATGTAATATAATTCCAGGTCTTATATAAGACCGGGTCTTATATTAATTTTTGCTCCAAAAGACGCATTAGAGCTGATTGTCCGGCTAGGTCTTATTTTCGGGGAAACAGGGTATGGGATTGTGGACCTGTGTAACAAGTCTTTCTGGAACATACAGCAATGAATGTCTTATCTCTACTATACCCTTTCTGGATGAGAGCCAAGGCAGACCCACCTGTCCCAGGCCCACGTGCCCCTGTGCTGTTTGTGGTGAGAGCTCAGACACCCATGCATGGAGCTGCATAGTGTCTCCAGTGGAAACTTCAGATTGCAAATCATGAAAGATGGGGATTCTGGCCGCTGTGCCTTTCCCAGAGCCATACCGCGTTCTGGATGTACTGCGCAAGGCCCTGACCCAGCTTCCTCCTTTGGAGCCTTGTAGGTCCTCAGAGTGGGCCACAGCGTGGCTCCCGGAATCACTTACACACAGGAGTATGAAAATAGCTATACTGTGCTTCTGGAAAAAATGATCCCTCTTGGAATACCTGCTGAAAATCCAGACTCCTTGAAATCTGGCCCATCCTCCCAGAATGTGTCTGTGCTCACTCACCAGCTCTCCTTGGCACTCGTGCTAAGGGGGGTCGGGCTGCATGTGTTCTCCACTTTTCTAAAACTTAATGATAGTGAAGGGTGGGAGTGTACTTCCTCCAAAAGGATCATTCTGGACAGAAACAATATACAGACAGTGGGGGTGGCCGGATGGCTCAGCTGGTTAGAGTGTGAGCTCCGAGCAGCGGGGTTGCCGGGTTTGATTCCCACATGGGCCAGTGGGCTGCGCCCCTGCAACTAAGATTGAAAATGGCAACTGGACTTGGAGCTGAGCCGCACCCTCCACAACTAGATTGAAGGACAACGACTTGGAGCTGATGGGCCCTGGAGAAACACACTGTTCCCCAATATTCCCCAATAAAATTTTAAAAAAAAAAAGAATATACAGACAGTGAAGGTTGTTGGATAGAGGTAGGTGAATAAGGATGTGAAATCACCCTCCCTAATTATACAGTAGGATGGCTCTTAGACATTTTAGCTGTGTAAGGAATATATTTTGCATCCTACCCCAGTATACCACACAACACTGAAATGGAAGTCTCATGAAGTTCCACGAAACAGTGCTTGTTCTACTATGTGTGATGCACTCTGATGTTTTTTATTTTCTGTTTTATTAACTTTTTTCTATTTCATTGTTTTAAAAATCTGTTGGTAAATCACGAAATTGATTTCGTGACCCACTGGTAGGTTACCAAGGCCAACTGCAGTTAGAAAAAGATGCCAAGAAATGGAAATAGCTGAAATGTCCTTCGATAGATGAATGGATAAAGAAGTTGTGGTATATATACACAATGGAATACTGTGGAATATTCGGCAGTAAGAAAAGATGAAATAGGACCATTTGTGACAACATGGATGGATCTTGAGATTATAATGCTAAGCGAAATAAGTCAGACAGAAAAAGCAGAGAACCATATGAATTCACTGACGTGGTATATAAACCAAAAACAACAATAGAACAAGACAAACAACTGAAAAAACAAAAACTCATAGACATAGACAAGCGTTTAGGGGTTACCAGAGGGTAAGGGGGGAGCAGAGCTCTAGAAGAGGGTAAACAGGGTCTAATATATGATGATGGAAAGAGAACTGACTCTGGGTGGTGAAACATACAATGTGAGATATAGATAACGTATTACAGAATTGTACACCTGAAATCTATGTAACATTACTAAAAATTGTTGCCCCGATAAACTTTAATTTAAAGAAAAAAGAGAAAAAAGAAAAATATGACCCTTGGAGGGCCCGGTTAGTTCTGCAGAGCATCCATGGCAGTTTCCTTCTTTTCCAAGAAGAGTCACCAGTGAGGAACTTCTCTGCTCTGTCGCTGGCTCCTGGTACAGTGTCTGAGGGCGTGAGGCTCAGGGGGTGCCCATAGACGGCTGGGCCCCGCCTTTCTGCCTACACCCAGCTCCAGGGCTCTCTCTCCCAGCTGTGAAAAAAGCCCTCTTTCCTCTGCCCCGCTGCTCTTGTACCCCCTTGTCATGGCAGCGTGCGTGACACTCTCGACTGGCCCCGCTTGACCACAGTCAGGGAGGAAGCCCAGATGGTGAGCAAGCCCAAGACCCAGAGGAAAGATAAATACTTGGTCTCGTTTCTGCAGGCAGTTCCCTCATTCCCTTGCATCCACTGTGTCTTTCCTCATGGTCCTGGGTCTTTTGGATGAGTTTCCCAGGATACACTCACCCTACCCGGGTCACAGGCAAGTGCTCTGTCCTCGTGCTGTGTGCCCTCTGGGGGTGGGGGTGGGTGGGAGGGCAGGCCAGAGAGTGGGCTGAGTCTGGGGCTCCAAGGCTCCAGGTTCCAGAACCTGCCCTCCTTCTAATTCACTCTGTGACTCTGGGCATGTTTCATAATCTCCCCAGGCCTGGAAAGTTGCATCTGCAAAATGAAGGTGGTAGATAGATTATCTTCAAGGCCCCTTCTAGTTTTAACTTAAAATTCCTCCAGAGTCCTTATCTGTCATTTGGGAATTACATTTCTTTCTATCTTTCCTTTAGGAAAATCTACTTCTGCTTGGTTATCTGATTCCTCTTTGATCTTATAATTGTCAAAACCTAGAGAAGGAAAAGGGAAACTAACATTTATTTCCCTATACTGTTAAGTGCTTTATATCTCTTACCTTGGTTGAGAGATATTACAGAGAAAACGGAGGCACAGAGAAGTTAAATAATTTGCCCAAGGCAACACAGCTCGTAAGTGATGGCTCAAAAACCCAGACCTGTTTGACTTGAAAGCTTATGCTAGGACCACAACAACATGGTGACTCCTCCTTTGGGCTCTTGGAAAAATACAGACCTCTGGCTCTTATTCTGCTGTGGGGACAAAAAGGACACCTGATGTGTCTTTCCAGGTGGATGAGGGGATGGGGGACTGTGGCGTGAAGTTGATGCTGAGCCTGTGTGTCTGTATCATGTCTCCGTGGACGTATCTGTTTGTATTCCAGAGTCGGCATTTATGCTCCAAAGGCTTCCACCCACCTTCTGTCTTCTCTGGGTCCTGAGAACCCATGCCTGCTGGCTCTGCTTTCAGGGGACAGTCTTCTCCACATGATAAGAACTCAGCCCCCGGAGCACACGTGGTGTGAAATCGATAGGCCATTTCTCTGAAATGTCTATGGAACAGGAATGCCTCCTAAGATGCTCAATGTTCCTTCCTCCGCCTTTGCTACGACTTCCTCTTAGCACTTACACCTTCAGGGTGTAGTTTCATGAGGAGATAAATACTTAACTGTGGAAGAAATGGAGAGTGCTACTGATAAGAAGCATGTTTTTATATCTTATGTATGTGAACGTCATGTTTATATGCCTCTCTGCATACAGAAAAGAAATAAATGTCAAAGAAAAAGCAACAGAACAGAAACTATGACAAAATGCCATGAGTAGAATTATAACTGTAATATATTTTTTAATTGATATAAGTACATAACGCCACTTGGTAAACCAAGTTGAGGAACAAATAATCACAATGAAGGAAAGGCAGTAAATCAACCCGAAGGAAAATGCAGTCTGCTGGCTGGTTAAGTCACATCAGGTGAAATAAGATGAGGGGGAGCAAGTGTCCCCCGAGATGACGAAGTGCTCGGGACTAACTATCTGAAGGAGTTCATTAGGGAATTCTCACAACCAGCCATTTACAGTAGTACCTCGGTTTTCGAACGTTTCGGTTTACGAACACCCTAAACCCGGACGTAAATGCCTCGGTTTTCGAACATGCCTCTGAAGTCGAACATGTCACGGGGCTTCCGCTGAGTGCAAGATCCTGAGGCCTAGCTGTTGGCTGTTTTTGAACGTTTCAGGACTCAATCAGTGTTCCGGAATGGATTACGTTCGAAAACCGAGGTACCACTGTACTGGGCTTCACCTACACTATTGCCTTCAGTGTTCCTACCAGGTGTTATGCCCACATAACGGTTAGAGAAACCAAGGCCTGAGAAGTTATGTGACAGTGAGATACGCTTCTTTGGTCTCATTGCTTAATTCTCTGAGCCCCAGTTCCTTTGTCTGTTAAATGTGGTCATGAAAACACTGACCTTCAAGCTCTACGAGGCCAAGAACCCTAAGGCCCACCTCAGAGAAGGTCAAGTAGCATAGTCTTGGAGATCCTGAAATTCTACACCCAGCTGCTATTCCCACCCTCAACCCGGCCTGTGAGCCACCTGGCTGGTATTCCTGTACCCCCACCCCCCACCTCGACGGGGCTGAGACAAAGGAAAGACCGGGTCCTGGGTGTCCTAGAACTGTACCAGTCACCCCAACCCGAGCCTGACTTGATGAAAGTTAGAAAATCCATGCCGTTTGCTCTTGTGTTATTCTTTGGGGAGGAAATGCGGGTAACCTTGTATACCCACGAATAAGGCAAACAATAACCCTTTGTTAGAAATGGGGAAACAGCATTACTTATATTTTTCTAGCACTACAAATTCTCTTTTAAAGGACAAACAGGTAAAATATAAAAAGTGGTTATGTTGTTCATATACGTTTGCCCAGGAATTCCACATATTGAAATAGGCCTCAAAGACATAACTCATCAAATTAGAAAGTAACTTGTAGAAAGATATTCATAATGCTGCCGTTTATAGTTGTAAGGAACTGGAAACAAGCCAAATAAATACCCAAAACAGAAGAAGAGCTAAACAAACGGGCACACAGTATCACTAATCCATAGCTGTTCAAGTGACAGCCATTTTGGTTATTTCAATACATGGAAATGTTTATATGAAGTCATGATACCTATCAGAAGCAAAATATAAAATAGATCATTTATGTTGATTACATCCATGTGTGTACATTGACGAAGATGAAAGAAAATTTGGGATGATTGAAATAATTCATCATTTAATAGTCTTCTGAATTTTTATCTGTGTAGAGTTGCTGCAGTTTTTGATTTTTTTTAAAAAGTAAGGTATTGCCATTGGCTTGTTGTGATACTTTGTAACTTTTCCAAGTTTTTGTAAGTGGTCATGACTCTGCAGGTGGGGGCGAGCTCTCTGTGGAGTGGCATGCGGAAGGCGGCTTTGTGACTTTACCCACTGCTCTCTGCACAGCCCAGGGTGGGAAGAGGCTTTCCTAACTCGAGCTGGAAGAACTGGGCTCTTTGCCTCCTCCTCACAGCTTCTTTTCCTGCTTCCTAGGAAGATCAGCCCATCTACATGGCGGTGAAGGGAGTGGTGTTTGATGTCACTTCTGGAAAGGGTAAGTGGCTTGGCTTTATGACTCCTTATTTCTGGGGAGCTGGGCAGCCACGAGTGGTGAGGAAAGGGAGGGGACACCGGGCAAGTCCTTTTTCCCCAAATGGGGTTAACAATCTTTGTCAGTATTGTACCTCATTATTTTTTGTAATAACATCATGCTTCTGCTTCTGAGCCTTCACGGCTCCCCATTGACTATTGACAAATCCAAAGTTGATGATTTACCCTAGTTGAAGCAGTGAGAGGAAAAGTATTATTTACTGGGATCATAGAACATATTAATGCCATTTCATGGCTTCCCTACTGGTAACTACGGATGACAGCATGGAAGGTAGTTCCGTCTTGGTTCATTGTTTATCTGATACCAAACAAAAGATGTTGAACAGAAATAGACTTGGCTTACACCAATGTTTAAGAAGACTGAACATTTTTCTTGATTGCATTTCAAATATATATTTTTTAAATTTATTGGGGTGACACTTGTTAGTAAAATTACATAGATTTCAGGTGTACAATTCTGTATTACGCATTTCAAATATTTTTAAGAGATTATTTTCGTTTCATGTTTTTTTAAACAGTCACCTCTCAGCCAAGCGTGTGCAACTTATTCCATGTTTTGAATTAGAGGAGCCCCAACTGGTGGCTGGGGTGGCTTATTGGACTTCACGTCTTCACTACTTTCCCTCTCTTTGGGCCTGGAGCCTTTTTAGGATTGGGTTGGGTCTCAGAAGCTGCCCTCCCTGTCGTGCACAGTCTCCTGGCTGCTCTGCGTGCACACCCACACTCATCCCTTTCCTTCCTCCCCACTACAGAGTTTTATGGACGAGGAGCCCCCTACAATGCCTTGACTGGGAAGGACTCCACCAGAGGGGTCGCCAAGATGTCCCTGGATCCTGCAGACCTGACCCATGACACTGTGAGCCAGATGACGAGCTTTTGTCAAAACGTTCCACCCCCTCAGCCATGACCTTTTTTTTTTTTTCACCTCTGGGCCATGGCCAAGCTTCCTAACTAGCCTATTACACATGGCAGCCAACTATTTTCTTGAAATAGATCTCTTACTGTACCACTCCCACTCAGAAACCTGCCATGGCTCCCCTTGCCTACAGAGTCAAGTCCAAACTCTTGTGAACTTGTGATCAAACTCAGTGAGCTTCACAGTTTGGCTGCAACCTACCTTGGCAGCTCTACCCCTCTTACAGTCTGCACCCACCACCCCCTCCAAGTCTCACAGATTTACGGTTAGTGTCTGAGACCCAGGCCCCAGGCCCCTCTTGGTAGCTCAGGGGATGAATGGATTGAGAGCAGACTCTCCCCCACGCTCATGTTTCCATGCAGGAGAAAATAGCATTAACTAAAACAATTTCAGGGTCTATGTATCCCAACAGGAAGGCTGGCATTCACCCCAGCTGTGCTCAGATGAGTCAAACTCTTAAGCTGCAACATTACAGAAACAAGTTAAGAAATTAAGGCGGGGGAAGGGTGTATAAATCTATAATGGGAGGAGTGGAGAGAACAGTGGCATTAATGAGTGCACTTGCATCCCGTCCCAGGCGGGGTGTCATCTGGAGTCTTGATTTCCTACATCAGTCAAACAGCAAAACATGATGAAACGATTGCACCCTCACACGTTAATACCCCCCCTCGCCCCTCCCCAATAGGTTTGGGTATTTTTTTCTTTTGCACTAGGGTTGTGGGGAGAGTAAGGTGGGGATGGTAAGCCAGAGCCAAGTACGATTCACTCATCTCCACCTCCCGTGTGTCTTGGGCTTTTCTCCCCAAGACCGGCCTCACGGCGGAGGAGCTGAAATCTCTGGATGACGTCTTCACCACAGTGTACAAAGCCAAGTATCCCATCGTCGGTTACACGGCCCGAAGGATTCTCAACGAGGACGGCAGCCCCAACCTGGACTTCAAGCCTGAAGACCAGCCCCACTTTGACATAAAGGACGAGTTCTGATGTCCCACCTGCAGGAGTGGGTTCTTGGGAGGGTGAGACCTCACGCGCGAAGTCGCCTGCGATAGGCTACCTGGGCCTCTGGGCTCGCGGATCTGAATAAAGCCAGCGTTTAGCCCGGACCGCTGAATACATTTCATTGTCCTTGGTCAAGTGTTCTGTCCACCTGGGCATCCTGCCCACACCCCAGCCAGGGTGGTACTAACAGCCGAAGGGGGAAGCCTCCTAGGAGTCGACACTGGCTCTCTGGGTGGGGAGTTATGAGCATCCTGTATTTCTTCCTTATGTTTTCTGTACTTGCCAAATTTCCTACTGAGACCATGTTTGCTTTAGAACAAGCACAAAAATAAACTTATTTTCACAAAAGGCGAACCCTTCCACGTATGCCCACTCCTTGGAGCCTGATCCGCACCACTTGTAAGGGCAGCTGGTGCTACCCTTCTGGAGTCCTGCTTTCTCCTGTGCCTGTCGGGAGGCCGGGCAGCAGGGGGCGCCCTCGAGCTGTGGTAGAGATGGGGAGGCTTAGGAGCTGGGGCGCAGAAAGGGGAAGGGAGGTGTTACAGGGACTGACTTTACACCACGACCGGGAGAGAGTGACTGAACTGGCCTGGCCTGGAGGTCACCCCAAGGATGGCGAACGACACCCAACACGCTGGACTCAGGTCACATTTTATACAGAAATCCCTTTTGAGGGGATTTTTCCCTCTAAGGGACAATTGGCAATACCTGAAGATATTTTTTCATTGTAATCCTACAACTGTAGGATGCTACTGGTATCTAGTGTCCAGGGATGTTAAACACCCTACAACACACGGGCCAGCCCCCACCACAAAGAATTGTCTGGTCCAAAGTGTCAACGGTGCTGAGGTTGAGAAACCCTGAATTAGACTCCTCTTGGAGATTTTACAGTGGAGATGAATTTCTTTGACATAAAACTTTGTCTTTTATTGAAATAAATAGCAACCACCCCCCAAAGAGAATTTGTACACTAAGCAGCAGAATCTCCTAGGGTGACTTCAGAATGCTGATTCCTGCGTCCCAGGTATTTCCAGGCCATGGCCTGGGAACTGCATTCTTTTTTTTTTTTTTTTTTAAGATTTTATTGGGGAAGGGGAAGGGGACTTTATTCTTTATTGGGGAACAGTGTTTATTTCCAGGCCTTTTTTCCAAGTCAATTTGTTGTCCTTTCAATCTTAGTTGTGGATGTCGCAGGTCAGCTCCAGGTCCAGTTGCCGTTTTCTAGTTGCAGGGGGCGCTGCCCACCATCCTTTAAAGGAGTTGAACTGGCAACCTTGTGGTTGAGAGCTAGTGCTCCAGCCCGTGCTCCAACCAACTGAGCCATCCGGGAGGCAGCTCAGCTCAAGGTGCCATGTTCAATCTTAGTTGCAGGGGGCAGAGCCCACCATCCCTTGTGGGACTCGAGGAGTTGAACCGGCAACCTTGTGGTTGCAACGAGCCCACTGGCCCATGTGGGAATCGTACCGGCAGCCTTCGGAGTTAGGAGCATGGCGCTCCAACCGCCTGAGCCACCGGGCCGGCCCGGGAACCGCATTTTTAATGATGCTCCAGGAGCTTGTGATACAGATGGGCCCAGATGTACTTTGAGAAATGCCACCTTACGCCTTACCCCTCACCTTAGGGAGAGCTTTCTGAGGACCAGGGGTCACCTCCACTTTACTCTTTTTGTGTCCAGACCCTGGAGTCTAATGGTGAACCCTCGAGTCCCACACAAGAGGCTGGGAGCCTGATGAGCATCCGAGAGTAACGGGCCTCGGGCTCATCAGACAGGACCCTGGCCTGGGACTCAGGAAGTTCATGAGGCCAAGGTGGGCTGTACTGGGACCTTTTGCCCCCAAATGAATGATGCACAAATGGTTATAAGTACTCAAAACCCCTGAGAGATGACTTCGTTTACTTATGTGCCACGTACTTCCTGCATCAGCAAGTAATGGATGGACTAGGATTTCACTCCTTAGAGTCCCATCTCTGCAGGGTGGGCAAGGTCTCCAAATTCAGGTCCTGGCAACTTTCCAGGACCACTGTTTTCCCCATTCCCCTCTCCTCCCCTTTGTCCCATCAAAGCAGTTTTCCCTCTGGGCCTCAGGCTCCCCACTCCCCTCCCCCAAAACCCACAATTCTGCCCTGCACTACAAAGGCCACCTCCTATACCCCAGTCTTTTCTGCATCAGAATCTCATTTGGAGATTCCAGGTCAGCCTTTGCCAGGACAGCACACAAAAACCTGGGCAGCCTGAACAGCTTCACACTCAGTGGGTACAGCTCAGGGCAGGGGGACACAGGCTGGCCTTGGGACTTGCCTCATTTGCACCTGAGATGCAGGACCCAAAAATGAAACACACAGAACCCTGGAGTCCAAAGCCTGCAGCCCTCTTGCCCGACTCCCTTGTCTAGTTGGCATGTTCTCTTTGCTTTATAGGCTTATATATACATCCTCTTTACAAGGCAGCCTAGATACACCTCTGCCAGGAAGCCTTCCCATCCTCTGGGGTCCCCTGTTGCTTAGCACTCACCTGCTTTGCTGTAATTGCCTATTTATGAGCCTATCTTCTCCAAACAGGAAAGCCTTGAAGGCCCAGCTCAGACACTCACCTAGGGTGGCCAACCTTTCCAAACTTTCTGGGTTTTGCACTGAAAGTCCTGTATCCCAGGAAATCCCTCAGTCCTGAGTGAACCTGAGGGATTGAACTGCACCAGCCACTGAGGCAAGGCCACCTCCCAGCATGGGGGCTGCAGGCAGAGTGAAGGCCATGTGCCACGTTGGAATAAAATAGGAAGAAAGCCGCTATGATTCCTATGATTCTTTACCCAGGAGAAGAGAAAGCTGAAGGAAGGCAGCGGGAGAGTGGAAGCACCCAACCCCACACAAGTTCACGTTCAACCTCTCCCAGGGGTAGGAAGCTCAATGCCTGATGTACAATCAGTGCTCAGGGCACTGGAGTGTGGTTGATACTGGTGTAATTTGTGAAGTCCTTCGTGCGAGGTGCGGCCCCTCCGGTCTCTCTTAGGGGAAGCAGAGGGCCTCCTGCTTCATGTTCCTTGTACCCCACGGTGCTGATCACTACCCTTCTTTCTTTGCTCCCCAAGCTTGCAACTGCACAGCACCTTCCCCAGCAGGTGTCATGGACCCAGCTCCCTGCCATCACAGGGAAGAAGAGGCTTAATGGCAGGAAACAAGTCCAGGAGCACAGAGCCCAGTCCCTATCTGGAGGATAAGGATTGTATGTCCCCGAGAGCTGGGAGATGGAGCCGACTGGCTGCAGAAGGGAACGCAGAGGAGGCTGACCAGCAACCCCGGTCCTAGAGGTGAGGTCATCAAAGGCATTTGGCCCAGGTCCCAGCCTGATCCTGGACAGAAGAGCCCCAGACTCAGACACCTCAGGTCCTTCTTCAGGCACCTGTTGCAGGGGATCTCTTCCACTTCCTTAGCTTCCAGGAGAATAAATAAGGGTCTGAATAGAGCAGCCTCACCCCTGCATTGGCTTCCTTCAAACGGCTGCTCTCAAAGCCCCAGTCTCCAAAAAGCATGGCCTGCCAGGGCTTTGTCGGCTCCTGAGATGCTTGGCATTCAGCCAAAGCTGGACATCCATGCTCAGAGCCCAGTCCCTGCAAGGCGGTGGGTGCCTGACCCCAGGCTCTCCCCAGGGATCTCTGTGATCACCAGATATCACCTGCAGGGCCCAGAGAATGCAGCTGGCCCTGCTCTGAAGGATGGTTGCTTCCAGGGCATAAAGCCCTTGCTCAAAGAGGTCTGAAACTACACAAGCTTTTCCAGAGAGGCGGGGCAGGCTGCCCCACTGCATGGGGAAACTGACCAACCGGGCAGAGGTTGGCCCTGCAGGACACCAAATCACCAAATGTACTCATTGCCTGGAGAATTATTTAATACACAATGCGCTGCTCATCTTTTACGTTTCACCCCACAGCCTGTCAGTCCAGCACATGTGGTGCAATGTCAGCCACATTCAGCTTTCTTCCCTGGGCTCCTCTGCCAAGCGAGCTGCTCTAAGCCATTCTGGGGCATTCCCATTCGATGGAGATAACATCCCAGGACCAGCCTTCACCAACAGAGGCTGGAGCTAGCAGCCAACCCCACAACTTGAGGCTCTTTCTACAGGTTCCTGAGGCTCTTGGGTGAGGCTGAGCCCCAGCTGTACACAGGGGTAACCAGCTCAATAAAACCTCCTTCTCGGTTTATTTTTCCCAGTCCCCTATAGCTGACCCCATGCATCACTTCCCAATGTGCGTCCCTGCACACAAGCCCCTACCCCAGTCTGTGCTTTGGGGAAAACCCAGGCAAAGACACAAGTTTACTTCCTCAGTAACTGGACTCAGTAACTGCGAGCAGTAACACAGCTCTCCTGGTGGAATCTCCCTCCTACAGCTCAGACTTCCCAGTTTCCCAGATGTTCTGAAGAGTCTCCCAGAGTCCCAAGGGCAACGGGGAAACCTGCCCCTCTCCTCCCAGGGCACTGCCAGCGTCCTGATACCACATGTGCCTGAGTGTACCCACTGTGCTGCAGCTGTCCCACCCCCAACTCCACCTGATGGTTTCGGTCCCTGCCCAGCTGTCACTTCTCCTGGGGTGGGACCCTATCCCATACTCCAGGAGGTAAGTACTTCAGTTCCAGAACATGCCTTACTCACAGTCCCCCCAGGGCCCTTGCACGTGCTGTTCCCTCTGCCTGCAATGCTCTTCCTCCTTGCCCACACCCCCGTAAAACCTTATCTTGGTGTAGATATCATCTCACCAAGGAAGCTTTCCTGGACCCCTCCCTGCCAAGATGGTGCCCAGCACCCCTCTGTGGCAGCACCCATCCCACTGCTCTGTAATGATACTTTAATTTGTCCATCTTCCCACCAGGCTGGCATGCACTTGCCCTGTTCTCAGCTGTCTCTCCACCACCTGGCACGATGCCCAGCACCTCCTGGTTTGATAAAATGAATGAATGAGTGAGTGAATGGATTGGTGCTCCCATACCCAAGTCACCCCTCTCCTTGGCAGCCTCCACCCAGTCTACACTCAGGGATGTAGGTCTGAATCCCAGGCTCCATTCTGGGGCATCACAGCAGCTCCCACCCTCTGGCCAATGTCTCCAGCTGAGCCCACCGGGCATCGCTTTCAGGCTCATTCCCAGACTGACCACACCTGGGCCTTTCTGCAGCCTTGTCATGTGGGGAACGTATAAAAATAGTAAGTGGTTCCCCTGGCAACCACCACAGCCGATGGTAACCAGCATGGACAGTCTCCGAAAGCCTTCAGGCTGGGAGGAAAGGAAACCCTGCCCCAGCTGGGCTGGGCAGGGGCTGTGGGGAGCCATGGTTGCAGATAACTCTAAGCTTTAGAGAATGGCTCGGTTTATGCTACCTGTTTCCTCCCCCTGAGCAATTGTCTCTGCCTGCACCTGGGGGAAGCTTGTAAGCTGCTCAGGAATGTGGTGGGAACGGCCAGTTCCCGGACACAGAAGGCTGATGCCTATCAGGGCAATTGATAAGATAATTACTTTTGGGAGTTTCAGTGAATTTTGTGTCTCCTATGTAAAAGTTAAAGAATTTACAGTTGCTAAGATAATGCATACTTTCGTTGCTAAGTTGCACGTACTCAAACTGCATATATAGGTGCAGTAAAATAAACTCAGTGGCTTCAGCATCACTGGAGTCCGAGATCGCCATCATCATATGTGAGAGTGTCTTTTATTCATTCCCGCTCCCCCATTCGGGAACCGATCGACTTGTGGCGGCTGGCCCGCCACAAGGGGCTCGCTGAACTGCCTCTCGTCTCATGGCTTCCTGGGGACCAACTACTCTGAAGCCGGCCCAGACTATTCATCCCTGTCAGTCTCTGCATTGCTACCCCTGTCCCCACCCTGTGGGGCCACCAAGGTCCTCCTCTGGCTGCCCCGTCCTGTCCAGTGCGTCACTTCAGAGACTGCCAGCCAGGGAAAGCCTTGCTGCCAGAGGCCTATTATCGGTGTGCCGTTGTGCCGAGCCTGTCCCAAGCCTCAGCTGGACTGTCTGGGTCTCTGCCCAGGTCTTCAGTGCCTCTGGCTCTGGACTCTCTCCTCCCCTCCAGCCAGGCCCACAGCCTTGTTCTTGCCAACCCGCCCCCACGGCTCAGTCGAGAGCCTGCCTGAGAACCTGCTCTTGTCACTCACCCCTCTAGGATGAGTAGAGGGCTGGGGACTCCCATAGATGGAGGTTCTGGAGGCGTCTGGGGTGTGGGAGTCCCAACAGAGGGCGCTGGGAGAGGAGAACTGTCACCTTCCTTTCTGAGCCCTCTCACCCCCACCTTTTCCATTTAGCCATGACCCTCCCCTTAACCTTCTGCCATAACCCTTTCTCCCACCAGTCCCTCAAAGCTCAATTTATCTCCTTTCCACAATTTATTATTTATACCGATTTCCCATATCCATCCACTAACCAAACAGATGCACACTGCATGCCTACTATGTGTCCAGCACTGCGCCAAGCTGTGGCAGCGGGGTGGGGTAGGGGGAAGAAGCCAGGAAAACAAACGCGGAAAAACAAATGCAAGAACTGTCCTTGCTCTTAAATTATTAAGGATCCCCAAGGAGGAGAGCAGTGGGCTGAGTTGCAAAGAGGTTTCCCTAGGACCAAGAGCTGATGCTCTGCAGGGATCCCCAGCCACAGGGTCCCGAGCAGGACAAGGCTGGGGCATGAGGTTGCTGAAGGGTGTTGGGATCGTCATGGAAACTTTTGACCAGTTCCAGTCCAACAGCAACCACTTGCATGGGATCATAGTGCCCCCTCGTGGTTGATGCACGGAACTCTCCAGCAGCTGTTTCATAAAGCCTGGAGGATTAAGCGCCTCTAAGAACTTCTATTTTTGGTTCCCAATAGTTCCACAATGAAATGCTAACAGGAGCAGCCAGAGGGCTTCTGAAAGGACCCAAAAGGTGCACTGCTGAACTCCCGTGTTCTCCAGCTATCAGTGCTCCAAGGGTCGGATCCACTCTTTGGTGTCAGGTGCAGTTCTCTCTTCCGCGTGGTTTGATGAAAGGGTCCCAGGGCCATGGCCACATGTTCTCTTCGCCAAGCTCCGAGAATGGCCTCAGAGGGAAGGCTGTGCGCACATTCAGAGTGACGTGTTGGAAAGAACACTGGATCCAGGATCAGGAGGCTTGGAGGCTCGCCCCACGTCAGCCACTACCTCGTGGTGAGATAATAATTACAATAATAGCTACATTTATTCAGCATTTACTCTGAGTCAGGCGTTACACCAAGAGCTTTACTTACATTGTTGACTTTGATCCTCGCAACAAACCCCTGAGGTTGGGATGGTTATTATTTCCATTTTACAGGTGAGACATCGAGGCACAGACAGGTTAAGTAACTTCCCCAGTTCACACAGAGCCAGGATTGAAGCTTGAGTTTCTGGAGTCTCACTATGCTCCACTGAATTAGGGACCTCAACGGATCAGAAACTAGTGGTAGGGCTGGCAAACTGGTGTTTTTAAATGTTCCCCAGGGGACTATGCTGTGCAGCCATCTTTGGAATGAATGGGGTCCTACCAGCTCTTGCATTCAATGTGGGCAATGCCTTCTGAGGGCTAGGAGGTGAAGCTGTGACGAGGGAGAAGCCTGGGGTAGGTCTTAATTCACATGGGTGTGCAGGACCACAGCACAGCAGAAACACCACGGAGGGCAGACAGTTCTGCCTGCTGTCTTGGAAATGGTTTGGAGGAGAGGAGGGCAGCTGCCTCCCACAACATTCTTAGAGTTTGTTATGCCCCATACACCACTAATTCATAGAGCCACCATCCATCAATTTATTGCAACTCATCTAGGACCGTTTTATATTTTTAAGTTGATTCATCTGACAAACTCTTACGGAGACCTACTATGTGCCAGGCTCTAGGCCAGGTCCTGAGTGCCATGGTGAAAGAGCCAGCATGCCCCACCCCTTGTGAGTCAGCTATCTACACGGGCAATAAACAAACCATCAGAAAATAGAATTGTATACCATGACACCAGCCCTGAACGAAGTGACAACGCACAGTGATAGGAAACAATAGGGTGGCAGAGGGACCTACTTAGACAGAGTGGGCTGGGAAGGTCTCTCCGAGGTGGTGACATTTAAATGGAGACCAGAAGAATGTTTTTAGTGTGGACCTGCTTTTGGAAAAGGAGTTCCATGGAGTCTCCTGTGTGCCAAGCAGTTTAATGCAAAGCTTGCTTTTCTCTGAGATCCTGGGACTCTCCTCCAGGACAGCAGGGCAGGAACTGTCGACGTGTCCTCCTGCAAATGCCCAGATGGCCCTCCAGAATGCAGAACTTTGAGCTTCCTTTTGGTTGAAGGGTCTCAAACCAGGAGCTGTTTGGGGGTGGGGTGCTCATGGGGCCCAGGAGCTGGTGGTTCAGAATCAGTGGCTTGCCTGCCGGTCAGGGCCCTGAGGTTTGCTGACAGCTCTACACCCAAGGAACAGGACCCACAATCCAGTCGGCTAATAGTCCTGCGCGCACGTGTGTGTGTCTGTTACCTGTGTGTGTGTCTTTGTGTGTATGTTCTGTGTGTATCTGTGTGTGCATGTGTGTCTGTGTGTATCTCTCTGTGTGTCTGTTTATATCTGTGTCTGTGTATCTGTGTGTGTCTGTGTATCTGTGTGTGTATGTATGTGTGTATCTGTGTACGGGTATATCTCTGTGTATCTGTGTGTATGTATGTGTGTATGTGTGTGTCTCTGCATGTGTGTGTGTGCATCTGTGTGTGTGTGCACACACGTGCACTAGAACAGGCTCCAGCTCCAGCTCATGGGCGTGTTAGTCTTCCTTCTCATCTCCCTTCTGTGGTGCTGGGCTGAGACTGGGCAAACGACTTGTGGCTTTGCCGGCTGCTCCGCTAGATTCGGCCAGTAGGAGGCGCTAGAAGAGGACACGAAAGCTGGAGGGAGAGACCCGCTCTTTCCTGTCACCCTCCCTCTGGGAGTGGCTCCAACAGCAGTACTTCATCCTCAGCAACAACAGTTCCTTCCCACAGCGGCAGCTAAATCCAGTTTGCAGTTTTCCAACAGTAGTAATACGAACTTCGTGGCACCTCACCCACCTGGAGATGGCCGGCAGGTGTCCCCACCTCAGATGTCTGGGTCCCACCCTGTTCTGGTCTCTCCCCTGTTTCCAAGTTTTAATAATTCCAAACGCTTCTCTTTTTTGTCCCACTCGCCCTGGGGGGGTGGCGTCTCCTGCAGTTGCCACCTCCACAATACATTTTCAGGATTCTCTGACGTCAGTGTCAGGTGGGCCAGAACATTTCTGGCCTCTGGAGGCCCTTTGTGCACTGGGCTCAGGGGAGATCAAAAGCCATTGTTTTCTAAGCTCCTAGGTGGGTGGTTACTGCTCGACCCTGAGAAAGAAGGGCCAATTTGTCCTTGGACAGGTCAATGGGCACACCTCTTCCACCTGGCCGGCCTCACTGCAGAGATGCCCCCTCCATCCCGCAGGTTCCCGTTCACGGAGAATGCCGCCCTGCCTGGGGGCGTTTCTGAAAGGACTGATATAAAACACCTTTATGTTCTGCAGGCTCTTTTTGCACCTTTTCAAAATCCTCCATAGTTACCAGCTCAGTTGATTTTCAAACATCTGGGACCCCCCCAGCCATGCAAGTCTGGGCTTCAAAATGGTCACATTAACAGAAGCTGACAGTCTTTCTGGGGCTTCGTGCCTGCCTGGGACTCTGGGTTTCTCCTCTGGAATCGTCCCAGGAAGCATCCTACCTGAGTTCAGGAGCTAGGTCCTTGCCTCTCAGCTTCAACTCTGGAGGTGACATCTGCAGTAGCTGCCCTCAGTGACCCCAAAGCTTGAGAAGGTGTGACATCAGGGGGCAGGGAGGGGCAGGGTGGGTGGGATGTGGCCTATGTAGGTACGGTTCCCACAGACGGAGCCAGACAGCCACGGTACACGGTGCCCTCCCTTGAGGTGATATGTCCTGCCTCTACCCAGGGCCACGTGTCAGTTCCAGCGCTGGTGGCCCTGAGCTCCATGGGTCTCACCAAGATTCTTGGGCAAGTGGCCTTCCTAAGGCTAGAGGCTGACCTGAGTGGCCAGTACCCAGTGGTCCCCAAAGCTGTCTCTCCTCCTTTCTGTCCCTAGGAATGTGCTCGTCACTCTTGGCCAAGATCATCTACCTTTTATCTTGGGACAAGTTCTTCCTCTATAGATGCCAGTGGACTCTGGCACCTCAGACCACAAGACACGTCCGAATGTCAGAGCAAAACCCCACCACGCACAGGGGTTACTATCTTCATGTGATGGATGGGAAATGGAGGCCGTGAACATTCGATGACTTGCCTGTGGTCACCCAGACTTCAGATCCCTAACACCTAGTCAATCTTACGGTCATTTCTCCACGTCACACTACATGCACATCACCTCCCAGTTATGTGAGAAGGTTGTTTCAAGATCGCCACCTTGACTACCCAGGCCCAGCAGGTCTAACCTCGGTGCTTTGGGGTATCTCGTGGCCCCCACCCAGGCCCTACATTAGAATCACCTGTGGAGCCTTGAGAAACACAGCTGCCAGGGCCCATGCCCAGGAAAGCCTGATATGCTGGATCCAGGTGGGCCCAAGAATACACCCGTATGTTGATTCTCATTCCTCGTGGTAGCCATGTTCTATAAAGTCTCTGGGAACACTGAACTGGCATATGTTGAACCGTTGTCCCTCTGGGAAATACAGGGCTAGCCTCCCGCTAGCCTCCGGACACAAACGTTTCGGCAACTGATCAATACCTAGCCTTGTTCTGTGTTTGTTTCTGTTTAAAGACACTTTATTTAATACATATTGTTCGTTCATTAATGCTGATCTCATAGCCCACGGCCCTGCAATGCGTGTCTGAAATAAGCTTGCCCAACACTCATCTTTTCTCCGTAACGCACAGCACAGCCTTCTCGTGTGGAGGAATAGCAGACAGCCAGCCCTTCAGCACCACCCTGCGAAACCACCACCAAAAAGCACAGGAATTTGAAAAGCATGGCACTAACTAGACTGTGAAGAGGACACTTGTTCCCAGTGTGTGAGCTGAAACGAGAAGGCAGAGCGTCACCTTGTGACCTCAGCGGGGACTGTCTGCTCAGACAACTCAAATTTTCGCCATGCCGCATATATCCATGAAGGACCATGAAAGAGCCCCGAGTATTGGTTTGGGGATAACAAGTTTCAGTGGGTAGGTGATTTGCAAATAGGAAATCCAAGAATAGTGACGATCAATTGTGTTTTCAAAGCTCCGTCTGCCCAGCGATGTGCTGGGTCTTATGGTCCCTGGCAGCAGACATTGGGAGGGTGACGGAAGCTGCAGAGGACAGAGGGGTGAGAGAGCTGTTCTGGAGGCTCCGGAGAGCAGTTGGGGGTGGTGCCCACAGAGGGCCTCAAAGCCAGCAGAGCAGCTACCATGGGTTTTGGGCTGTGACTCGTGCCCTCTTCTCAGCACCCGAGTTACCACCAATCTTGGACGCTCACGTCTCTGAGAGCTGGGGGTTCAGGACTCAGAATGTGGTTTCCCCACAGAAAGCAAGTGGGGTGAGTTGGTTCTCAGCCTGGGTCACAGAGGCCCACTTCACACCAATTAGACAAAGTGGTGACTGTGGGGCTCAGGCCCAAGACCTTATCGTAACTCCATACCCCCAGCCCAGCAAGCCTCCTTGCAGGGCTCAGGGCTTTAGACTGTGAGAACTGGGGTCCCCTCTGCTCCTCCTGGGACCCTGACATGAACGGGTGTGAGGACAGGTGTGCTGGGCAGGCAGTGGGAGCAGTCTGTCTTTTGTAAGGTGGGTAACAGCCAGGATCACTGTTTTCAGTGGGGAAGGGGTGCAAACATCTGGGGATGGGGCCAGAAGGGGGGAGTGCTTTATGAGGGCAGGCCAGGGAACAGGTGTCCTACAGCCACAGCCTCCCTCCACTTGCTGCCTGCTCCATCAGGGCCATCCCCTAAGGTCATGAGCAGGGGCCGGGGAGCCCCCAGCAGCTCTGCAGAAGTTTCACTGTGTTTAAAGGGGGGGCGAGGATATAGCAGGGCCATGTTAGACCTGACGCTGAGGCCAAAGTCTGCATGGCTTTGTTAGCTCTCACTTCTGTGCCAGGCCCCCAGGTCTGTTGGGACGCCCTTCTCCCACCCTAGAGCAGACACATGACTGCACACCCCACCCCTGCCTCAGACACTCTTGTTTGCCCATTCCCCCTGAGTCCAGCCAAAGGAGCTGCAGCCGACAGGGTGGGCCCAGAAGATACAGCCTACCAGTAAATACATAACCTTTTACACGAGAATGACGCTTTCCAAGCACGTACTTTTTCTGTAAGGTACGTCACAGCCTTCTTGCACTTAGAGCACCCTGGTGTGACCTAATCCCCTGGTTTGCCATCTGACAGCAAAGGGCCTGACCCAGCCAGTTCTGAAAGGTGGTAAACAGCGTTCACAGTTAAACCTTGTAGCTCCAAGGAAGCTCTGAGCCTAGGGCTCAGAGGAGGACATGGGTCTGTCCCATCAGGCAGTGTTGGGAGTGGCCTCAGGTGGTTGATGGCTCGTACAGGCTCCCAGGTAGACAAGGGCTTTCCTGCACTGGGGAGGAATGAGGTGTGAGGGATAGCAGGCCCCTGAGCTGAGCCCCAGGGAAGGGGGGTCCTGAGAGCTTTGCATTCCAGACCTGAGAGTCACTGCCTGCCGGGGCACCTGGGCCTGTCCTCACAGGAAGCTCAGGGTCCTGCCCACCTGTCTAGTTCACGAGGCTCCCAGCTATGCGGGTGGGAGAGGAGGTGACTGTTCTAGGAAGCCTTTGTCACTGGGTTATTGCAGCTCCAGGGAAGGTGATGGGGGTCGGGAGGTGAGGCTCTTATTCAGAACCTGTCAGGAGCGGTGACACAGGACAGGAAGCTCCTTGCACTCATCTGTCCAAAACTCATCTCACTGTCTCTTTTAAAGGGTTTCATGTTTATAAGCTTGAAACAGTTTATTCAGTAAAATTATTCAATTAGAAAAAAAAACTTTATTGATGATTGTTTTTGTTTCTTTTCCTCCCTCAAGGATGAAATTATTCAGTAAAACGGATCCGTTCCTTCCCTCCGTGCCTATCTCCTTTCCTCCTTTCACTCAAACTTCATTAATTTAACATTTACTATGTTCCAGGGGTTGGGTACAAGCTGGTTCCTCCCCAAACTGATGACTTTGCTTGTGGGTCCCCTCTGGCTGGCTGCCTGGCCCCCACTGTCCCCTCACCCACCTGGACAGAAACCACCACCTCCGGGAACACCTGCGTGAAGGGCCCCCACCCCACCCTGGGCACCAAGCACGGTCTGCCTGGCATTCTCTTGGGCCTGGCTGGCCCTGGTTGGGGTGTATCACCTGCCTTCCTGGTAGTGGGGCAGCCTCAGGCATCTTCCTCTCTCCCTGCATGCCTCTCCCTTGAGGACGTCCAGATTGACCTGCCTGAGCTGCCCCCCTGCCGCTGCCTTTACTCCTGCTACCCACTCTTCAGGCTGTGTTGCTTTGCACAGCTGGAGGCATCTGGGCTTGCTTACATGGGATTTCCTCTTAGGACTGGCTACTGAGCACGCACGCGTGTCCGTGTGTGTGCGCACGCACACCCTCACTCTCCCCATCAGACTAGGAGCTCCTCATGTGCACAGTCATTTCGCCTTTTCCTCCCTCTGGACACTTGTTCTACGGCCCTGACCAACCGACCTGGAGCTCCAGGGGAACGGACACTGGGGGGGCTCCAGGCGGGATTTCTAGGGGAGAAGAATCAGAAAGCTGTCCCTTGCCCCTTACTCCCTGTCATCCTCCTACCACGGCCTGGCGTACTGAGGGGGATGCCCCAAATGGGGTTTCTGGGCTCTGGCTAGCAGAGAGAGGGTACTGGACCAGAACAGGCACAGCCCCCAAATGCAGGGAGAGCTCCCCCTGGAGGACTTTGGGAGGGTTTATAAAAACAGTGCGTGAAGTGACATGGGGTTCCTTGCAGATGGCCGTGGGGCCTGGGAGGGAGGGGTTGCCTGCCTAGGTCAGGAATGGGACTGGGGCGTGGGGTGCGGGGGAAGCAGAGCCCAGCCTGACCACATGGCAGTCACTTTTAGGTTTGTTCTTCCAACTGCATTGGGCCGCTAGGTCAGCTTGCATTTGAAGAATGTGCTTCTGTGACCTCAAAGATTAGCAAACCTTGAGCCTGTCCTAAGCCTACAGCTTCCTCTGTTCAAATGATCCTCCAGGTCCTCAAGCAGGGGCCTTGGGAGGAGGGAGGTGCCGCAGTGGACATGTCACTGCACGACTCCAGCCCCGAGGCCACTGTCTGCTGTTAGTTGGGGACAGCAGTGCCCAGGGCTGCTCAGGGCCAAGAGTCTCATGAGAGCCAAGTGGGAAGACTGGGAACAAGAGACCGGCGCTTCCTTGGCTCTCAGACGAGAGAATGTTGGGGATCCCAGATGTGTGACCAACACCAGGAAGTCCCGCCTTCTGAAGGAAAGAGCCCTTGCCTCGGAGTCCGAAAACACACTCTGCTTCTGGCTCCCACACCAGCACGGGACCCTGGGGGCCCCAGGGAAGTGCCTGTTTCCTAACCTGTGCCCAGCCTTCCTTGTGGGGTCACACTGGGGTGCTTTGAAAACTGTCAAGTGCTGTCCACATGCAAGGTGCTGCTGTGCCTCTGGGGACTGTCCCCAGGTGAGAATGACGGCCAGGGCAGCCCTGGGCGTTTGGGGCAGCTCCTGGCCTGGTGCTCCTGAGCCCAGCTGGACAGGAACTGGGCAGGGGTTCATCTGGGAGGTCACAGCCAGGCCCACCCTCCTAGATACTGTGGGTCTTTTCGGGGTTTTGTCAGGAATGGAGTGAGTGTCCCTGGGCACCCTGAGATGGCACCAGTGACTGGCTCTGGGCACAGCGGGGCTTTTCTGCTGGGTATAACATCGGCCTGTCAGTCACCCCGGGATCTCTTTATTCCAACTCTTCAATCTGCTGAGCTAACCTGCCTGCCCCAGTCCAGGACGGGTACAAGACCCAGCCTTCGTCCCAGGGGAAGCGGGGCAATAAGTGGCCTCCTTGGCCCGGGACTGTCCGCTGAGTGGGAGTCCTGGAAGATGGGAAGTTTGGACATAGGAGAAGCTCACGTTAGTGGTGGGGTAGAAAAATGTTCCGAGAGATGGGAAAGAAGCAGGTGGCAGATCAGCAGGCACAGGGCAGTTAGTGACCTGCCAAAGGAATGCGAAATAACAGGTTTGCAGGTCCCAGGAGGGAGCTGCAGACGTGCAGTCCCTTTGTAGCCTGTTCCTCTTCCCATCCCACCCTGCATCCTCACCTGTCCGCCCAGGGAAGGCCTGTCAACATTACAAAGTAGCAGAGGTTGAGGGTGGGGGGTGGGGATGAGGGTGGCAGTGAGTCCCAGGCAGCCCTGAACACCAGGAGTTCGGAAGTCATCCCTACTTGGAGAAACAATGCCAGCATGAAACGCACCAAGAGAAGGAAGATTCTCCTCCCTCCCCACCAACGGCCTCTGGCCCCCTTTGAAGCCAGGCCCAATAAAACAATCCCTAACTTGGGAAGGCCAAGGATGTTTATTTACATGTCCTACCTATGGGTCTGGGCGTTTTCACACTGCATTTCCCCATGACAGTCCCCAACTCTTAACTCCAAGCATGTAAAACAACAGACTCACGGCTTGCTTTTCCACAAGTGTGGGCATCTGACTGAAATGACCCAAAGTAACAGGTAATCTCGAGCCAGCTCTTCGATGTGAGCTACACGGTTTGATTTTATAAGGTACTGTTGGCTGCAGAGTTTGCTCTCTAGATATGCCTGGATCCAGATGAAACGAGGTCCGGTTTGGATTAACTGAGCTCACACCCAGCAGTGGTGTTGGGTGGGCAACCTGAAGCCAGAGGTGGCTTTCTGTGGGGCGGGGGCATTGGTGGGAAAGCTGGAGTAAGGACTCTGCAGCATGAAATCACTTGAAAGGCAAAAAGCCAAACTGTCTCCAGGTGTCTGTCCCCTGCTAGAAATCTCTTCCTTTGTGTTAATAAGAACCAGTGAGAAGCCAGCTCTGCCCTGATCCTACAACCTAGAGGAAGATGCTTGCTCTGCTCTCCATCTGTCCCCCCATCCCCAGCTCACCCCATCCTTCCCAGCTTTGCTCTGGGCCCTGGGAAGTGCACAGGTGAACTTCTCCCGCTCCTCTGGCTGATTCAGCTGGATGAGAGGAGAGTGAGGTCCCAGTGTCCATAGACGCGACTCCCTCCCTACTGGGCTGGGCTATGGCATTGACTGCTTTCCCTCCCAAAGACCCCCCACCCCCACCCCCACGCACACACAGCCTCTCACAGGCAGCTTTCTCCCACAGCTACAACACACCCAGATCCTGGCAACTGCCCCTTTCTTCGTCCCATCAGGCCTCGGATGGCAACACCAGCCCTTGTTGGTTCCCCGACTCTGCCCACATTTCTGTATGTAGTTTGTTCATCAAACCCTTCAGCCCGTTTTGCATGTGCTTCTGTTCTTGCCAGAACTGCCTGAAACAGTGCGGGCCGTGCTGAGCTTGTTTCCCCCTCCTTACACGGGGATGATCACGACATCTATCTTACCCATCTCTGTGACACCAGGGCTGGTCTTCTATGATGCACTCCCTTGGGGGGTAGGAAGACTCTGGGTGACCCCCGTGTTAGGCTGGGGGAGGCATACAGCTGAGGGTAACAGGGCAGGTCATGCTGCCAGGGTCAGAGATTGGCCCTGGGGTGCAAAGCTTGGAAGTGTGCTGCCTGGGCCTCTGCTCAGATGACTGGTTGTGTGGGGTGGCTATGCTCTGGGACAGGACAGGTGGGTCTAGGCTGTGGTCCAGCCAGGCTAGGAGGACCCAGGATGCCCATCCCGCTGGAGCCCTGGTCTTGCTGCCCTCTGACCGTGACTCCCAGCCCTCCTGTACTAGAATATGACAGAGAGAATAATGACCTCCCAAAGATGGACCCATTCTGGTCCCTGGAACCTGTGAATATGGCAAAAGGGACTGTGCAGGTGTGATTAAGTTAAGGCTCTTGAGATAGGGAGGATCCTGGGTTATGCACATGAGCCCCACAAAGAATCACATGGGTCCTTGTAAAAGGGAGGCAGGATGGTCAGAGAGTGGTAGGAAAAGTGATGACAGAAGCCTGGCTGGAGTCCTGCAAGGAAGGGGCAGGAGTCGAGGAAAGCAGATGGCCTCCAGAAGCTGGAGGAGGCAAGCACACAGATTCTCCCCAGAGAAAATGCAGTCCCCTAGACACCTTGAATTTAAGGAGTCCAGTGAGACTCCTTTTGGAGATCTGGCCTCCAGAATTGTAACATCATAAATTGATATTGTTTTAAGCCGCTAAGTTTATGGTAGTTTGTTACAGCAGCCACAGGAAACTAATACACAGGGCAAGGTCCAGGTCCCAGAGAAGCGAAAACTGCAATAAACTCTGGGCTCTGCTCTGGCTACAACTAACTCTGTTCCAGGAGCAGCTGCCCAATGAGGACTTGACTATAACTTCCCAGTGATTCAGTGTTCTCACTTTGGTCTAGGAGGCAATGTATTTTTATCCCAGGCTACATGCTGACACCAAATTACGTCTTATCTCAAGAATCTCAAACTCCAGTCTCTTTAGGAGCCACAGAAACATGGTAACGTGACTGAATGGGAGGGTACAAGGCAATGGGGAATGGTGGGGCCTGTGGCAAACTAGAGAATACATGCCTCACTTAAACACATCAACTTTGAGAAAAACAATAGCAATTAATCCAGCCAAGAAAAATCAATGTCTAATCTATCTACACAGTTTGCGGACTGGGAGTTTGGGATCCCATTTTTACCTGCTAGTTTCTGGCTGACCCCAGAGGGAGGTGGTCCATGGGTGAAGTGTAGCACTGGGTGTGGTGACGGCTTCTCAGCCCTTGCTGCCCCTTAGAGTCACCCTCCACACCCTCACCCAGACCGCTACTGCTCCTGGCCTGTATGTTTTCTAAAACGGGATTTTGATAAACAGCCAGGTGAGTGCCATTGGACCTGCTGGCCAGACAGCTCTGCACCCCCTCCATCATCCTTCCCACCTGCACAAAACTCTCAAAGTCCACCTGGGGACCTTGTCCCATCAGCCCTGGGCACAACCTCTCCCCTCCTTCTCCAACAAGGGAGGCCCTTGTCTAGAACAACCAAGAGGCTACTATGATTAAGTCAAGCTCTAGCCAATCCAATTGGCTGGGGCTGGGGGTGCAGAAGACTCAGGAAAAAGGGACACTGCCCCAGAAAAGGATGAGAACACAGATGTCATGGAAAAGATCATGGACTTTGGAGTCAGGCAGACCTGGGTGAGTCCCTACTTCACCACTTAACAGCTGTGTGACTTCAGGCAACATACTTAACCTCTCTGAGCCTCAATTTTCCCATCCTTAAAATGGGGATTATAATCCTTTCTTTGTATTGTTGCTGTGAGGATTAAACCACATAATGTATGTGAAGGGCAGTGCCTGGACTATAGGAGCATTTCTGTGCAGATTCTGAAACTGATGACTTGGGTTAGAATTCTCATTAATGGTTATATGACCTTGGGTAAGTTTATGTTTATGCACAGAATTTTCTCATCCGCAAATGGGTTCACTGATGTTCTCATAGGGCTGTTGGGAGGGTGAAGTGGGATAGCACATGTCAAGGGCTTGGTAAGCACCCAAGCATCTTAATTATTTATTAGGTCCATTCTGACGTGTCTCCTGTACCTTGTGGGCTCTGGGGTGTGTTTCTGGTGTGTGGAGTGGAGAAATCAGAGCTTGTTTCCTAGTTTTCAGGAGAGGCTGACCACAGCCTCCCCATAGCTGTCTACCTACTTCCTTCCCCTAATTCCCCCAACCTGGGTCTTCCATTCTTTCACCTTCTCTGTCTCCAGCCACTGTCTGCTCCCTCCCCAGACACCTCTCTGGCAGCCCCTGGCAGCCCCAGATGCTGCGCTCCGTGGTGTGCCTGGGAGGGGCCTGGGGCTGCCCTCTGTCTGAGAAGCCCCATTAGTCACCAGAGAAGATGAGCGTTGTACTGCCCTCGTCCAGGATGAATCACTTCCCATGCCATGTTGTTATCTAGGCTCCCAACACAGGCCCTGTGTGCTGCCTCTGTGTGTATTGTTTCTTTCCATTCCGTGATTCAGAAAATGCTAGTCACCATGTGATGTCCTAATCTTCTGCCAAGGAACTGAGAGCAAAGTTTTGAAGGATGGGGAGGGCAGCTATCATGGCCAGAAAGTGGACCGAGCCACCAGAACTGGAGGTTGGAACCCATGAAACCATCATCAAGAAGAGTATTGGGGGGTGCAGGTGTTACGAGACTAGAGACTCATCCACAAGAGCAGCTGCTACTAGTGGGCGAAGGGCCCGAGCATGGCCGCATACAAATTTCCACCCACCCCACCCCCGAAAAATAATGTGACTTTTTTGTCTGATTATAGATGTAAAGGTTGTTTATGCAAAAAATCCTGATCATTAGAGCAAACTATAATAAAAGAAAGGACATGTTTCCTGCATACCACCACCAGACACTGTTTTAATCCATCAAGACATTTTTCCATGTCTTCAGGCTTGGAACTGCCAGGTTCTGGTCCACGGAGCTATTGGCAGCAGCCCAGGTCTGACCCTGGCTCCTGCCCCAGTCCTGGGACACTATGTCTCCAAACATCATGGGAGATGGGCCACATCGGGGCTCCAGCACCTGGGGTCTAGTCCCAACTTGGCACTAGCTGGCCGTGGGTCTTTAGGGAAATCACTCTGAGTCTTATTTTGCTATTCAGTTAAAAATGAGATCATAATTGGGATGACTTGTTCAGAGGATGAAAGGTACGAGGTTAAATTAAAACTGCAAACCTATGAAATCTCTTCAAATGGAAGGGAGGTGCTGGCAACCCCCAGGATAGTCCTGAACCCAGATCCCGGCTCCATGACTGAACTTTGACCCAGGCCTTCCCCAGACACTGCCAGAATCCACTCAGAACAGGGAGGTCTCTGGTGGGGCCCCCAGTCATGGCAGCACCACACCTGAACACTGGCTGAGTACCAAGGCGGGCAGGCACCTAGTTCAGAAAAATGCCAAGCCCTGTTTTGTTGCCAGATCTGAACCAAGACCACTCCCTTTCCTCCTCTCCCATGCAGACCCCCAGTCTCGCCAGGACTAGAGTAAGTCTCAGTGACACCCCTGCTCAGAAGACTTGTCTGATTTCAGGAACCTGTATGAATGCCCCAATTTGTTGTATCGGTTTCCATCACAGCGGATTTTAGTAAAATCCTCAGCACGAAAAGGGGACGTGCAGTTACACCACGGACAGGAATAACAACGTCAGAACATTAGTGTAGCTGTTTCCAAACTACTTCTCATATTCATCTTAGCGATAAACCTGAGAACTGACATATCTCAGATCATCACCATTCTCATTTATAGAAGAGTAAAACAATGCTCCAGGGACACACATCTAAGTAGCACAGGAGGACCCTCTTCCCCCCTAAAGCCGAGCCAGCTCTGACCATTCCCACTGGCCCACACCTGTCTGTTTAGTCTGAAGGCAGAAAGCCCTGCACGGCTCCCTTTAAACTGTGTGGCAACGCACAGTTTACGACACACTAGCTGGCCATGCTGACAGCTAGAAAAGGTCTGCCTGAATACTTTATCTAGCTCAACTAGATAACTTTTGGGGTATAAATTTCCCCAGATCAGAGGCTGTGCCCTCCCCTTAGTCTTACAGGGGAGTCTGCACCCATGAACCTGAAAACGCAGATGCCGTGGCAAACGTGAGGCCGAGCAAAAGGGGAGGTTTCAGGACCCTCTTCAGAGTTAATATTTAACTGGGATTTATTTAGCCATAAAATGACCTTCAGGGAGTGTGAAACAGGTTGAATGAGGGTGGTGAACAGGATAGAGGACAGTTAAATGCAAAATGCTCCCCAAAGTGGTTTTGGGCATTGTTGTGTGATCGGCACAAAGAGTGGGAGAATAGCAAGCAGTTAACAGCATAGATTTGAGAGCCAGACTCCCAATCCTGGCTTCCTCACCGCAGCTGTGTGACTGTGGGTGAGTCCCATCTCCATGCCTCAATTTCCTCAACTGTAAAATGGGGACATACTAGTATTTAGTTTTTAGGGATGTGAGCTGATCAACATGCCAGTTGTTGATGCTGAACAAGAAGACCGCTGACTTGCTCACACAAATTAGGCTCTCACTCTAGCCAGCAATGGTCGATGGTCAGTAGAAAGCAGAGGGCAGCTCATATTACGTAGTGTATAAGGAGTGGAGGGTGGTAAAACCTGCAGATGCTACATGGCAATGAAGATCCCTGCACCATGAGAGATCAAAGGCAGGACTCAAAGCACCCCCACCCAAAGCAGGGGTGGGGGGAAATGTGGTCTTCAGGCTCATTAGCACTCCACAAATTAGTATGAAGACCCATTATTAGCTAAATCACATTTCTGCCTGGTCACCTGTTTCCTTTGCCCATCTTTACAACACAAGGTAACTGCCTTTCAGCCCTCACCGATGCTCTCAGCTGGACAAGGTGGCTTTACCATTTCTCTAGTTCTGCAAAGGCCCACGGAGTGAACTCAGAGGGGAATCTGTAGGAGGCAAAAGCCCTCAGCCTGCATTCATTCCTCTCACTTAATTGTTGCAAAGCCCAGAGTTAAAGACCCCCTGGAGCGTTGTTGTAGGTCTCTCTGAATTGCTGTCAAGATTGTGGGGCTCAAAATGTGTGCGCAGGTCAGCGGCTTCCTTTTACCCTGTGGGGGTGCTTTGGGGTTCCGAGTGCAGCTTTGTGACTCCGGCATCACACACTGTCCCCGGCTCATGTCTTGAACGAACAAACAAGGAAAGGATGGGTGAGTTATCTTCTCTCCATCCCCACGGACATTGCTTAGCTCAGAGCCTTCGCTGCTTCTGTCACCTGGACTAACTGGTCTCCCTGCCACCAGCCCTATCCATATTCCATATGTCACACTTTTTTGAGAATAATCTTTTTAAAGTGCAAATTTGAGACTGTTACTTACCTTCCTTCATCCCTCTCTTACAAACCAGCATAAACCCTTGGAAGGCTTCCTACTGCCTGCCATGCATTTCGAACTCCTTTCGAGGCACAGCCTCAGCTCACCTCTTCAGCCTCTTCCAAACCTACTCTTCCGTCCTACCAAATACCTTCCATTCCCTGATGATGCAATATAGTCTCAAGCCTTTATGCTTTTGCCCACGTTGTTCCCAGTGCCTTGCCTGTCACAGCCCTGCCAGATGGGCTGGCTCCACTGTAAAGAACTGCCTTGCTCAGTGGAAGCATCGTGCCCCATGGGAAGTTTTCCCTGACTGTAGAGCCAGGAGCTCTTTCTCCGTGCTTCCACAGGGCTCTCACGTTAACTGTTCCAAGGAGGCAGCTGAAAAGGCTTGACCGGCTTCTGGATCTGGCCACTAGAGGGCAGTAGAGTGCAGCTGAGCACCGGGCCTGGCAGCCACTTGCAGCTGCTGAGCTAGCGCTGGGGACGCACCTGCCTGGCTGCAGGCCCCGCTCTGTTCTGCTCGGTCTGTCCTTACTCACATTGCTGTTTGAGTCTCGCCACACCTCACTCCCGGAATGTCGCACAGCCCCTTCGCAGGTCTCCTGGCCTCTGCCACTCCACCTTCGCTCCTCTTTATGCACAGGGCTGTCCAACTACCTTCCTTAACGATTATTTTCATTACCTTTTCCCCACCCCATCCCATCCCACCCCACCCTTCCTCAAGAACATTCATAGCTCCTTACTATTTGCGTACTGAAGCCAAACTTCTCATTTTGAGTTTGTTTTGCTTATTAATTTTTTGCAACTTCAATAACAATAAAAAAATGAAAGAAAAATAATTCCTAAGTCTATCTCATAATTTTCTTATGTTTTGTGTAGTTTCTCTCTCTTTGTATGTGTGTGTATGTATGTATATATGTATGTATATTTGTGGTTATGGTCAGGGCATAGATACAATTTTGAATTTAACTGTTTTGGTTGAATTTGAAATCATAGGCTATTCTCAAATTATCATTCCCACTTTACAAATATCAATATGAAGGAACGCCAGCTTAGGTTTCAAGGCCATATTCGCTAGCCTTCCCGTCCCACTCAACCATCCTCAGCAGAGTTTCTGCTGTTTTTTTGAGACTAGACTACTCGCCCATTCCCCATCCTGGCGTCTACACCCCGCAGTCTCTTTCTGAAACACTCTCCGTTTCCTTCTCTGTGGATCACTCCAGATCTCTGCTCAACCATCTCCAGCAGCGCAGTCAGCCCAGCTGCAGCTGCCTTGCCCCGCTGGCCACCCTCTCCAATGCACCTCCAATTTCCCTCGAGAGTGGGAGCTTCCTGAGGGTAGATCCTGGCAGGAGGTCCTGCCATCCACTGAGTTTGCTAGTGTCCTATGGCAGCTGTAACAAATTACCACAGACTTGCTGGCCTAAAACAACAGAAATTTATTCTCTCATAGTTCTGGAAGCCAGAAGTTTGAAGTTAAGGTGTCAGCAGGGCCACATTCTCTACAGAGGTCCTAGGGGAGACTTCGTTCCTTGCCTCTTGCAGCTTCTGGTGGAGGCCAGTATTCCTTGGGAAGCATCCAGTCTCTGCCTCCATCTTCACATGGCCTTCTCCCCTGTGTCTCTTTGTCTCAAATCTCCTTTTTATTAGGACGCTTGTCATTGTTTTGGATAATCCAGGGTGACCTCCTCTTCTGAGATTCTTAACTTAGTTATATCTACAAAGATGCTTCTTCCAAATAATGTAACATCCACAGTTCCAGGGATTAGGACATAGACATATCTTTTGGGGAGCCACCATTGAACTCACTACAGTCTCGATTATGAGGCTGTGTAGGGCCAGCCCTCAGGCTCAGTGTGGAACAAAGTGCGGGCTCCCAAAGTTGGCTGACCACCAAAATCACAAGCGTGTTTGTGGGACTTGGTAAAATAACTCAGCTTGGGCTCCCATGGCACTTCCGATTCGGGAAGTCTGGGACAGTGCCAGTATCAGTCAGGACTGGATAGGTTCCGCTACAGTTAACAAACAACCCCAACCTCCTAGTCGCTTGACACAACAAGAGTTTCGTTCCTGTTTGCTCACTCCAAGTGATCACCTTGGGTTGGTTTGGGACTCTCCTATGACTTGTACTCATTCCAAGCCCCAGCGTAACTAAGTGGCCACCATCTGAAGGGTTGCTGGCCTCCATGACAGAGGGGGAAAAACGTGGTAATTTATGAACTGGCTTTTAACATCAGTTTCACCAAGAAAGTGACACTCATCTCTTCTTTGGCTACTGCACATAGCGTGGTAGGTTGTGCTATCTTATACCACGTCCCCAGGAGGAGAACTGGTGCCCGGTGTCTATACTTTTTAGAAAGCACCACAGGTTTGGGGAAGCGTGGGACCAGGCAGCTCTGGGGGAAGGTCCTGGCAGCAGAGTCATCACGTCTCTGACTAGGGGCTCTTCACTAACCAGGACACTGGAGAGGGGGGCAGCGAGTGTGAGGCCTGAAAGCCTGTGGGGGGTCTTACCTGTGAGTGCAAACAGCAGGGACTCACCCAGGTTAACTCAAGCGGAGAACAAGCTGACGGGGAAGGATTTTGGATGGTTCACAGGATGGACTAGAAGCCTGGCAAACCAGGTTCAGGAAATGTGACTGAGAACATAGTCACAGCCACTCAGTCTGGTTAGGACGCCGGTGGGGGTGCTGCTACCAGTGCTACTGATGGCTGCCCTGTCGACTCCTCTGTCACACTATGTGTCATCTCTAACTGCCTGTTTCTCCCTGGAGAGACACAAGCTCTGAGCATGAGTGACCCCTGGGCTGAGCCTGCATCACACATGGGCCTAGAGAATTGACTGTCTGCCTCCCAGTAAGACCACACACTGGTGGATCCCCCCAACCAGGGAGGGAACTCAAATGTGGGCAGGCAAAACTCAACAGACATCCTCTACTGAGATTCACCTGCTCCCTCCAGAGCGAGCTCATTCTGGAAAGCATTCAGGAGCCCACTTGATTTTCTAAGGAGACCCTTCATTCCTTTTTTAAGAGGACGAGTGAAGAGAGAGCCAGGAGCGGCATCTGCCTGATCATCATTGCATGGGTTTCACTGAAGCCACCAGGGTCACCAGGGTCACCCAGCAGAACCAAGATGACTGGTTTGGATGTGGTTGCTCCACTGTTCGCCCCAGAAGGAAAGGGTTGGGGAACAAAGAGGAGCAAGAGGCAGGCAACTGTGGCTCCATCAGGAGCCTGCACAGATCCGGCAGCAGTGTGTCAGGGATGTGGAAACGAGGTGTGAAGCATCCTGCTGGGCTTGAACTGGCATAGCTGTTTGTCATAAACGCTCACTGCCAATTGAGTTACCTGGATCTGTAAAAACCACTCGGTCACTTCAGGAAACTGAGTCCTTTCTTTAATTGGGGAATACTGGGGTCATGCAGGGTGACAGGCGGGGTCTCAGCTCCTGCTCCCCACATAAGAACACAGGATATGGTGAGGCCAAAAAGGAACACCCACGGAGCCATAGATAGGGGAGTCACACCACTATAGTCTCGCTGGCAGCTGGGTTGGAGACACAGGAAGCAGGAGCCACGTGATCCGCAACCTGCCGTCCACTTCTCTGCAATCTACAACCTGCACCCCGCCGTGCTAACTGCAATCCACTCTTGCTAGCTCAGCCACCATCTTCTTGCTAGCCCCCATTTGCTGCTAGCGTAGCCACGGCAGTTATATTAGTGGCCAATGGCTCACTAGTTACAGCTGATGGCCATCCAATGGCCTCCTCCAAGTTGATGGCCATTTACTACCTGAGCCCGCACCTTTCCACGTGAGGCCAAGAGCCTGGAAACTGCATTCCTGGCTCTGTCCCCACAATTGGGGGACAGTGTGTTTCTCCAGGACCCATCAGCTCTAAGTCATTGTCCTTAAACCTAGTTGTGCAGGGCGCAGCTCAGCTCCAAGCCCAGTTGCCATTTTCAATCTTAGTTCCAGGGGGCGCAGCCCACCATCCCATGCCGGAATTGAACCAGCAACCTTGTTGAGAGCTTGCGCTCTAACCAATGAGCCATCCGGCCGCCTCTCCGGAAGCTCAGCGGCAGCTCATTGTCTTGGATCTAGTTGTGGAGGGTGCAGCTCACTGGCCCATGTGGGAATCGAACCAGTGACCCCACTGCTCAGAGCTCGCTCTCTAACCAACTGAGCCATGAGGCCGCCCCAACTGAGTCCATTTTTAGCAGCAGCCTTTCCTCCCAATCTGGGGTCCACACAGACACCAAGGAGCAGGGAGTGTGGCTGGGGAAGGAGGCCTTAGCCCTGCTCAGAGCGAAAGCAGCTCCAACGATGGGAGAAGGAAAGCAGAATGGGACAGTCATGATTTTTCCTAAAAACAGTGGTTCATAAACCGACTGCACAGCCCCAGTCACCCCTGAAGTCCTGTGGGTGCACAGGCCTGGGTGAGGGCTGCCAGTTACAATACAGGACACTCAGTTAAATTTGAATATTAGACAAACAACAGTGATTTTTTTTTTTTAGTATAAGTATATCCTATCCCATTATGAGATATACTTTTAAAATTATGTTTCTGAATTCAAGCTTAGCTGCCTGTCCTGTGTTTTTATTTGCTAAACCTGGCAGCCTTATTTGGATGTGCTCCTTTTCACAATTTATTTTGGGGCTTTATTTCCTTGGAATCAAGGTTTTCACTGCCAAAAAAATAAAAATTTTGAAAGTCATAGCTAGCTCTCCATGTTTTTTCCGCATTGAAAAACTTAGCTGTAATGAGTGTTTGATGAATTCCTTGACCCCGTATGTATTTAACGGAGCCCTTATCACAGCCCAGACACTGGTGCAGAGCATGAGGATAAAACAAAGTCAAAGACTTAAATCTGAGTAACAATTACCTGTGCTTTTCTTGGTCACCTCCCATAACTGACTCTCCACTCACAACATCTTTTGTCTTTAGCTGAAGGTGGTATTTAAGGTGATGGCTTCTGCCATGTTGGCAAGTTTCTCAGTGTTCCTGGGTCTCTCTCATGTGTACGTGAGATATACGTGTTATTAAACTTTAATTTTAATCTGAAAAAAAAAAAAAAAAAAAAAAAAGAAGTCAAAGAGGCAGAGCCGCTTCTCTCTGAGGGAGATGGTCAAACACTAAGCTTTCTGTTTGGTTGGCTTAAAAATCAGACACTGGCAGGACATTTCTATGGAGTATCTTCAGGATCTAATGTCAGGGTTGTGATGTTGTGATTTATAATAAAAGACATACATTTGTTCTTCGCCCGGTTCTGGCACAGAACTCCTAAAATACTCGGAATTTTCTAAGTGATGAGAGCAACAAAGGTGTCTCTTATGTGAATGAGGTGACTTTTGGACGGAACCTAAGGATGGGGCTGGTTGCCAGGAAGCCAACCATGTGATTAGAGGGTCAGAACTTTCAGTCCTGGGGAGGGTAGAGGGGCTCGGGGTTGAATCAATCACCTATGCCAATGGTTTAATCAGTCATGCCTATGTAATGAAGCCTCCATAAAAACCCAAGGCACTGGGTTCCGAAGGCGTCTGGGTTGGTGAAACGTGGCGATTCAGGGAGTGGCACAGAGGGCATGGAAACTGCACGGCCTTTCCCCACAACTTGCCCTATGCATCGCCTCCATCTGGCTGTTCCTGAGTTATATCCACAGTTGATAAACCTGTGAACTAGCAAGTGTTTCTCTGTGTACGATGAACCACTCTATCAAATTAATGGAACCCAAGGAAGAGATTGTGGGCACCCCCAACTTATAGGCAGTTGGTCAGAAGCACAGGCGACACTCTGCACTTTCGATTTGCATGCTGAGTTGGAGGGGGTTTTTGGAACCTGCCATTTATAGCCAGCCAGTCAGAAGCACAGGTAACAACAGCCTGGGTTTGTGACTGGTGTGGGAGGGCAGTCTTGCAGGACTAAGCCCTTCAACCTGTGGAATCTGACGCTATATCTAATAGACAGTGTCAGAATTGAGTTGAATTCTTGGACACCCTGCTGGTGTCTGAGAATTGCTTGTTGGAGGTGTGGGGACCCCTCCCATACACATGTTGGAACTGGGTCAAGGAGCCTAATTTAATGGTCCAACCCCAAACCTGCTGGTTTGGGTGGAGGAGAGAACATAGTCTGGGAGCCACATTTAACTCTGTCCTTGAGACTCTGTCCCAGCCATTACTGATAACAGGAATGTGGCCAAAATGAAGATATTCTGAAGGAGGAGGAGGTTCAAAGGGCAAAATGCTCTCCACCTTATTAACTCCCTCCGCCCTAAGCAGAGATGAATAAACCAGGAGGAACCCAGTCTGTGAAGGGCAGTGGTGTTGTTTATTGACCAAGGAAACAAGGGCAAAATCAGAGTTCCCCGTTATTGTGAACATTGATATTATCCTTCTTTTTTTTAATCATTAGAGGATATTATTTCCTTTCCAGAAGAGTCTCTCTTCTGGGAATTGGGGCTGGCTTTCGGTGAGTGTGGCACTGCTTCCACCCTCAGCTCTGGATTGGGTCTCTGCAGGTGGGTGGCAGCCGGGCTTGTGGCGACTGGTCTGAGGTTCAGGAACGTCAGCCTTGGAGCCTGATCACACTGCCTAGGAAGACGTGAGGTCCCCAGCATGTGACCAAGCCGTGCTGGGCTCAGCAGCAGTGTGGGCTGTGGAAACGAGGCTCAGAGACACTTTTGTGTGGGTCCAGAGCAGCTCCTCGGAGCCCAAGGATTAGCGAGCCAACCGCAAGACTGTGGAAATCAAGACCGTCGTTTTCTCCTGCTCCCACAGGCTCTAGAAATAGAACTTTGCCCTTTGTTCCTGAGGAGCTGAGGCAACTGCATGTGGGCGGCACTGACCACAGGCCCCTTTGTTCCTCTCTCCCACCCTCTCTGCCTCTCCTTCCCTCCCTCCCCTGACCTTAGCCACAGCCTGTGGACACTGTGGGCTGCACTCAGCCCGCTGTCTGTCTGGCATCAGGCAGAGGTGGTTCCCCGGGGCATGAGGAACGTGTCTGCTGGAAGTGGCACCACTGCTTCTTGCCCACATTAGCATCACACCCAAAACCTTCTTCCAGCAGCTGGGGCCCCTGACCTGGGGCCATTCAGACACATTTGGCTTCTTCCTGGCAGTAGCTGCAGTGTCACACACATGTGTCTAGGGTTTTAAAAACTTCATTAACTGAGGCTCCCAGTAAGAAATACTGTGTATTTTAACATTGCATCCCGTGCACACATTATGTACTGGATGTTTAGCACACACGGATCCCGTCTGGCCCCTGCCCTCAGGCTTCCCTGGGCAGCTAGTGGGCAGCCCCAGCAGGACATGGGAGGGAGGGAGAGGAGAGAGGGTAAGTACTTATCGCCCCCCGGGTTGCCACAGGCTGGCTGGCCTGCTCTCTCTGCGGCTGATCACAGCTCCTGTCTGCGTCCTCTCCACATCACTCGCTCTGTCTCCAAGTTCTGGAAACCCCTTCCTCCTTCAAGACGAAGGGTGATAACTAAGCCCTACAGTTCCCAGCCCTGGCCCTGCACTACCCCTGTGATTTTCCTACACCATGCCCATATCTTCATAAATCGTCCCTTTATTAAATGCCCCTCAAATGACCTAATCAGAATGTGCCATTTTTCTATTGCTGTATCCATGCAGTGCACACGTGCGCAAGCGCACGCGCACACACACACACGAGTCATGAAATTACACTCACCCTTACTCCCCATAAGGCCCTCTGATATATGTGATTCTATTCTAATTGTTCAGAATGCTCATCCCACCCATTAAACTGGTTCCAGGACCCATTTACGGGTCTTGCACCCCAGTCTGAAAAGCAATACTTAGGGCCAACCCCGTGGTGGCAGCTCTCAGCTGGCCTGGCTATAGCATCTAGCAGAGGTCAGCATGGAACATGCCATGGGGGCCATCAGATGACTGCAAAGTAGGTGTCTCATGGGGTTCCCCTTGGGGCAGGCTGGACTCCTCTCCAATGGGGAGCACCCATCTGTGGTCATCACATTCCAGGGGATGGGTTTCCACAACCTGAGTTGGTTAGAAGCCTCAGAGGTGACTGGGCTGTGGGGTGAGTCACACTGCAACAGCCATCATGGTGAGGATATAGCCACTGAGTGAGCCCGAGAACCACGTTCACTGTCAGCACCCTCTCTCAGGTGGGGAATTCCATCTAGAAAGCCAGGCTGTCATCAGAAGGCACTGAGCCATCACACACAGCCGCAGAACAGGGACTTGTTAGAAGCCTGGAGCAGCCCTGGGCAGCCTGAGCGCCTTCTCTCTGGGATGTCTGCCTCACTGCCTCTTTGTCCCCACAGCCTTGCTGACCCATTAATTCTCTTGTCCTCTTCCTTTCTGTGTCTGAGCAATTGAAGCTTCTTATTGCAATTCTTAATGGTGGCGGATGGGGGTGGCTGCCTGACAGGTGGCCAGCACATGTGTTGGGCGAGCGGCAGGAGCTCCCTCTGTTCCACCTTCCAGGTGGTCCAGAGACATATGGCCAGCATCTAGCCAATCAGCAATAACTGTCAGTTCATATTTACTGGAGGCTTTGTAGAAAGCTAGGTATATGGTGTTAGGCACTTTTTTTTTTTTGGCACAGTCTCATTTCTCTCCCATAACAAGCTGATGAGACAGTGCCAGTTTCTTCATTTGGTACAGAAGGCGACTGAGGCTCAGAGAAGTCAGATGGCTTAGTTGAGGTCACAGCATAAGCCAATAGCTAGATGTCCCTAGAAACTCTGTGAATATACATGTGTCCTCTGAAAGGACAGGGAATGTTGTCCCTGGCCCTGTAAGTTCTGAAGGGAGAACTGTATCCCCTTCAGTGACGTCCCTTCCATCCTGCAGTGCCCAGGGGTGCCCTGTTGCCTGCACTTGCTGACAGACGCAGACCGGGTACCAGCCTCTTGCCAAAGAGGGAAGACCAGCGGGAACCTCCAACCACAGGGAAGTGACTCCACGGACACACCAGACCGTGGTGGTGACTCAGCTGCCCAGTTGATGGACATGGACAGACGTCAGTCCTCACTCCGTGGCCCTTGCCTTTTCTCCCCAGAACAATACAAATCCTAGCTCTGTGATTAGGTCACCACAGGAACTGGAAAACATGTGACAACATGGGGCCTCTGAGAGAGGGGGGCTGCATAGGTAAAAACAAGCCTTTCCTGACCCTTCACCCCGAATCCCAGGTATCTCACCTATTTGGAGCCGATCAGGTAAATATCCAGGGGAAAGTTACACTAGCACCTGGATTGAATGACTATGTCCCAACCTGGAAGTCTGGGGCGGTCACATGCCCATAGCATCTGGCTCAGTTCCTGCCAGGAAGAAACGGGATGTCAGGTATACTTGTCTGTTTAGGAGACTGAGTGTCGCGTGGTGTGCCTGCTCCCGGCACACGGGGGCCCTGTCCTTGATAACGTGGAGAACATGAAGAAGGGTCCCCATGCTCAGAGAGCCCCTGGTATGCTGGGCGCAGGACACTCACCTGGACAGTCCTGTTAGGTCCCAGAGAACATCAGGAGTCATCTGGAAACAGCGAGGGAGGAGAGGGAGAGGCGGCTTCTGGAAGGGGATGGGGTTTGGTGGAGTGAACAAGAACTCTCCAGCAAGCCCTAGCTGAGTGTGGTGACGCTTACTCACTGGTGAGGGTCACAGGTGACAGCTGGGGCCAGGGGATTAGATTCTCTTAGAGGCTCAGCCCTTTCTGCCTTGTCCGCCAGCCTCTTTTCGGTTCTTTCGCCTTCCCTCTCACTCCTTCAGTGCATACTGGGCACTTGGCTCAAACATCTTGACAATGTCCCACCCCTGCTAAGATTAGAAAGGTTCACATCCAAACTCACTCCCCTTCCCCCAATGCCTACTTTACCCTAAAGCACCAACGTTAGTCCAGGGTTAAAGGCATTCTCTATATTCAGACTGTTGCCAACGTCCCGTGAACTTCCTTCCAAGTGAGTGTCTCCCTTTCCTTTCCTCCCCCACGTTGCTCGTGACCACTGTACATGACCACTGTAGCCACGTCCTGTCCTAGATGTTGTCTTAGTTCCATGAATACTCTCTTCTCAAGTTTTTAAACCTACTCTTCAAGTCTTGATGTTTCTCAGGTTTTTCCCTCTGCCCTAATTTCCAGCATTTTCAACTTCTTGTTGGGCAGCGCCCCAAGCAATTCAGACTCAGAACGTCTGAGACAGGACTGACATCCTGCTCCCACAGACCTATTTACCTTCTTATATTTCCTCTCTTATTTCATGGCCCAACCCAGTTCTATAACCAGGAAGTCTTGTTGCCACCCTCGACTCCTTCCTGGTCACCCCTCCTACCCCCCTGGGCACTGTGGCCCAGGAATGACTTCTGCTGGCGTCCAGGTCCCTTCATCTACTGACCTGGTGCTGTAATGGGCCCGTGCGCCAGCCTCCTCACTCGTCCCTGCCTCCTGCCGCTGTCTCCTCCTTCCTCCTCCAGGCAGCGGTCAGAGTTCACTTTCCCTGTGCGCATGGTAACCCTTGGTCTCCTCCTCACTGCATAAGAGTGACATCCAGGCCCCTTGCAGGGCAGGTGAAGGCCTCCCAGAGTGAGCCCCAATTTTCCTTTCCGGCCTCACCTCCCAGACTGCTCTCTCTCTCTCTCTCTTTCACACACACACACACACACACACAGCCCACAGCGACAGCCACTCCACTCTGATAGTCTCACTGCCTTGTACTTTTCTGGCATCACCCGCTTTGTCATGCTAACTGCACGGCCTGAAACCCCTCTTCCCCCAACCCAGGGAAGTCCCACCACCCCAAGGCCCCAAGCCCAGTTCAAATGTCTCCCCAGCCCCAGCCCACCTCCAGGTCCAGGGCAGAGTTCAGCACACCATCCTCTGCTCCCACAGGACTCAAGCATTTTCCCACCGAGCGGAAGCTCCTGTTTCCAGCCTCCCCCACTGGCCTGCCAACTGCTAGTGCGGGTCCGGACCTAGTCCTCCGTATGCCCTAAAATTCAGATCAAGCGAGGGGACTCCCCGAATGCTGCCATGAGTCCCTGAATCTACCCTCTAAGCCAGGGGTGTCCAAACTTTTTTCAACATTTTTTACCAAGGGCCATATGCAGTAAAATACACAAACAGCCAGGCCACTCACTCGAGGTGAAGTACATATTGCCTCACCTGGTTTACTTAAGTAAACTAACTATATTTTTGGAATTTGCTGCGGGCCAATTACCAATGGATCGCAGGCCGCAGCTGGCCCGCGGGCTGCAGTTTGGACACCCCTGCTCTAAGCCCTTCTCTCTCTAGGCCTCTTGCTACCTGGCACCCAGCATCAGCCTCAACCTCCCCACCTCTGTCCTCAGCCTCCCTCACATGCCTGGGACCAGCCAGCCCTTGGCCCTCTGCCCCCACAAAGGTGGCCTGACCCTTCTGTGGGCAGATGGCATACTCTGCAGTCCCAGTGCCTGAGCTCCGGTTGTTCTCTCGCCAGAATCTTCTCCCGAGTCCACCCTCATTCTCTGAGTTGGTGCAACCCACGCCCTCCTCAGAGGCGACTTCTCCAGTCCTCTGCGGCAGGATTCATCTCCGCACCCCTCCCCACGGCCTGTGAGTATGTACCACACTGGCTTCCGTCAGTGCTGTGACTCCGAGTTTTCTTCCCTGAGACTGTGGGTCCCTGGGGGGCAGGAAGCGGCCTCACTTATTTCCATTTCCCTATGGTGCTTCGCATAGGCACCCAGAACAGCTGGCCCAGAATGTTTGTGGAAGCGCTGAATCCTGCCCTTCCCTGGGCAAAGCCCCACAGTGCCTCCCTGGGGCCTGAGGCAGCGTGGCCACCTTGGTTACTAGGGAAGTGGGGGACTATCTCTGATCAGCACTGAGGGAGTCCCTGTTGCTCCAGGGCAGGGCCTGAGGGAGGAGAGGCTCCCTCAGCTCTCCAGGCAGCCACCCCACAGGAAAACGGCCTCCCAGGCCTGCTGGTATCCAGCAATTGCCCCAAGTTTCCTCAGCTCCCTCCCCACCATGTCTTCCTTCTGCCGTTTCCAACATCCCCAATTCCTGGAGCTGGGTGTGCAGAGACTTTATAACTGCCCTCTGCCCCCACCTCCTGACAACCACCCTCCTTTCACGCCCCTTTTCTCACCCATCTTATCGTCCTGCATTTGGTCAGTCCATCCCCTCCTGCCCAGCATACTCTATAGGCAATTACTTGTGCAATTCTCCATCCCTGGAACCCCTCCCTTCTTTCCTTCACTGATCCAAGTCCTGCTCCCTGCAGGCCCAGCGCTGGTCCCAGGTGGCAGTGAATTCCCTGACACAGAACTGACTCCCTGAGCCACATTACAGGACAGTCGTAATCAGCAAGCATCCCCACCTTTTAATATTTAATTATTCTCTGCATTTTGTTTTTAAATGCACATTTATCCCCCACCCTCCCACCCATTATAAGCTTCTTAGGGGTAAAACTATATCTTATGTTGCTGGGGAAGGCAGGCCAATGTAGGCTTTCTCTACACTCTCTTAGCGTCGCGTTTGTGCATACAATTTTAGTAGCATCATTTATGAAAGTCCTGATGTCTAAATGATTTCTTGAGTAGCTCTGAAAATATATTACAAATTACAAGGAAGCCTCACACCATAGCTTCCTGGGCCGGGAATTCAATGGACCAGAAGCCCAACCCCTCCATTTGGCCCAACTGGTTGGAAGGATTCCACAGTGTGGGAGAAACTGTAGCCCTACTACGCGGTAACTGAGAAATGACGTCCGTGAGCTGGAGCAACGCTATGAAGGCTTTGTGACCCTGGGACCTGTGCCCAAGGGAGGTGACCACCTGTTCCTCTGGCTGGTCTCGAAGAGGAAGCTGCCTGGAGCCGGGGGGTGGGGGGTGAATCTGAAGGCCTTGTGACATCTCACCTGGCACCGGGCACTGTGCCCACTCCTTCTCAGGGCGTCTGAGCATGGCTGGCTTTGGAGAGCAGCATTAGCCAGCTGACCAGGGCAGGGGAAGCCCTGCAGAATTTTATTTGACATAACTTTGCCCACCAGCTTCCTTTAGGTCAGGCCACGTGGGACTTCCTTGAGGTCAGGCCCTTGTGTCCATCATGAGGCCCAGTCACCGGCAAGTCCGTGAGCCCGGGCCCTGTGCCTCCTGGGAACACGCATGGCCCGAGCTCTGGGCTTGGAAGGGGGGTTTGCTCCGCTCTGCCCAATAACAGGGCTCACTTTCTTCTTTCTCCTCTTTGCTTCCTCTCTAGATTCTGCACCTTCATCACCTACACCTCACATTACTTCCTTCCTGCTGACCTCACCATTCCTTCAACCTGCACCGTCTCTTCCATTAGCGCTCCCTATGTAATCACCCAGGTGCAAATTCATCAATTACCTCTACCTGACCCACTGGGGGGCTGCCTTCCCCTTCCTCTCCCTTTCCTTCCTCCGGAAAACTGGATTTCCCAGAGGTCATCATATATAATGGTGATGGCTCCTGGAGTCGTAAGGGTTGGGGTCTTCTGGAGCCCACTTTCCTCAGGCCAACATTTACATACGTATTCACCGAGCACTTACAATGTGGGCTCTGGGGAAACATGAGGGGCTGACACCTGGTGCCCGCCCTCAGGGAACTTACGGTGCATCAGAGGACCAAGGAGGCCATTGGAAATGCTGTGACAATAGGGACATGTACAGGCTACAGGCACAGAGAAGGGCAGCCAGGTCCCTGCTGGGGAAGTCGGCCCAGGGGAAGCAACGTTCAAGGGGAGGTCCCAAGAATGGTTAGTAGTTGGCTATAGGCTTGGGGAAATTTTATTCTATGCAGAGAGAAACCACAGAGAACATGGGGGTTTGGGGGGAACTGCCAGCAGGTTGATATGGCTCAAAGTCAAGTGTGAACGGGAAGGGGATGGAGTGGAAGCTGCAGAGGGGCAAGGGGAGACTCACACAGCACCTCCAGTCCCTGAAAGGAGACTGGACTCAATCCAAGAGTTGCAGGGAGTTGCTGACGGGCGTTAAGCAGTGACAAATGATACTGAGTAGCTAATGTGGGAAATATTCACTTCTATTCATGTAATGGGGAAAGTTCACAAGGAGGCTTGCTCCTGCCCAAGTTCATATTCATTGAGTAGACTGAAAAAAAGAGGCCAGAGACCTGCCCAAGACCCACAGTGAGCAAGGCCAAGCTGGCACTGGACCCTATGCCTGCCTGGGGCAGCTGGGGAGGAGCTGGGGGTACACAAAGAGGGAGGTAAGCCAGTAAGTTGGGACACAACTTAAGTTACAACTAACAGAAGCCAACCTGATCTGACTTAAGCCAAGGGGGACATTGGTTGTGAGGGTGCAGTCCCAGGGCAGGCCAGCAGGAGAACTTTTAGAGGAGCCCTGAGGCAGCGGCAGGGTGTCCTGAGGACTCTTTCTCTACCTCCTGCTCATGCCGCCTCTGCCCACCTGTTCCGCCCCTTCCCTTGGAAGCGCTCCCTCAGTCCCTCTGGCTGCTGGCAGAACCTCCTGCCATCCTGACCTGGAGCTGCCGAGTGACAGGCCAGCTCTTGGTTCCAGGTCTACATTCCTCAGAAAGAGACTCTGAGAGCCCCAGAGCATCCAGTGTAAGCTGCTATGGCCAGGCCAGGGGTGGCACATGTACAAACCCAGGGGCTGGGGAAGGGGGGGTGGGGGAGCCTCAGAGAGGAAGAATGGTGCACTAATCTTATAGGAAGAAAATACACAGATCCCTACAATCCAAAGGATTTTAATGACAATAGATAATACTTTTGAGCATGTACTCTACATAGGATACTTTGCTAAGGAATTCACATGTATTTTCTTATTTAATTCTTCTGCCCCAGTGAGGTATATGCTATAACTGTTTTCAATTTACAGATGAGGAAACACAGAAAATTCTGACTGATCTTTCCTGTCTAGTTTCTAAGGCACACAGTACCCCAGTCTTAGCGCGCAAAGGAAGAGAAAGGCCACCCTCTTACCCAGTGGTGTGCTGGTCAATGTTTAACAACCAACTCTCTGGGGAAGAAAGCTCTGGTTTGTAGCATTTGCTGATTTCCGAGGTGTCAATATTCCCCTCATGGTTAATTTTAAGCTACCAATTTCCCGGAGCCCGTTAGAGCCAGCTCCTGCACACTGCCTCTCACCCCTTGGGGGTGACCTGCAGAGCTGAGTGCAGGAGCTCTGTGAAAGCAGTGGTTCTCCGAAGCAGCCACTACAGCCTCACCTGAAAACTTGTTAGAAATGCAGATTCTCTGACCCCACCCCAGACCTACTAAATCAGAAACCCTGGAGGTGGAGAGGAAGAGGCACACCCCTTGCTTTCACAGACCTCCAGGGGACTTGGATGCAAGCTCAAGTTTGAGAACCTTTGGAGCAATGGGATAATGTGCCCTTCTGCAAGCCCAGCTAGTCCCTGTCTTCATCCTGAAGTTGGAAGAATGGGCTCATTTCCTAATCCTTGGCAGACAGGCAAACTGAGGCCAGAGAGGTGAAGGTGTACTGGAAGGTGGTGGGTGAGTGACGTGGGTTAAGAAGTCACCCTGCCAGCCTTGGTTTCCACTCTCATAAGGCAATGGGGTTGGGGGATCTCTGCAGAGCCCCTCAGCCCTGGCCCGCCACAGGTCTGTGAAGTGATTAGCACATGAACCGGAGGTGAATGGGAGGGTGGGAAGGCTGAGCTCTGACTCCAGGCCAATGGCCAGAGCAGAGGGAAGGAGGGAATCCCGGGTGTTCTGGCCTGGGTGCTCTGAAGAGGGGAAACGAGGAAACTGGTGCATAAAAGCAAAAGGCTCCGCAGCGCCTGGCCCTGGGCCTACAAGGCTGGTCCAAACAGGTTCCGATTGAAGTAAGTCCCAGGACTGGTGCAAAAGGGGCTGGACTAGCAATCTTTCTGCCTCAGGTCTGGGCCCAGAAAAACCTGAGATGGCTCCTGGGCGGGGGATGGGCTGGAAGACCCAGGTCCAAGTCCAGCCAAGTTCTCTGCGGGATATGTTGTTTGCTGTCTGGTTGTCTCAACAACTTCCTTCGACCCCAATCCAGATTTACGATTAACCAAAGACAAACAAATCAAGAGCCAAGTATCAGAAATGATGCAAATCCTGTGTCAGCCCTGGGAGGCCGTGAAATACCTGGGCAATCAGCAAGGGTGTGATGTCACCCGGAGAAATGCTTGGCACGCAGGCAACTGTGGTCACGTGACACAGCCCTGTGTCTGGTCACATGGGAGGGAGGGGGTTCCCCACTGAGCTAAGAGTTTCTGACAGAGAACCAAAACACAAACAGAAACTGTCCTGTCACAGTGAATCCGTAAGTCATGTGACGGGACAGTTTTTTTCCTCAATGTTTTAGTCACAGAGCAAAGATTCAGAGCAAGCATTACTTAGCAGAACCAGGCTCTGCTGGCCTGCTTCTTGCTTTGGCTGGAAAGTCGGGTCCACTGGAATTTCAGTTACTCTCCTTTCAGGAAAGAAGCTCTGTATGAAAGTTTCCTCAGAGGCACCTGCTCTAGAATTTCTTTAGCAAAAATCCTGGACCCAACATCAGCTTTCCACTACTGAACTGTGATGTCTCATCTGACCTCCATGTCGGTCCCTGGGGAGAGGCAGGCTGCCTGAGCTGGCCACTACTTTCTCCCAACCCAGAGGGGCCCAAGGTCTGGGTGCTTCAGCAGTAGCTGGTTTAAGCTAAGAGAAGATTTGGGCTTTCTGCAGACAAACCATTCTGCTCAGCAAATGCTGAGCAAACACCTGGTGGCAACTTGAAAGTTTTAGGTAACAGGGAGGAATGAGGTGTTGGGGTAGAGAGGGCAATGGGCTCACTTCATTCTCTTGCCCCCGATCTTCCAGGCTCTCACTCTTTGCAAAGCAACTGTTGACCATGTGGAATCCTGGCACTGGGCAATGGTGTGCACATACATAAATGGGCAGCCAGGTTACTATCCTCGAGGAGCTTATGTTCTGTTGAGAAAGATAAAACGATCACAGCCCAACACAGGAACAAGCAATAGGGAACAGCATACAAATTTAGTGAGGCATAGAGGGAAAAGCATGGATAGTCCCTGTGTTAGACACAGCACATCTGAATTCTAGCCCTGCCACTCACTAGCTGCTGTGTGACCTTGGGCAAGTTGCTTAAACTCTCTGAGCCCCAGTCCACACATCTATAAAAATTCCCGACTCACAGGGCTGTTGTGAAAAATGAAATAATTGTTGCAAGACAGCTGGTAAAATGCCTGGCGCATAGTAAGCACTTGATAAATTTTAACAGTCCCCTTAATTCCCAATAAAAAATGAATCATTTATGTCTGGTCTTCAAACACAGGACAGACTAGAAGCAATAAAATGAAGAGGGGCTTAAAAGGAGCAGGGAAAATTAGCACAAAAAAGTCTGACAGTCAGGGAACACCTAGAACAAATATAAAGGCAGATGTAAACACAGAATAGCACCCGGGGACCATATAGTGTGGAAGCAAACAGCCACCCCCACCCCACAGGCCCCAGGGCCATCGTCCTATCGCAGGACAGCAGAGGAGATGTGCGCAGTGAAACAGTGTTCCATACCCTCCAAGAAGCCAAGGAGGAGCATGGTGCGTTTAAAGACGATTTTTATCCAAAATATTCAACATTTTTTTAAAAAGTGCTTAAAGTGTACGGGGCTGGCACATTTTCAGGTGTCCAGGAAATTCACTTGCCACAATTTCTAATGGTTCGATTAGGTGGTTTTTACTCTGCTTCTCAGATATTTGTCAGAGAGATTAGAGTCATGCTGGGCACCTCTTGGGGGCTTCACAGACCCCTGTTTCCTGATAAATACGCAGTGCTGGAATATGATTTGTTCTGTTTCCCATTTTCAAACATTATGCATGAACTGATTGAGGTCAGGGTCGGGCTTCATCTGCTCTTTGAAACGACAATAACTGATTATCTCCAGACTCCCCTGCCACTTCCACCAACCTGTCCCTTCTTTTATATTCCAGATTTTAGTTAACGGCGCCATCACCTACAACCAGACGACTGCAGCAATAATAGCCATGTTAATAAAATTAGCAGGTAACTGCAGTCCCAGGTTCTGCCTAGTAGGGGCGTTCGGCCACAGCCGCTGCCCCGGCGCCTGGCGCCTCGGTACCCTCTAAACCCAGAGCTGTCAAATCTGGGGGGGGGGAATCGAGGCCCTAGGATTTCCCGCGTCTAGGGACATCCAAGTGGGAGGGGTTACTGGAGTTTCCTTTCCACTTGTTAAGCCACACAGGGCACCCGGAGGGCAAGAATGTGGCCCGAGCCAGAGGGTTGGTTACCAGAGCGCCCCTACTGACCCTCGCCCAGGGGAGAACTTTCCCAGGACGCAAAGCAGCCCAGCCATTCTCCTCACACGTCCCGCCGCCACCTCGCTCCTGACGGGAGGCCTACTGCTGGCTGCTGCCCGGATTGGGGAGGACCTGGCTGTGAGCAGAGACCCACCTGCTCCCAGCCCAGCTCGTCCCCCTAGCCTACGGTCGGCCCCCCACTCTCTCCCTTGCCCTGTCTCTAGGGTCCCCAACAAAAGATGTTCTTAACCCCCAAACATGTCTCCTCAATTTTCTATTTGACTTTTCAACTTTTATTTCACGTTAATGCTTTTTTTAAAAAATATAAAACAGACTAAGTTCTTCTGGGAATTAACCCATAAGCAAATACAGTATCTCTACATTCAAAAGTTCCCACTTCAAGCAATCTGGGACTCTCTAGTCCCTTTTCCTTCCGAGCTCTGTCAGGGTTCTGTTCTGGAAACACACTGAGGGCTTCCCCACCTCTGAACCTCTACACTCACTGAGAGTGGGGAGGTGGGCCTGGCAGGGGGAACGGAGCCTGGTGGATTCTGGAGTCTGAATGCAGACTGCCATTTACATATGAGCTGTGTGACCCAGAATGAGTTACTGCATAGCTTTAGGTTTTGGTTTCCTTCTCTCTAAAGTAGGAACTGGAACTGCCCTCTCACACGTGAGCCTCCCCTCCCCCACCTGTGCTTTGTGCCTGGCATGTGGTAAGTTCTTATCTGATCCTACCGTGGCCCATTTCTTCCATGATTATCCCAACTGTGGCAGAGACAGCTCACCCACCACCCACAGCCTCCCCAATGCCTGCTTTTTCTTTGCTAACACAGTCCCAATTTTATTTTGGGGCAGCATGCTGCTCGGCTAAGAAACCATACTTCCCAGACCCCTGTTAGGGTGAGCGTGGACCACAGATATGGCCAATGAGATGTAAATGACAGTCGCAAGGGGGACTTCTGAGAAAACTCTTTTAAAAAGGCTGATTCAACCATGCCGTTTGGTCCCTTACTATCTTTCCCCTTTCTCTTGTCTGGAATGTGAATGTGACATCTGGAACACCGTGGCCATGTCGGAATCATACAACTATCTAAAGATGGAGTCACCTCCTAAGTACGGCACAGCCAACAAGTAGGAAGAGGCTGGGATACTGAAGGCATGGGCCACAGACTTCAGGCTTTATGTTCCACGAGGGAGGAAAAACCAGTTAAGATTTCTATTACATGTAGCCCAATGGAGTCCCTATGGATAGGTGGGTTGATGGCCTTGCCTTTTTCTCTGAACTCCAGTCATACATGTGGTCACAACTGTATTCAGAGAGATTTTAGTCAGAAGCAAAGTAGCCTAACAAGCTAGACTTTTTGGAACCCCATGGGGGAAGCAGGAAGTTCCGATTCACACAGAATGTCTGCACCCCAAAGCTAATGAGGTCGTGCATGCAAGTTGGCTCTTCATCCCCTGGTATGTATCCTGCGGGAAGAAGGAAAGGCAGACGAATGCTGACTGCAGAACAAACACTGTTTGCAGGACAGTAGGATTTGTGAAGCCGAGAGCGTGACAGGGAGTGGATGAGCCGAGGCCAGCAGACCTCCAACCCACCTCTGAGGTTTGGGGCAAACTTAGTCCATTCTGTTCGTAAGTGACGGGTTCTAGACCATGGGGAAGTAATGAGTCCCACCTTGAGCAGTACAATCATTTCTTCACATGTCCACAGTCTGCATCCCCAACGGGCTCAAGTTGCAGTTATATGTAAAGTTATTTACTGTGCACTTCCCACATGCACGTTTCTGTGCTAAGTGCTGGGGGGAACTCAGGGATGAAAAAGACCCAGGCCTTGTCCTCAGGGAGTTGACAATCTAGCTGAGGAATGGCACAAACATATATGCTTCTCACACAAGTGTGGGAGGTTGCAGAAAGGCAATCACAGAAGCAGAGAGGAATGGGGAAATACGTACAATGGAGGAGGCAACTGAGGTCTTGAAGGGAAGCTGACCTGGGCTTTGGACTTGAGCAGCATTTCAAAAGGGGGCAGGCTGGGGAGGGCTTGCCCACCTGAAAGAGCAGTGGGAACAGGACACAGCAGGGTCACCAGGCATGCAGTGATTCCCAAACACTCACAGTCTAGTAGGGTTACAGTCTTGTGAGCCTGAGGCAGTGAAACTTGGGTGCTGAGTGTGGGAGATAAAGCTATGATTGAATATAAAAGTCAAAATAATGCACTGGGTGTGTAATATGTGCCAGCACTGTTCTAAGTACTTTCTGCAAATTGCCACAACCCAATAAGAGTATTATTCTGCCCATATTACAGGTCAGGAAAGTAAGCTTTCACCAAGGAAAAGTCCATTTGCCCAATGTCAAACCTTTGAGAAGAGCCAGGATTCAGACGTTGAGCTCTCAGGTTTGCTCTCTTAGTCCCTAAGCTACAATAGGAAGAGGTCAGATCATGGTGGGTGCGGGTCATAAACACCACTCTAAAGGGTATGGTTTCCTTGCACAGATCTGTGAAATGAGCAGGGTTAGACTTGTGACTTTGATGCCTCCCCCTGGGGTCTCCCTGAAGAAGGGCTTGGAGCAAGGAGAGAGTAAAAGCAACGGACCTAGTAGGAGGCCTGAGTCCAAGAAACACTTAGGGTGCCTGGCCTGGGGCAGGGTCAAGGGGACAGAAGGGGGGTTAGAGCATCTCTGCAGAGATGGACCAGGGTTGGTGTCTGTGAAGCTCTTAGTGCATGTGATGTTACCTGATTGGTACTCAGGGGGCAAGATGAAGACTTGAAAGGGATGAGAAAGGGGGTGGAGGAGCTGGGAGGAGGAGAAGGCTGTTCAGATTGAATCAAACTCATCTCAAAGGTTATCCTACAGACACATCTGCATGTGACCTGATACCTGGGCAAGCTTTTTCACTGCCGCATTATATGTGACAGCAAAGCACTGGAACCAGACTGAGAGCCCATCAACAGGACACTGTTTAAATGCACTTTGGTTTATCTGTACATCGAAATACTATGCTTTTGTACAGACCATGAGATAAGCATGGCTTTTGCATTTTTAAATGTTTGGGGAAAATGAAGAGTAATATTTTGTGATATGTGAAAATTATATGAAATTCAAATTTCAATGTCCATAAATAAAATTTTATTGGAACACAGCCATGTTTTTCATTTATATATTGTCTACGTCTGTTTTCCCACTAAGATGGCAGAGTTGAGAGTGTGAAAGAGGCCTTCTGGCTTGCAAAGCCAGAAATATTTACTATCTGGACCTTTACAGAAAAAAGTTTGCCAACCTGACGAAGGTACCGCTGGAAAGCTACACAAGAAACAAACCATGGCGACTGACTCCAGGGAGGGTATGTCCTAAGGACAGAGTCTGAAAGGAGACTTCTTACAGGATAAGAACTTCTGCAATTTTTGAATTTTGAATCATGTGAAAACTTAACCTATCCTTAAGCTTAATTTGAAACTTCTTTTTTTAAATTTGAAATTTAAAAGAAAAAAAATGGGCCCCATTTCCAATCCTGAACGGAAAGAAGAGGAAGGGGAGAAGGAAGAAATGGTGGCCAATTCCAGCCCTTCCTTGAGCACTGCGTCTGGGTGAGGTCATGGGCCTCCAGTGAGGAGAGGTCACAAGGTGAGTCTGGACTTGACCTCAGCCTTACACTTGCTAAGTGACCCAGGCCAGCTCCCCTTCCCTGCAGATGAGGGGTTAGAGCTGCTCATGTGCGAGAATACAGCCTCCATCCCTCTGCCTGCTGGGGAACAAGGAAAACGGACAAGTAAACCCAGACTGTGGACTCAGAGTCATTGATAAACAAGAAGCAGAGCAGATGGGGAATGTGGAATGTCAGGAGAACATGAGGATTCCAGACACTGGGTCCTAGTCCTGCCTGGCCACCAACTGTCCCTGTGATCTTAGAGAAGTCATTTTCCCTTTGGGGCCCAAGCTCCATCCCTGTCGGTAGGGGCCTAGACCAGACCGATGTCATCCCACTGCCACTCTCCTGCCCCCTTTGCCCACTCCCACTGGCTTTACCTATTGAGCATCCATTGAAAATTTCACAGGGGCCCTGAATTGAAAAAATGACAACAAATCAGTCAAAAAAAAAAAAGTTAGTCTCACCAAGATGGTCTCTAGGACACATGGTTCTGTCACTCCACACCCCTGAGACCCTCGCCACCTCCCCTGATACAAGCCCTTCACGCAGGAAAGTCAAGGGAACAGCTTTCTGTCACTGGCTGAGCGGTGGGGACACCACAGCCTGGGTGATGGCCAATCTGGCGGCCGGCAGGAAGCGGCTGGAGGGGGCAGTGGGGATGCTGGAGTGCCCCTCTTAAGCAAATCCAGGCAGATGCATTAACAGCCCACATGCTGGAAACAGCTATAGCAGCTTCAGCTCCAGAGAACTGGTCCCTGGGGAAGTCCTGCTGGGGGTCGGACACCTTCAGGGGAGGTCTTTCCACCTGCGCAAGGCATGTGGCTGCATCGTCTGGCCCTCCTGATCTGGAACAGCCCCACCAGAGGCCAGCCAGCATCCTCAGACCGCTCTGGGTATACGGCCATGGTTGCCCTCAGGGCTTCCTCAGGCCTGGAAGCCTCCCCTCTCTCCTCCTTCCTCTCTCTCCTGTCTGCCTCATTTATGACCCAGCTTAAAACTTTCCTCTCGAACACAGAGCCAACATAAAGGGGCTCCCAATGGCCAAATTTAAGTCAATATGAGCAACAAAATATGTAATGATTGCAATAGATTATAGCATATAGAATAAGGGTGAAACAAGAAATGAGGAGTCTTTACTGACATAAATATTTGAATAAATAAATAAGGGAAAAGAGACGACTCTTTCTTACAACAAAATTCCAATTAATAAGTGTTAGAAGGCATGGTAGAAATAGAAAACCACCATTTGGCAAATACCCACAGTAATAACTGCCTTAAGCAGGAATCATCAATGGAAAGAAACATTCGTGGGTGAAAATATGATGAGAAACAGGATGTTTACATAATCTCAAAGTATTTCCCCATGAGATGTGTTGTGCAGGGCGGCCTGCGGGGTCTCTGCTCCCGCTCCCCACATAAGAACGCAGGATATGGCTCGGCCAAAAAGGAACACCCATGGAGACATAGATAGGGGAGTCATACCACTATATTCTCGCTGGCGGCTGGGTTGGAGACACAGGAAGCAGGAGCCACACTGTCCGCGACCCGCCATGCTAACTGCAATCTGCTCTTGCTAGCTCAGCCACCATCTTCCTTCTAGCCCCCCGTTTGCTGCTAGCGTAGCCACAGTAGTTATATTAGTGGCCAATGGCTCACTGGTTACAGCTGACGGCCAACTAGCCACAGCTGATGGCCATCCAATCACAGTCGATGGCCATTTACTACCTGAGCAAGCATCTTTCTATGTGAGGCCAAGCGCCTGGAAACTGCACTCCTGGCTCTGTCCCCACAAGATGCTTATTAATTGCAAAGGGGAACACAGTAACTTTACAGTGGAAAAACCTGGCAGACACCACCTTAGCCAGGTGATTAGAGTCAAAATAACAACACAACGTATCGATATACACACTGAGAAAGGAACAACATTGCTTACATGGTGTGCTTGTCAAAATGCACCGCCTGAGGAAACACCCTCCAATCCCAAACTGAGACACGTTCTACAAAATAACTGGCTTGTACTCTTCAAAAGTGTGAAGGTCATGAACAAGTAAGATTCAGAAACTATCCCATGCTAGAGAGAACTGAGAAACTATGACAGCTAAATGCTACGTGTGATCCAGGATTGGCTCCTGGACCAGATGAAGATATTAGTGAGGGCAATTGACGAAATGTGAGTGAGGTTTGTAGCTAATGTCAATTTCCTGGTTTTGATGACTGTACTGTAAATTTGTAGGATGTTAACATTTGGGGAAACGAGGTGAAGGGTATTTGGGAATTCTTTGTACTATTTTTGCAACATTTATGTAAGTCTGAAATTATTTTAAAAAAGCAGAACAAAAACCTTTCCTTTTCGTCCAACTTCCCCGGAGTCACACCCACAGCTGCGTGTGGGAAGCTACTTTATACATTGTATTGGCATTATGAGTCTCTCTCCCTCAGGCACTGAGTTCTAGGACCGGGACTACACCGTCTCCTTAATCTTTGTTTTTGCCTCGTTTTATAAATCTTATTTGGATGGAAGCGATCTTCCTCTTCTAGAAACTCCCCACTCTACTCCCTTCATTCTCCCACTGTAAAAAGCACCACTGTTCTTTCAGTTGCTCAGACCAAAAACCGAAATCCAACATTCATCTTCGATTTCTGCTTAGGCTCCCCCATCAGAATCCCCATCTGCCCCCAAAGAGCACAATCCGGCCCTGGGGAGTGTTGACCATCAAAGCCTTGGCCAGTCACTGAGCTGGGTGGGCGTTGGAGTTTCACATGTTTCTGGCTGATTGAGGAAAAGAAAAAGGAAGCTCTCACTCCTCAGGCTTTCTGAAGCCCCCCATGTGAGGTGTGAGGCTTCCAGATGACTCAGCAGGGCCAGTTTCCTTGGAATCAGGCATTCTGGCTGGAAACTGTCCATGTTGCAACAGTCACACTCAGCCACCTCCAGAAAAGCTGGCCCACTACTCAACATGTTTCCTGATTTTATACCTATATATAGCCATACGTATAGACATTTCTGTATATGTGCCCTTAGAAACCAACACGGCTAAAAATACCCCCACCCCATACCTCATTTCTTTGTTTTCTGTAGGTCCCTTGTTCTGACTTTACAGCTCAGAAGACTGGAAATTGCTGTCAGAATGGAGTGACCTGTGGCCATGGGCAGCGGGGGGACCAGAGAGGACAGGCTCTGTCTGGGAGACGGGGAGGAACAGGCCCAACCCCAGCTCTAAAGTCAGTGTGCTGTGATGTCCTGGGATCCCCTTCTCCTTGCGAGACCTCAGTGTCTCTCAACTGAAGGAGGAATTGAACTTGATGATCTCAGGCTTGCTCTTCATTCATTGGTGAAGTGCAACGGTAGTCGTCAGAAAAGTTGACACAGATACTCCAGGACCATCGATTCCTGAGCATTCATTCATTTAACAAATATTTATTGAGCACTTACTAGCTGTCCGATAAAAATCTCTACCCTTAGGGAACTTACATTCTAGTTAAGGGAGGCAAATAATAAACAAAATAAAGAAATCAAATGCATAGTATATTTGATGGTGATAAGTGTCAAGGAGAAAAATAAAGTAAAAAGCGGGGGACAGGGAATGGAGAGAGGTGCAACTTTAATTAAGGAGTGAGGGAAGACTTTTCTGAAAAGGTGGTATTTGCATAAAGACATAGAGTGAGCTGTGCCCCGGAAGAGACACCTGGGGGAAGTGGCCCTAGCAAAGGAGATGCAAATGCAAGGCCTCAGGTGGCAGGGTGCCTGGTGTGTTTGAGGCTGAAGTGGAGTCGGCAGGAGCTCAGATGAGGGGCCACCGGAGGGCTTTGAGCTGAGGCGGAACCTCAGCTGTCTCTTTTCTTCACAGGATATTCTGGCTGCTGAGTTAGTTCATAATAGACTGCAGGGCACAAGGGTGGAAGCAGAAAGACTATTAAGGAGATTGTTGCAAACCAAACAAGGGCCGGTGGTGGCTTGGAGCAGGGAGGGGGCGAGATGGGGAGAAGTGGTCAGAATCCATATGTATGTGGAGGCGTTTGCTGATGGACCGAGCATGAGTTTGAGAGACACAGAAGCCAAGAGTGACTCCAAGGGTTCTGGCTTGAGCAATGATGGAATTGACACGAACTCAAATGGAGACAACTGTGGGAGGAGGAAAGATGAGGCACTGAGTCTGGAACCCGTGAGGAGAGAGACGCCTATTACACATCCCAGTGGAGGAGTTGAGTGGGACATTGAATCGATGAGTCTGGAGTTCAGGAGAAAGTCTGGGCTGGAGAGGCACATTTCAGAGCGGTCAGCAGGTACCTATACTGTATGGCACATAAAGCCACTGGCCTGGGTGACCCCAAGATGGCGCGCCAACATTTAGAGATTGGGAAATGAGAAGAAACCAGCAAAGGGGACAGAGAAGAATCAGCCAGGAAGGCTGTGTCCATGCCGCGTCTTATAAGAACAGCTATCAGAGTTAGAGGGGAGCCTGGAGAGCCCCGCCTTTCAGGGAGGAAGAACTGAAGCCAGGACAGGGGTTGGCCATGGCTCCCTGGCTGAAACTCACGATAATAGTAAGTAGCAGGGCTGGGCTCCAATCCAAGGCTGGGAGCAGGGTAGGCTGGAATTGGTAATGGTGGTGTGACCAGAAGAGCGGTGATGTGAATGAAGGAGGCAGGCTGGGGTGGGGCGTATTGAAGAGATGGAATCAGTCGAAATTAACACCAAATTTAAAGGGTGAGGGAGAAGAGGGAGGGGGCAAAAACAGTGCTGGCATCTTGAACCTGAGTAGGGGAGGAAGGGAGCGCTTCTAAGCGAAATGGAGTCCCCCACCCTGCCTTTTCCAGCCACACCACATTCCCCAGAATCAAACCAAGCCTTGCCTCAGAGTATACAAGAAATTAGGGTAATAGAAAACCAGGGCACAGAAATAAAAGACATCACACAGGGTCTGCAAATATATATAATATATGTATTATTAAATTATATATATGCAGATAATAGTATATAATTTAACTCAGGTGACATGTCAAAGGAAAGCTGCTCTGGCTCTGGCTTTGGACTCAAAGGGGGGCCCGTGTCCTTACTGTCGCTGTCCACAGAGGACCAGCTGGGGACATGTGAAAACCTCCTTTCCTTCCAGGAACCTTGTGGGACATTGTGAGGAAGTGTGTTTTTGTGGCAGAAACTACTCTGAGGCTGCTAGGCCTGTTTCCCTTTCCTTTTGAGATCACAGCTGCCTTCATTTCCAGTCCTTGCCCCTCCCCAGGTCCCCTGAGTTCTGGGACAGGGGCAGAGGGAGGTAGCCACTCCCAGGCCTGGCCGGCAACTTCCTCCGTGTGTTTCTTTGCCTTTCCCACTTATTTGCCAGGAGGATGTCATTGCCCAGGGTGACCTGGGACCTCTGTATGGAGAGAGGAGCATCCTCTCAGCGTGGGCTCCTGCATGCCAGGTGATCCTCCAACCAGGAACACCCCACTGGACAGCTAACTAAGTAAGGTTTTACGGTGGTAAGCCACCGAAACATGGGGTCTGGGCATGACCTTACTAACAGAACATGGAGAAGCCCTGTGGATCACAACACATTGGCCTGTAAAACATTTTGTCCTGTTCTTATTTTTAAACCTCAGATTTTCTAGTCTAGGAAGGGCCATTTGGAAGGGCCGGGAAGGCCAGCAGACGCTGGTTTGGGTTGTGCTAGAACCAAGGAGAGTTCCCAACACACCAGTCCCCAGTGCCCCCCTGAAGTGACACCCATTGTCTGCATGAAATCAGCCATCGCTCTTAGCACTGCCTGAGCCGGAGCCCAATGACCACTCCGAATAAGCCCCTCCCTCGTTGTATGGATGAGCTCACAGAAAGAGACCTGCCTGAGGTCACATGCTCCCCTCCTGGCACTGTGCACCCTGGCGACACTCATCAGTGTCACGGTGGACGAATTACTGTGCTAGACGGTTACAGTGATGGCTCCGGACCTATACACCTCCCTTTCTGTGCAGGATGGAGTCCCTGCCCACATTGGCCCTGGGCTTAACCATGTCCTCTGCTTCAGCCAGTGGAACATCAGCAAACGTGATGCAGGCAGAGGCTTGAAACGCACTTGTGCACTGGGGCTTGCTCTCTTCTGCTGCTGGCCCCCCTTCTGTTATCAGGAAGTGGGCTAGCCTATTGGAAGATGAAATCACAGGAGCAAAGACCAGTCTTCATGCTGAGTTCCCTTGGCCCAGTGGTTCTCCGCCAGAGGGTAATTTTGCCCCCCTGGGAAATATTTGACAAAGTCTAGATATACTTTTGGTTTTCCTAATTGGGAGGGGAGGTGTTACTAGAATCTAGTGGAAAGAAGCCAGGGGGCTGTTACACATCTGACAATGCACAGGACAGCCCGCCACAACACAGAATTACCCTGTCTCAAATGTCAATGGGGCTGAGTTTTACAAAGCCTACCCTCAACCAACCTGCACCCCCTGCTCCCGCCAGGTTATCTCCCACCTGGCTGCAGTCCCATGACTTACCCTAGGTGAGACCAACAAAAGAATGGCCCGTTGATCCTAGCCTAGATTGTAGCCCCACAGATTTGTGAGCTATAAGGTAGTGATGGTGTGAAGCCATTAAACGTTGGGGTGGATTTTTATGCAGCAGATACAGGATACTTGGCTAATGGTGGTCCGCTGCTGTGCGTATTTGCACATGCCCTCACTCTTTGTCACAGGAATGTACAGGTGGCTGGATCCTCAAGCATGGACGCTCAGTCTGGTAGATATTACTCGGCTTAGAGCTGTTTATCACACGTCTTCCCCCACTCCCACCCCCGCCCCATACTCCTATTACAGGCCAGTCGCTGTTCTAAGTTTTCCATCAGTATAGATTCAGTTAATCCTCACATAAGGTATTGCCCCTATTTTACAAAAGAGAAACTGAGGCTCAGATTAACTTGCAAAGGGTCACGTGGTCACTAAATAAGCCCAGAATCTGGACATCTGGCCCCGAGTCCGTGCCCTTGACCACTACTCCATGCTGTGTCCTGCCAGTGACTCTGCTTCTCGGCTTCATCGTGTGCTGTCCTCTCATGGCCCAGATGCCCGCTCCTCTGCCCCCGACTGCTGCCCACTAGGATGGCTGCTCCCAGGTTGCCACAGGTCTGTGACGTGTTGTACCTTGACACAGGACTCCCAGGAGGGCCACTGTGAGCCACAGTTCCTGGGTCAGAACCCAAGCTCCTTTCCAGCTGTGGGATCTTGAGCACATTTCCTAGCTTCTCTGCACCTCAATCTCCTTCCTGGCAAAATGGGGCCCAAATAATCAGCGAAGTGCAGGACACAGGCCTAAACATTGGTGAGATGAAGTCAACTGAACGCATGAGGGTCCCCCTCCAGGAGCTCACAGCACATGGGGGAAGGGAAACACTAAACAAACAGTAAGAAAGGGGATCAAGGACCCTTGTAAGGATTCAGCAACAACGACTGTGAAAGCATCCAAAACGTGTCTGGTGGTGGATGCCTGGCAGATAGCAGGGGAGCCTGGATTCCAGGCTGTACTGGCTGATTTCTAAGTTCATGGCTGCGACCTGGCTCTCTCTCTGGGGGCTCAGGTAGTGGAGCAGGAGGAGGGGACCCAGTAAGGTAATAGTAACCTGGAAGACCTCCAGGAAATAAAATGTTGCCTTTTTTTTTTTTTCAGGAAAGGAGGAATGCTCCCTGGAATTTGAGCATTTTTCTCACTCTCGGATTACAGTTATACTGCTCCTGCCATTATAGACCAGTGGTTCCCAGCCCACACCCCAGAATTGGATGTGTGGGTTCAAGTTCCCTGGGCAAGTGCTTAACTTCCCTTCGTCCCCGTCTCTCATCTGTCAAATGGGGATGATAAGTGACTCTAACTCATGAGGTCATTGTGAGGATCAAATGAATTATAGAATGGCACAGTGCATGCACTGTTAGCCAAGCTTTAGCTGTTTTTCCATCATTCTGCTTTGCCTGCACACACCGCCCCTCCCCCCAAAAAGGGGGTTCTCTGAATTCTAGCAATTGTGGCTGGCCAGGGACTGACACGGTCCCTGCTCAGGCTGAAGTTCACTTGTCTTTCAGGGGCCACAGAACTTACCCTCCTGCCTTTCCCACTCCCCGTTCAGACTCATCACCTTGTTCTTTATTAGTGAGATTGTTCATTTAAAATACAAAGGGAATGTATAATCATTGTACAAGAATTAAAACACGCAGGTAAGCAAGAAGAAATTAAAATTACTTCAAATCCCACCATTCAGAGAGAACTATCGTTAACATTTTAGGGTGACTCTCGCTCCAGACTCTTCTGCATTCAATATATTTGCCTAAATAAATACGTGTATATATTTAGGCCTGTGGTCAGCATGCTCAGCCTCAGGCCCTCCTTGGAGGCCCCCTTAGGAAGGTAGGGAACCAGGGCACTGTTGGAGGCTCTGAGCCCAGCACCCTGGCAGGTTGGGGGCAGGACCTTTCTGCCTGGTACCAATGTGGTCCCCGGCCCCAGCTGGGCCTGGAGCTGCCTTCCCCCAGCTCTGCACGGAATGACCATCTTGGAGCTGTTTTTGATTCTTTTCACGGACGCAACTTGCTGTATGGGATGATTGTGTCAGAAGGAAAACCCACAAGCAGGCCCCTGGGAATGAATTTGGCCTTTCTGTGAAAAGCCGCTCTCAGCCGCACCCCAGCTCCTCTTAACCCATTGGACATTGCTAATAACCAAGACACCGAACGGGTGGGGAGGGAATCCGCAGAATGGATGCAGCTCAACAACAGCTGGAGAACTTACTGGCAAATTCAAGGGTGACATTTACCCAGGCTTTCTGGACTCCTTGCAAACCCGGGGGGGAGTGGAGTTTGCTTCCATTCTCTACCATAGAATTTCTCAGAAATCTTACAAATCATAATGGCTATAATTTATTGAGCACAGATTCTGTGCCAAGCTCTTGACAGAAATGATGTTTAATCCGCACCTCAGTTTTACAAGGCAGATAAGGAAATAGGCCCAGGGAAGGCAGTGCCTTGGCCCAGGGCATGCTATCAGTAAGAGAGTAAAGAGAGATTTGAACCCAGGTAATCGAACTCCAGCGTCCATGCCCTTTATTTTTGCATAAAAATTAATGTTTATATTATTGAAGGGACTTATGCCCACTGTTAAAAATCAAATGGGGCTAAAAGATAACAAAAAGCAGCGGCCCACGGCCCAACCCTCTCTGCTCCTCTGTCCTGCTCCCGAGAAGCAACCAACTCAGCAGCAGCGTTTTTCTACTCTTTACTCTAGATTTCATTTCTTATACATTTTTCCCCTTGAATAAATAAGCCCCCTACCCTCTTTCCCATTTCTTAGTTTCTTCTACTTATTGTAAGTTCCCCCAATTCCTTTAATGGATCTATCAAAGGCCTAGCAATAACTTCTTCACTACTCAGCCAGGCCGTATTATCTTCCCCATGCCCAGTCCCACTCCTTCAGGCTGGGCTCTGCCCGCCCACATTCTCTCCTCCCCCCCTCCATTTCCCCTCCCCCTTCACTCCCCCAGGGACCTCCTTTTGCCATTCCCTTTGCTAGAGCCCCTGTTCTTGATGTCATGGCTTCCTCCTTCATGAGGAGTGCAGTTTTTAAGTCTTGCATGTCTGAATATGTTTTTATTTTCCCTTCACATTTTGATGGATCATTTAGTTGAATATAAAATTCTGGGTTGAAAACCATTTTCCCTCAGAAGTTTGATGGCATTTCTCCCTTGTGTTCCACTCAGTGTTTCTGGGGAGAAGTCTGCTGCCCTTCTAATTTCCATTCCTTTTTCTTTCTGGGGTTTTCCAGATGTTCTCTTTATCCTTTGTGTTCTAGAATTGGATACTATGTGGTGTGAATTGTGTTTTTGCTCATTGTGCCGGGCACCTTCTATTGGATTTTTAAATTTTAGTTCTCTTATTTGAAATTTCCCAAACCTCTTTCTTTCCTGATTGTGCCTTTTTCATGGGATTCTATTTTTATGTCATATTTTCCCAAGGTTACTAATTTATAGGTTCTTTTTTAAAAATTATTTTAAGGTTTTTCTGCTTGTTATATGGTGTCTGTTCCTTCCAAGTTCCTTCTTTTCTGTTATGTGGACCTCTCTCTTTCATTTCAAATGTCTGGTGACCCTTCACATGTAAGAGCAAGGCAGGCTTAGAGTCTAGCAGATGTCACAGGAGGGTGACCAGGTGACTGGAAGGCTGTTTTACTGGGAATCCTCAAATAGTATTTTATGGAGGTCTTTTCTGAGGAGCAGGGGAGGGGTGAGAAGCAGCTCAATCTCTCCAGAGAAGAATCTTCCAAATGCCCGCCTGGAAGGGAAGTGACACCTAGCTGCTATCGGTCTGAGAGCCTACAGGGAATCTGAGGGTCCATCATTTATTAAGCTTTTAATTAATCTCCAAGTTTTCAAACTCCTACCTCACTGACACTCTCCGCTGTGACTAATGTCCTGGAGTCCACAGCATCTCCAGTTCAAGTTCTCTAGAGAATAACTTCAGATCTCTCCCATGGAAAGAGAAGCGGGGGTGGCTTCCCGTTTCGTAGCCCTGGGCTTCACTCCTGTGTCCAGTTACCTGGTACCTTTAAGCACCAACCCGTGCAGATTCTGTGGGGCTTCTTGGTCCACTTCTCATCATTTTCCTCTCTTGTATGTACATGGATTTTGGTTTTCTCCACTCCATGCAATCAGAGACTGCTCGTTTCCCCACCAGCTCATCTACAGAAATGTCTGGAAGTCTTTCCTTTGCACTGCTGTTCTCTCTTCTTGTCTTCATCCTTTTGGCTTAAGGCCTTTGTAATTCCACTATTAGTGGTTATCTAGGGAAAGGGGTGAGTGAAGTGGAATTACCAGCTATAACTGTATCAGTTATCCATTTTGCATAACACATCACCCCAAAACTTAGTGGCTTAAAACAACAACAATGTATTATTTTTCATGATGCTGTAGATAGCTTGGGTGGTTCCTCTGCTGGTTTCACCTGGGCTCACTCACGCAACTGCATCCATTTAGCAGTTGGCTGGGCTGGAAAATACAAGTTAGCCTTGTTCATATGTCTGGTGGTTGGTGCTGGCTGTTGGCTGGGGTGTCTCAGTTCTCCACTGGCCCCTCATCTTCCAATAAGATTGACCAGCTTCCTTAAAGGGTGATGTCAGGGTAATGTTCCAAAAGGTTAAAGGCAGAAGCTGCAAGGTCTGTAAGAAGTCACACAGCATCACTTCCACTGAATTCTATTGGTCAAAGCAAGTCAGTTTTCTCTTGATGGGAGGAGTGGCGAAGTCCCACTGTGGAGGGGTACGTGTATAGGGATAGGAGAAACCATTGCAGCCTTCTTTATAAAAAAATCAATGCCAGAGGGAGAAGACATAAATGCAGAGCCATCCATCACCTTTACCTAGAAGTCTTTCCAGGCTCCTTGTGTCACCCCACACCACCAGAATCTGTATCCTGGACATTAATCTAAGTTCTGCTCATCAAATGTCCATGGTCCAGGTAGTTGTAAGGACATACAGCATAACCCCACATTGAGGAGAGGAGTAGAGCTTAATAACGCTTACCAAAGCATTTAGTACAGGAGGAAGTTGGGATCAAATCCCAGTTCCACCATTTATTAGCCCTATTGCCTTAGGTATGTTACTTAGTCTCTGTGAGCCTCAGTTTCCTCACTGTAAGGTATGGTTTTGTGTATAATAAATGAATTAACACATGTAAAACCCATACTTAGCACAAAATATTTGACACAAAGCAGCATTCAATAGAGCAAATAAGTGATTTTTCTGGGAAAATATCACATCTCTAATAACTGAACCACTGGAGATGGAATTTGAGAAAGAGTCTAATTTAAGTCCAGGCTCTTTACATAAATACCTCATGGGGCTGCTGCGAGGATCCAATGAATTAAAATAGATAAAGCACCTAGAAGAGTGCCTGGTATGTCACGTGTTCAGTAAGTGTTTGTGTAGATCCTGCGTTCTGAGGTGGAGGCACCAGCATACTGGCTTCTGACAGGGCCATTCTGATGGATGTCACCTGTCAGGTACAGGCGAACGGGGGGAGGGGTTTGCTCCACACAGTGAGGACCAGGCAGGAGAGTTAAAAGTCACTGTGTCTGCTCTGTAGGGCTCGCGCAGTCAGCTTACAGGTGTGCCTATCTCTACAGCTAGGGTTCTTAACCTGGGTTCCATGGGTCAGCTTCAGGGGGCTCAGAACTGCCTGATATTGCATGGAGCACATGGGTGTATATGCATTTTTCTGTGATCTAGAGATCACAGCTTTCGCCAAATCTTCAGAGAAGTCACTAACCCCCCAAATATTGAACATCTCGGTTCTAGACGCTTGCCCTCCTTTCCAACATGTGTGCTTCTAATGTGGTTTGGGCTGAGAAATAAAATTGAAGTAGGTCGGCAGGAGCCACGTGGGCTCTCCCGCTGGGGACGAATGACATGCCGGATTCCGTTTGCTGCCCAGTGGCCTGCGTTTGCGTCCAGGCTGGCCTAGCTGTTTGCAAAATTTGCATGACTGGAAAAGTGACTACTAGTGAAGTGAGCTGGTTTTCACTTTGTTCATGCTGTGGGCATGTGTACTCTCTGCCAGGCAGTCCACGTGTCCTGAACCCCCTGTGTGTGCTCCATCCTAACTCCCGGGTTGGGTACAGCAGAGAAACCCCTCACACTGCACCCAGGAGCAGACAGGGAAAGGTGAGCTTATCTGGTGACTTGCAGTGACATCTGTCTAAGAAAATCACCTGCTAGTCCTTGACTGGTTCTTCTAATACAGTCACATTTGTGACCAAAAGAGTCAACTTGTAAGGCTGGAGCTTTTCTCATGAATGAACGTGCTATTGTATCATTTTTATGGAAAAGAAACAAACCCAGCAGAGCTGTAACAGCTAAGCTAAGCCTTCTTTCCTTTGAAGTTGAATTCTTTATCATCTTCTTCTTTTGCGACTCAAGGGCAGAGAGAAGAAGGTTCACCCAAGCTCTGTGAAATATGTGCTGACGGACCCATTCCTGGGAAGGTGCTTGTTCAAAACTCTTGGAAAAGAGCTAGGGAGTGACCTAGAGCTTGACTCAAAAGCATGCTGGGTAATTTGGTGGCAAGCAGAAAGAAAATTCTGGAGCCTGTCATGCCCAGTGTGAGGTCTCCACAAATCCACCCCAACTGGAGGCTGCCTCCCGTCCCCCTTGCCCTCACCTACCCTCGTCACTGGTGCAAACCATCTGGCAGGGGCCTGGGGAGGTAGCCAGATCCAGGACAGCTGGGGGCTAGGGTTCCCAAGTGAAGCCTCTCTGCAGAAGGCCCCCTTCCCCTGTGCCTCTTAGCACAGGGATTCGGTGACTCACTCTGAATAAGGCACCATAAATTTCCTCCTACTAACACACTTGTCACTGAACCATTCCAAGAATTTGGCATTGCAAGAGACCTGGCTCAAGGCAGCAGGGCCAATAGGTAATCGTCTGTTTATAAACTGTTCCCCACCGAGGGCTGCAGAGGGCCGAGGACCACCACGTCAGTCACACATTCCTTTTTGGAGCTGGAATGATTATGCCTGCTTTACAGACCAGGGATGTAGTGACTCAGCCCCTCAGGCCCAGCTGGGACAGACCCTGCACTTCACTCCCCGCCCCCCAGCAGGCAGCCTTGGTGGCAAACAGCTGCGGTTTGAATCCGGCTATGCCACTTCCAAGCTGGGCCACTCTAGGCAGGTTTCTTAATCTCTCTAGCCTCTCCTTTCGACATCTGTGAAAGGGGGATAACACTCAACTTGAGAGGCTTTTGCAAAGATTCAGTGAACTACGTTAGGTAAAGGGCTTTCAGCACGGCGCCGGCACGGAGCAAGTGCTCATAAGTGAGGCAGCTGGTAGAACTGCCCCAGTAAGTGCCACATGCTTCCCGTCAGCAGGTGACCCCCTCACCGGGCTTACTGTTGTCCTCACCTCTGGTACTGTGTCTGGTCATTCTTCCTTTAGAATAAGAAAGGTGGCCACGCCTACATGATATCACTTACTCTCAACTAGCACTTGCAGGAGACATTGTTATCTCTAGTTGACAGGGGTAGAAACTGAGGCTGGGAGAGTTCGAGTGACTTCCCAAGACCACCACTAGGGGCGTGGCAGATCAGGGTTTGAACCTAGGTCTGACTCCAAGTTCATTCTCCAACACAACAGCTCACAGGGGAAGCCCGTGATCAAGGACCAGCTGCCATCAGGGAACTTCCGAATGCAACCAAGTATTTTTGTCACTGCATTCTTCCCAGGCAATTCACTCTCTGGACTCTGGAGAGTTGCCAAGGAGGTGTGAGCAAGAAGGGAGAAAGAGGGCTTCCTTTGGAGGGAGCGGAGAGGCAGCCGATGTGTCACTCACTGAGCCCTCACTACGTGCCCTCCATGCTAACGTTGTGTGTCCCTTCTACTCCACACACAACCTGTGAACAGGCTCAGAGCAGGTTCTGCTTCACAGAGGAAAATAAGGCAGAGAGGCCAGGTCACTTGCCCCAGCTTATACCTGGATGTCCAATTGTGTTATTAATCTCTCCACCTCCTGCCTCCTGCCAGTGTGGCGTAAAGCTCAGCCAGAGCAGGTTTGGAAACCTCATCCAGGCAGAATGACCTCCACCCACCGCCAGGGGCTGAACTGGCAGGCCCTGTGTTCCCTCCGGGGTCTCCCAGGCCTCTCACTGAGCCCTCCTGTGGTGGCGTGGAGAGGTCAGTGAGACGCATCTCCTGCTGCTTCCATGCATCCTGGGGGTGGCAGCCCAGGTGGCAACAGCCCAGGCAGCAGCCTCCTCAGAACTGCCCCCCTTGAAGCTTCCTGTGTGTGTCTGCAATGGAGCTGAACTTCAGTAAAAAGCAAAGCAGGCCCTGGAGCCCACAGTGTCCCCTGTCTCCCCTGCACTAAACTTGCCCCTACCCCCATCCCCCCACGAGCTTGGGGCAATCTGCCTGAGGGCAGGAGCTCGACCCCATTCCTCTTTGTTTCTCCATCACTCAGAACAGTGCCTGTCCCTCAACAGATACTTGACAGGCGACTGACAGATGATGGAATGACTGACGAAACCCACCAGCTGCAATGACAAACAGAAGCCAGGGTGGCAGGAGTTTGTTGGGCTGTTGGAGAGGGGTCTAGATGGCTCCCCAGGGCTGCCCCGTGGGAGCTGAGGTTGGGGGGACACAGGCAGGCTGGACGCAAGGACCCTGCAAAGGACTCCAGAAAGCAGAGGTTCACACCGGAACTAGAGAGGCCAATGGGCTGGCCAGGACTGCTGCGGTCAGGTGGTCCAAGGCTGCCTGGCCACACACCAGGCCTGTGTCATTGGCTGTCAGAGCTGCTAACGGGCTTCTGCCCCACACTGCCTCCTCTGCCATCACTGATACGAGACTCCTCCACAGCAAGAGGCTGTGGGGTAACGGAAACTGTCTGCACTGGGAGTTACAGACCTGTCTTGGAACAACCCTCTTTCTGCTTGCTGTGTTTTCCCTCTTGGTGGTTGACCTTGGGACTGTCCCCTCATCTATGGGTTGTTTCCTCAAAGCTCTGCTTGCATCTGTCAAATGGAGAGCATATCTTCCTTCTAGGATTGTGTAGATGCAAGAGCCTAGAACTTGCATAGAACCTGGACCCCAATCCCACCCCGGCACAGTTGAAAGTGCTAACTCTGCCAAGATGCCACATCCCTGAGGTGTCTCCTCAAGGGCAGACTGTCCACACTCTAGCTCAGAGCACTGAGCCTCTCCAGGCCTGGACCCTGGGCTTCTACCTCCAAATTCTACACCTCCATCTTGCCCACCCTCCCACACACAGAAGCTGGCTTCCCTGTGGAGCAGTCCCTGACACAGAAAAGGAAATAATTAGCATATTCACCAATTTAATTCTCTCTACTCCCTTCTCTGTGGAAATAATTTGCCAGCGCCCAGAGTCAGCCAGGCCAGGGGGCTGGGGAGGCTCAGGGAATTGTGGAATCTCCAGCTAATTAAGTGGAAGATGCTCTGGGGAAACAGGTTTTTTGTGTTCCTGCTGCTCTGAACACATCACATTAAACACAGAAGCAGCCTCTGGAAACTGTGGAGAAGGCATGGAGGGATGTGGGTGACAAAGATGATTAGAGGGTTGGAAAATGAGATGGATGTGAGATTAAAGGTGAAGGCAATTGAAGTATTTAGCCTGAAGGAGACAAAGGAATGAGGGGCCAGCAACTTAATCATCCCTTCCTGTGTTGGAAAGCGAGT